>NC_087463.1:24082796-24396546 GCF_036321535.1 Camelus dromedarius
TGAGATATATATGCTGATATTTCTTTGGAAAAATATGAAAGTACAGAATAATTAAAATTTTAATTAAAATAAATTCAAAATACAGGTAATTCTGCTTGGGCAAGTAGTAAATTACGTTGTCATTATAATTTTTAAATCTTTTACTTTCGTAATGTTGGGTCCTCATACATCAGTGAAAACAAAACATCTGGTAAAAACAGATGTGATCGAGATGTAAATTATTCATCTGTATCCAGAACTCAAGCCTACAATATACTTCACCAAGATACGTTGGTGACTGAGAGAACAGTGCCTCCCACTTTGATCCTATCACTGTGGCCAGGAGGGGGCGTGCAGAATAAACTTAAATTATTATTAATGCTTCAAGATATTCATCGAAAAATTCATTTGTCTTAAAACGATTTTGGAGCCTGAAGTGAAAAGAGCAAAATCAGCCACATTATGAATGTTTCATCATCTCTTCCGGTTCATAAACATAATAGGCTTTCTGTAAACCTCTGTCTTGAGAGTTATGCTTGTTTTGTTATATAGCTACTTAACCGTGAACTCCAGAATCCCTGTAGGTGAGAAATTCACCCTAGAAAGAGTGGATTTGGCTAGATGTTTTTTCTACTGAAAGATGATGGGATCTTATCCGGGGTTAGACACTGAACTGGGTTGAGCATTCTCCTTGCTGCAACACACAGAGACTGGAGCACACACTTCTTGCTGGAAAGACAAAAGCACAGAAGCTCAGGTGTTACACTCCTTTTCCCTCCCCGTTGCCTCGTGCTTGCTTCTCCCCAGCCCCGCCCCTTCATTCATGAGTATTCACACAGCCTTTGTGAAAGTAGCTTTCAAAGCCCTCTTCTTTTTCTTACCAGAGGGTTTGCAGTTTGAAAAGTACTGAAGAAGGTAGCAGTTTAACTCTTGCTTTTATTAAAAGCTATTTGATGGAATAATAAGATTTTTACAGTCGGCGTGCATTGATAGAATTTGATTGTAAAAATGCACAGAATTATTTGAAATATCGTATTTCGCAAAAGACGCTCAATCTTCCTTTCTGATGAGAACAGAGATCTTTGATGAACAGAACACTTGAGGGCACTATATCAGCAAGAAGATGCTGTTTTATTAAATCTTTTACTCTCTCCGATACCACAAGGGAGCCAAATATTCTTTTATCCACTAAGAATATAATGAATAGAATGACTGTTCTTTCTCTTAAAAGCCTCCAGTCTGATAGAAAGAAGAAACATCTATAATAGTAAATGCGTATGCTACGGTTCAGTTGAATACCAGCAGATTTGGAAGCGTGCAGGAAGGCTACACCAGCCATGCTGATGTGCAGAAATGGTGGGCAGGCAGGGAAGAATTCCTGAAAAAGGGAAATTTGAGCTAAGTTTTGAGGCTATTTTTCAGTGGAAGACTCTCATGGGGAAGTTTGCTCTGAGGAAGCAGAACCAGAAGGTGGAGTACTGGGCACCTTCCAAACTCCCGGACGGAGAAACGGGTGGAAGGGAGTAAGGGAGAAAGATGAGAAGTGAGAAACGTCGGGTGAGGCTGTCTTATATCGACCATGAAAGGCCGTATAATGGGAATGCTTTGGTTTTTTGTGAAAGAGATAGCAAATTATTTAAAGAGTTTAAAGAGTGGAGTGACATGATCCAATGTGCGTTCGGAATTATAATCTTGGAGCCTGTTAAGAAATTTATTGAAAGAAAGCTGCACTGAATAAGATGATATGGATTATCAAGCCATTCCAACTGTTGAGACAGAAACTGTCAGCCTGAAAGGAGGAAAGGCTAGTGGGGGAATAGGAAGAACAGAGTCAAGGAATTCTGAGGAAGTAAAAAAAAAAAAAGGTTTAACAAACAAAAACAAAAAAACAAATTTAATCTGGCTTGAGATCTTGGTGGGGTAACCAGTTAATAGAAAGCAGATACTTTGTAAACTCAGGTCTATGTATTTGTGTAGTACTTGCAGTATGGGGTGCAGTGGACATCATCCCCGCTGTTAGAGAATATAGGATCACCCCAGAACTGAGTCCCGACGGAGATTTCCCCAGTAGATGCTCACGCCCACATTTTCCAGGAGCCACTGCCTCTCAGGATAACTCCATCAAAGTCCAATCTAAGCAATGACCTTTTCTGAGGGCATCTTTCCAAGCCTGTAATCATCTGGTACAATATTTATCGAAGCAGTGTGACAGTTTTCCTGAGATGTGGGAAGAACTACCTAAGGAATGGGCTGAGCTGACCCATTCTTATACAACTTGGATGAATTCTAATTGTTTTCTTAAGAAATTAAAGGCATACTTGAGTTGTCAAACGATGGATCATCCAAAACTATTTCTGTTGGTGAATCTGTGGTAGATACCTAGAGAATGCAACTCAAAGAAGTGAATGACACCACTATAGCAAGATTACTTTAAGCTCCACCTTCTTAGTGAACATTTTTTTCAGCATTTACACTAAAAAGAAAACAGAAATCAAATTGATGCCAAATAATTTGAAATTCTAGCAGTGAATCATATTCAAGCATTGATACTTGACCTATTAGAAAATGTAAAAGCCCCATTGGTTTCACCGAATAAGATATTTGCATACACTATTACTTTTATGTTTGATAAAAAATTATTTAAAAAAGAACCAAAATACATGTAGGCTGTTTTGTTCATTTCTATATTAGTAGTAATAGACTCTGTTGGCACCTTGATCTTGGACTTCCGGCCTGCAGAACCAGGAGACGGTAAACTTCTGTGGTGTAAGCTGCCTTGTTGGGGTTGCTGCGTTACGACAGTCCCAGTAAATCAGCGCACCCTCCTAAACCATGACTCGGAATTTCTTTCCTCCCCAGTGGCTTCTTGTAGTTCTTACCTTAGCTGTGAGAATCCATTAAACCCTGTGTCCTTTCGCTGCCTCCCCAGGGCTGTGTTAATGGGGAGTCACCCTCAGACGGTACTTTCTTCTCATCTCAGCAGAAACTGCCTGTTTAGATTTTTGGCACGTACAGCTTCTCAGAGAGTAAACACGCGTTCACTTACTGGTTCTCAGCACTTAACACGCAGCTCTTTTAAGGATTGATTTCATTTATTATCAGTGAAGCTTCCCTCTTATGCCCTTTAGCTGTGGTTAATAATTTATCACAGTATTAGAAATGGTTGTATCCTCTATGCCTTGCTCTCCTTTAGTTTTTATTTCTATTAATAAGTGTAAAGTCAGCTAATTCTGTGTCATGTCAATCAAAGTGAGTCCATGGCAGTTACATCCATTCCTACTTCTCCGTGTCCCCTGGTATATGCGACCGTACGTGAGCATCAAGACATGGGACTACTGAATCTTCCCTCCCCAGATATTTCTGGTCTTAAAAAGGAAATTGGCAAAAGCTCATAATATAACAAGAAACCAAAAGGATTCAAGTGTGGCAAAGAATACTTTTCACATGGAACTGGAAAATGAAATTTGCCATATCAGTGATGTATTTTTTTAAGGTGATAACTTCACGAAATGGAGTTGCTTTATAAGAATTTCATTTTTAAAAATGGAAAATCCCAAAGGAAAGTTAAAATTGCTTTTCCAGCTTCACATTCAGTTGCAGAGCATCAGAACACTTTATGAACCTAGAATATTGTGTCCTAGCGTCAAGATTACAGAGGTGTTTTTCAACAATTTTCATATATTTACATTTCTTAAAAAGTAAGTTTTGCCTAAAACCTGGCACCTATTAGTCTGTCAAGAAGCATTTACTGAACATATGCAGTAGAGGCAAGAACGTTCTAAATCATTTTAGTATCTTCAGCAACAGTGTTCTAGACATGATAGGTTTTCCTGTGAAACATATGGCACGCCCTCTCCGTAATTAGCCAGCCCTGATACATGTGACTGGTGCCGCAGTTTACTGAGGTATAAATGCTGGTTGGTTTTTGTTTTGCTTTGGATTTTTTTTTTTTTTTTTGAGCACCATTTTTCTCTCTTACCATGAAATGGCATCTCAGAGTGATGGACAGAATGACAGGGCTAATCAAAGGGTGACATTTTTAGTGTCAAACTGAAACAGTCACTCTCTAAGTGCACAGATAATTCTATAGAGCTGTTTTTATACAAACACAGTAATTTTCTGCTTATGCAAGTACACAGAGGCAAAAACGAGTTGAATGTGAAAAGTATTATTAGCTTCACATGAGTCATACGTATCATCAAAATGTCGCTTGAGGGAATAAAAGCTGCAGCCGTCTGTCAAGGGGGAGGTGAGGCATAGGCAGATCATCCACCGCAAGTGGCAGAAGTAGGGGAGGGGGGAGTGTCTTGGAAAGAAACGACTATTGTCCTTGAAAAAGAATTATTTTTGTTTTACTCCAGAGTGAATACAATAGGGCTTGATGGGGTTAATTTCCTCCTCCAGCACGACGTTGTCAAAACATCAGCACAGAAGAGCATTAACCAGTTTTCACTGTTGACATCATGCAAACCAGGAGGAGGCTGGGCCCTCAGGCCACTGCCTTGAGGCTTTCTTTCAGGCAGAAAAAGGAAAGGCAGTGATTTATACACCGTTTTAACAGTACTCAGGAAATGCTGGACAACAAGCTTCATAACACGAGATAAGTGCGTTAGAAGGACACTAAGTGTGCATCTAAGTGCATCAGGGAGACACCAGGAGGAGATGACAGGTGGGAAAACCAGAGAGCTGGTTCTAGTTTCTTATGCTGTCACCTAAAGCGATGCGCAGACTCCCAAGCCAGACACTAATAACACAAACCACTGGACTATTCACGATAGCCAAGATACAGAAACACCCCCAAAGTCCATCGATGGATGAATGGACAAAGGCAACATGACATCTACACGCTGGACTATCATTCAGCCACATGGAAGAAGGACATCCTGCCATTGCGCCAACACGGTTGGACCTGGAGGGCGTGCAGCTCAGGGAAATCAGCCAGACACAGAAGGACAAACACTCTATGACCTCACACACGTGAAATCTGAAAAATCAGAACTCCCGGAAGCAGCGTGTAGCAATAGTTACGAGGGACCAGGAGGTGGGGGAGTTGGCGAGATACTGGTGAAAGGGCTCAAACTTCCAGTCGTGAGACAAGTAAGTTCTCGGGACTTGATGTACAGCAATGGAGACTACACTTAATAACATGTGTTGTATATACTTGAAATCTGCTAAAAGAACAGATCTCAAATGTTCCTGCCACACACACATACGAAAGGTAATTATGTGAGGAGATGGATGTGTTCATAGCTCGAGTGTGGTGATCATTCCACAATGTATACATATATCAAACCATCACATCATATAGCTGAAACGTATACAACTTTATCTGTCAATTTTATCTCAGTAACACTGGAAAAATGCACAGTTGGGTAGATTAACTGTTCTATGTTTTTTGGCTTAGAAGGTTAGAAAATATTTTTTGACTTCATTATTCCATTATTGTTTATTTCATTATTATCACCCTTCTTTGTCACAGAAATTTCAAAAATGGAAAGGGCGCTGACACATAAAGAATATGGCATCAGATAACTGCTTCCCTTAGAACTTTCTGTGATGATGAAAATGTTTTGCCCAGTACAGGAGTCACTGAAGCCATGTGATTACTGAGCACTTGCAATACCGCTAGTGTGACTGAGGATCTGAGGTTTTTATTTTATTAATTTAAATTGAAAGAGCGACACGCGGCAGCTGGCTCCGGTACCCCCCCAACACAGTTCTACACCCTCTATGTGGTGGTCTCATGTGCATCTGCATCCTGCATGACCGCCTGTGTCCAGGCACCCCAGTCTGCGTCTCACCACAACGTAGCATCTCACCCATGAGACATTTTCAGGTGCAGGCATTACCCTAGGGGTTCTGCGAAGAGCATCTCATTCCAGTCACCTCAGCATCCTTGTGCCATAAACACAATGGTTCCAGTTATGTTGTAGATGAGGAAAACAGGAAGAAGCTGAGTCATGTGTGAATGAGAAGTGCAACAAAATAACCTTCATACGGCCCTGATCTTGGCATATTAACCTAAGTTAAATGCTTTGCCCAAGGACACAGCTACTTCTGATGAAACCAAGGCTGGAATGCTCTCTGCTTTCCATCCATTCTGATTCCCACTCTGCTACGCTCTAGAATGGAGGCTGCTGTAGAAGCAAAAATGCAAAAGGTCACACACAAAAAAACCCCAAAACCAAAAAACAAAAAACTCTCCACCTAAAAACTACAGAGCCTGGCAAACCTTACTGGAAAAAAATGGGATGGCTGTGAGGACAAGATGTTTAAAACAACGATCCATGTTTGTTAGGGGAAATGCTAGTAAAGGAAATCCTATGAGACCACTTCTGAGTCTATATGTAAAACTCTCTCTCTTTTTCTCTGTCTCTCTGAACCTTTCCATGATGCACATGATCACACATACACACTTTAAAATAATAATAATTAAATGGGACCTTTCAATACCAGCTTTAAGGGAATCAGGTTAGAAATCAGTCTTTTCTAGCTTGTCTAATTGTGGGCTGAGTGTTGTCCACGGGACCTTTGAAGACTCCTACCTCTCCGAGGGGATGGGATGACAGACATGAACTTGACCTTAATTTGAACAGCTCGGAGGACATGTTTGAAAAGAAGCCAGAGAAACTCAAAGTGAGGAGGGAGGGAGAGAGAAAGAGAGAGAGTTTATCCTCCCTTTTGTTCAATTTCAGAGAATCAAATATCTCTTGAAGCTATTAGAAAAGACATGAAAAAGGTCATTTCTCAGCCAATCTGACAAGAATATATTTAATCTCCAAAATTTCAGAGAAGAGAATTTTCTTCTAAGAACTTATGCCTCTTACAACTCTAGAGAATTATTGTCCTTACTGATAAGAGGTTAAATGTAATAAAGCTAATCAGACATTTTACAAGTGACTTGACTGAGTTTCACGGTCATCTGAAATACTCAAGCAACTTAATTGGCTGGATTTATCAACAGGAAAACACCGGATTGCTTTTCTAGGAAACTATTAATTTATTTTAATATTTATTCAAATGTCATCAAATCTCTTAATTAGAATTGAACTTAAAAATAGTCAGTTGTTAACACCATAAACCTCAACGTAGAAATTTGATAACTGTCTAGACATATGTCTTCAGAAAGAGAGAAAATATTCATCATCTGGCAAGGAAAATGTGACTTACTACTGCAGAAATATAAGAATTCTCTGTTTTTTATAGAACTTGACAAACTTTTTATAGTGCCTACACACTTTAAAAATATCATGCCATAATTTATATTTTCACAAATATACTAACCAAAATGAACAGTAATTTTATTACTTTTATTATCGTTGTTACCTTTGAATGAGACAATTTATTTATTAGCCTTATTACCCTTGAACGAGGTGTGGCTCTGTTTTATAAACTGCAAAAGCTAATTAGCATCACTTCCCACACTGGACCGAATTCTGTGACCCAGTAGCATGACCGAGGCAGAAAGCTGGCAGGTTCCAGAATCCAGGTTTTCTGACTCAGTGACCAGAGGTCATTATTTGAGAGTCACACCTAATAAAACTCCAAGGCTGTGCTGTCATGTTAAGAACTTGAAAGACACCAGAATTAGATCATTCTGGTGCCTTGCCCGCCACAAACATTACATTTTTCTACCTCTCTTTGTTTAGAATAAACACACCTAATGTCATGTGCAACATTTTCTTTCAGGAAGCCTCTCTAACCATGTCCACCAATTTGGGGAATCTGACCTCCATACACTTTTTTTTTTAAATTTTGTTGAAGTATAGTCAATTTACAATGTTGTGTTAATTTCTGGTGGACAGCATAGTGAGTCAGTTATACATAATATATTCCTTTTCAAATTCTTTTTCATTATAGGCTATTACAAGGTATTAAATATAGTCCCCTGTGCTCTACAGTAGGACCTTGTTTATCTATTTTATATATAGTAGTTTCTGCAAATCTTGAGCTCCCAATTTATCCCTCCCCACCCCCTTACACACACTTATAACAAGCTAGCCATCTCTCTATCACTGGCTTTACCTATAATAATGATGATAATGATGGTAATAATAATAATCTCTTTAGTGCGTCTTTCCCCAAGCTTGGAGATTTTTAATGACAGCAGATGGGTGTTACTTACCTTCTAATTCCTGATCCTAAAAGGCTAATCTGACACTTAGTCATGGCTTAATAAATTTTGCCCTAAAAACAATAAACAGATGAAAGAATGAACGCATGAATGAGTATAAACTTGACTGGCATAAAGACTAATGTAACTTCAGTTTGGGGGCGAAAAATCTGAAACCAAAATATTTCATAATTTCTCTTCTACCAAGAGCTTAGCCCCTTCTGTCAGAGACGGTGAAGAAATTTAAATGCATTTTTAACGCTCCTTTTAGGAAAACCCCATTAAAAATGATTGTTATTCCTCCACCTTGATGAGAGACTGAAAAGAAAAGAAACATTTAACAACTTTCTAGACGTTTCAGTATAAGAAGCTATTGATATCTTTAAAAGTAAAACAAACCAACGAAAATAAAGCATCATCACGATCTCTGGATGTTAAGGACTTCCAAGCAAATCAATTTGGGGGGCAAATTTATGATGTCAGTTACCCCTGTTACTTATAAGTTACATATCGTGTTTATTATAAATGTGAGTACTCTGTATGCAAATCAGTGTCTATAATAGGTCATTTAAAACATTAAGGTGATTTATATCATTACCGTCTGATATTTCCATAAGGTCATTTAAAAATAAACTTGTGCCTTTTTTTATTTGAAACATTATAAAATCCAATATGGAATTTAAATATGCTTTTATGAGATACTGTTGATCACAATTATAATTTAATTTAGATCAAATGTCTTTCGGACATGGAAAACTGGACGTTAGCCTTAACAAAGTAAAATTGGACTAATTTAAAGTTACATCAAGTTTGAGGTGCTTTCCTCTCAGGCACTGTGTGTGTGTGTGTGTGTGTGTGTGTGTGTGTGTGTGTGTGTGTGTCTGTGCTGGCGCATGTGGGAAGAGTGTTTCATGAGAATGCATTTGTCTTCAACACAATGCCATGGACAACAGACACTTAAGTCTCGCAGTTCTGGTAAACATTCTGGTGGAAGTTCTGGCAAGCGCCTGCTAGCCCACGATGAGGGGCTAGCAGAGCAGACTCAGTGCGTGGTGAGAGCCCTCTCCGGGGTTGTATGTGGCCACCTGCCTGCTGCGTCTTCACAGGGTGGAGAGAGATCATCTCTTTCAAGTCTCTTCCGTTTTTAATTTTTAGATTTTTTTAAATTGAAGTATAGTTGATGAATAATGTTTCAGGTACACAGCAAAGTGATTCAGTCATATACACACACACACACACACATATATGTAGATATTCTTTTTCAGATGCTTTTCCATCAAGTCTCTTTTTATAAGAGGATTAAACCCATTACAAGTGCCCCGAACCTCATGGCCTAGTTTTCTCCCCAAAGACTCCACCTTCCAATACCATCACACTGGGAGTTAAGGCTTCAGTATATAAATTTGAGGGGACAAAATTCAGTTCATAGCAATATATTTATTTATTATTTGAAAAATTCCCCATATAAGTGAATGATTATCATTGATTCTGACTGTCTAAATGTATGGTTTTACAATTCTAGGTAAATATAATGCTGTATATAATATTACCATGAAATATATTCAAATAGAGAATTTTTTAACTCAAGTGCTCTTAAGATTCACAATAATAATATTAGTAACAGGTTAAATTTTTGAACTATCTCTATTACTTGAATATAAAATATGTTTTTGTGCTTAATATTTTTAGAAGAAAAAAGGTACTTTTTAAAGAAGCAATAGGTCATTTGTCTGTTATCGATTCATAAGGGCATTTATAGAAAATGTCTATAATTGTCAGAAACGACAATGTAAGATCTTCTGTAACATTTAATACAAGTTTACAATTTTCTTTCTTTCTCAGGGTACTTATTTGCTGTTCTCAGTAATATCACCATTAAATCAGTATTATTTTTAACACATATTGTGACAGTCATAAATAAAATTAGAATCTGTATTTTAATTATAAGTTCCTAATTAAAATCATAAAATTTAAGAATGCTTTCTTAAAAGAAATTTACCTTGTGATAAGGAACTCCTTTTGCTACTTAAACTCAAATAATGTTACCTACATTTTTACAAACGTTAATCCATTAATTCATATCTATTTTTTCATTTTATTTTCTTTGTTTATCTGGGAATTATGAAATATAAATGGTAAAATCAGCAACTTCACAAAACTCGACTCATTATTATATAAGATGTTTGAAGGACGCATTCTAAATAAAACTCTACGCTTGAAGTTGAAGAGCTAAGCCTACACATAACACCTAAATAGTTTATGAACAAGTTCTGCCAAGTGTTCAAAGAACAGATAATTCCCAACTTACGCAAAGTATTCCAGAGAAAACAATGGAAAAACACCCAGATCATTTCCTGAGACTTAAATAACCAGGATATTGTGCCAGAAAGAGATAGAAAAAGAAAGAGAACTACAGTTTAATGTTAGTAATAAACAGAGATGTACAATTACATAATATTTTACCAAAACGCTCCATGATCAGCGAGGATTTAGCTCTGTAATCCAAGGCAGTTCAAAGTAGATAATCTGTTATTGTAATTTTCTGCATTAATAACTTAGGAAACACCATGATCATTTCAGGTCCAGAAAAACAAATAAAACATTCACTAATATTCAATATATATCACATCTAGGAAGAATTACTTAGGAAACATGACAAAATAACAAACAATAATTGAATGGAAGTTTATGAAAATTTGAATAAAGAAAAAAGGATGAGGTTTTATTTTTCCAGATACTAAAAAATACATAGACTTAAATCTGTGTGAATTGTGCATCAATTAATTAGGGTGTTGGTGTAGGAACAAACACCTACTGAGTGGAAACAGAAAGACAGGCTAAAACCAGAGCTACACAAATACATTCAGATTTGGTTTAGGTTTCTAATAGTTAAAGTGGAATTTGGTTGCATTTAACAAGAATCCTAACACAAGATTAAATAAATTATGGTTAATATTATGGTTAATAGTGGTCTAGTGATGTCGTAAGAGACTTGGCTCTTTTCATCCTTCTGTTACACCATTCTTTCTACACCTTTGTCACACATGACTTCAAGATGTTTGCATTCATATTCTAAGCAGGAAGAACATGGCAGAACAAAAGCCAAGAGAGACACATTAGTTTGACCCCTAGATAAACCTTTTGTAGAAACCCTCATTCAGTAACTTCTCAAACATCAAGCATCACCTTGGCGAGAATAAATCACATGACTACCTCTAGCAGCAGAGGAATCTAGGTAAGCACACGTGTCAGCCTTCCAACATCTACGGTCATCGAATGAAGCCAAGTGAGAAGGAGGTTGTAGTGGCTTTTGTGTGGCCAACCCTCTGACAAACTTGGTAAAGCTTGGCATTCAAATCAATGGGGAAATACACAAAATGGTGGTTTTTATGCAAGTATCTATTCGCATGCAAATCCGTAAGATTGGCGTCATCATGACTCCATTAAGAAAACATTCCAGATCAACTTAAGGGATCACAAAACAACAATGCAAAGATAGAAGGAGAACATATTGGCATATTTGTTTATATGCTTACACTAAACAGATCTTCTAAAGCAAAACACAAATCTAAAATCCACAAAGGGAAAGAGTAATGCAGTTTATCGCTTCAAATTTTAAAATTGGTTTAAAACAAAAGATATTATGAATTAATTTAAAAGTAAAATGACAGGTCAGGAGAAATTATTTATACATAAATGTCAAAGAATTCACATGCAGAATATTTTCAAAACCTTGTGTATCTTTCTGCAAAAACAACACAGTAAAAGAAATAGGCAAAGGGACAGAATAATTGTTTCCCTAACACATCACTAAGAACCCGAAAAGAAGATACTCAATCTTAGTAATAATCAGTTAAAATGCAAAGTAAATGATGGGATATCATTTTTCTTTACTGCTAGATTGGAAAAGTTAAGAAGTTTAAAGATAAATCTTTGTTGTGAAGATGTAATAAATGCTGATAATTTTTTTTAATTTTACTTATCTTTTAGTGGGGAGCTTTTCCTAGTCTATTAAAAGTTTCCCAAAACAATATATTATTTACATATCACACAAAGATCCAAAAATTGCAAAATTTTGTGTCTATTTGGGAAAAAAACACTTTCACAGATACAAAAGATGTTTATAATGCTGTTCATTGTATGATTGTTTGAAGCAGAAAAACTGTAAATTACCTCCATTTCTACCAAGAGAGGGGTCCACATATCTAAAGCGTATGAGATTCTATACCTAGAACTAGAAAAGATTTCTACAGCATGTTATTTGTTAAGTGAAAATAAGCAAGAAGCAATACAATATCACTTATATTTAAGATATAAAACATGACAGATTATGCAGACAGGTAGTTAGATGATTGATAGATACAGAAATACCTGTTGTTATGTATATATATATATATATACATATATATGAACAAATTTGGACAGTTATAATTTAACATGATAATAGTGGCTCTTTCCAGGGAGAAGACTGAGATTAGAGTGGATGACTGAACATCATTTTTTTCAATGAAAATATATCTACTTGTATAAAGGAACAAGGTTAGAAAAACACGTAAGAGAAGCTGGCAGGAACACAAAGTGATTTTTAAGACATCACTTTCTCTGGCACTTTGATAACGATAGAGCGAAAGGTGAATCCCAGTTTACAATTCACATTCCCACATCTGAGACAGTCACCACTGCAGAGCCATGAAATTAAAGTCTGGACACACGAGCAGAAAGACAAATAGATTGCTGATATTAAAAAGAACGACTTTGTTCTTAAAATCAGGCTACATCAAACACCAGAAGGGCAAGAATATTTCTTCTACTCATTTAACAAAAAACCAAGAACTTTTCTTGCCCATGTTATGAATGGTCATATGCTGTGAGAATCAAACAGCAGCAAAGGCGAGCAACGTGGATCATGCACCTGCAGCTTCAAGGCTGTTCCAGAAATGAGGTCACCGTGCAAACCTGCAGTCACCTACATCTGACTGAACCAGCATGAACCACTGACATCCCAGCTTCAACCAAGCACAACTTCAGCTGGCGTATCCTGATGCACGTGGGCAAATGAGAAACAAGGCAGGAAAACCACGTGCTAAGTTTTCCCAGAATCATTAAAAGGGTTTTTTAAATTCTTGTTAAACCCCACTTAACACTGAACACTGGAGTAGTAAGGAGAACTCGTAGCTGGCGGCATTGGATAAAATTTAAATGTTGTGAGCCTAAACGTCAGTTAAGCAGAATTTTGCAGTGTTTCCTTAATTACTCTAAGTTGATGATGGAAAGGTTAATTTTTTTATTGAAATATAGTTATTTGCAATGTTGTGTTAATTTCTGGGGTACAGCACAGTGATTCAGTTATATGTACATACACATATATATATTCTTTTTCACATTCTTTTCCATTATAGGTTATTACAAGATATTGAATGTAGCTCCCTGTGCAATACAGTAGGACCCTGTTGTTTATCTGTTCTGTATATAGTAGTTTGTACTTTCTAGTCCCAAAGTCCCAATTCAAATCACCCCTTTACCCTTTGATAACCATAAGGTTGTTACGTCTGTGAGTCTCTTTGTTTTGTAAATAAGCTCATTTGTGTCATTTTTCTTAGATTCCACATATAAGTGATACCCTGTGATATTTGTTTTTCTGTGTCTGACTTACTTCCCTTCGTATGACCATCACTAGGTTAGAAAGGTTAATTTTTTAAACTTACCCACAACACAGACTAAACCTGAGCCTGTATTCGAGTAAGTAACACTCCTGGGAGCTGCAGAAGCGCTCATAAAATGATGAGAAATTTGAAGAGAAGTGATACCAACAAAAGTTCGGAAGGTGTGTGCCTTTGTCCAAGGCTGGGCAAGTCCTCAGAGCCCTGCCAGCGGCGTCTCGCCCTTGCTGAGGTCCCATCACTTAGCTCTCACTTACTCTTTGATAGCACTTTGTTGATTGACTCACCAGAGTCTGAAGGCTGGCTTTATTTCTCCCACTTGTTAGCTGTAGTTGACCCACATAAATTATTATTTGGAGAAAAGAAAACCCGCCAAGGTTGCAGCATAGGCAGAGATGTATCACTGCATCTTGCAGCGCAAGGATTTCCCAGGAGCCGTTGCAGCTCCGCAGTGGCGGTGGACCGGGGTTGCAGTGATGCCCAGCTATGTAAGAGCCAGTGCTGCGTGGCCTAGAGCAGTCATTCTCAAAACATAGCTTCTCTTCTTTTGCCTTTTCTATCTGCCTCCAGCCGAGTCCTTCTATGTGGTCTGCTCTGTTATTCTGCAGAGAATGTTGCTTTCCCAATATATTTGTTTAGACATGTTGAGACTGCCGCAGCATTCCAAATGCTCTAAGGAATAGACAGGGAGGCTCAGAGTGCCTTGCAAATGTGACTAGACGCTATGGCTCTGTTGTAGTGATTTCACAGAAGGTAATTATTTCTTCTCGGGATTTTTTTTCATTAAAATATAGTTGCCATACAATGTTATGTCAGTTTCAGGTGTACTGCAGAGTGCTTCGACACTTACATCCCTTAGGAAAGGATCGCCACAATAAGTCTAGTAACCATCTGTCTCCATGCAGATACTGCAATATTGTTGACCATCTTCCTTATGCTGTGTAATACTTCCCTGTGGCTTATTTATTTCATAACCGCAAGTTTGTAGCTCTTGGGGTTTTTTTAATCTGTGTGCAGTTTCATCAACTTGTAGATGCTCAAAGAATCATTAAGCAACATGCCCCTGTTACAGCCTCAAGTGCAACACAAACATTTTCCGTGGAGCCAAATGTCTGCTCTCCGATGCAGGAGCTGGTATTGTGGGTCACATACACAGTGTGACTGGGACCTGCTTCCAAATTCGGCAATAATATAATCTCCTGCAATAGCATTTGGCACCACGCTTTCCCGAGAATTCATTCCCTAGTCGACCTACTGGTAGATTAGAAGGCCAAAACTCCCATCTCAACATTTACTCATACTAGGGTCACAGTGATTTTATTTTTCCTTCATTGTATCTCCTAGAACTACTTAACCTCCAAGGTTAAGGTGATAGGAGTATATTGGGAAAAAGGCAGCCACATTTTTGGAAAAATAAACTATGAGATCTAGGATAGTTGGAGAATAAACCTTTCCATTCCCTCCCTCCCCCCTCCTTCTCTCCTTCCCTTCTTCCCTCTCTCCCTTTCTCCCTTCCTTCCTTCCTTCTTTCCTGTTTGTCTCATGCTCAAATGTCATTCCTGATGTAGCTCCTGAAGTGTGTGATGTTCACCACTATCAATGCATATGATACTGATCATCTTCAATACTTTCCTTGTACGGCTCATTTCAAACTACTTGGACAAAGATACACCCTAAAAAGGTGGATGGCTTAAGAAACCTATACAAGCTAGTATGTTTATCATTATGATTCTGAAAATAATATGACAAACATAATAAGGACAAATCCACAAATTAGGAAGAATAATGAATGCTTTGTCAAAGTTAAAAAGAAAAAAGTCAGCAAATATATTGCCAGACATACCTTTTTCTTTGTCTCAGGGTAACATTACAATGGAGCTAATAATAAAAGTGGGATTTGTTGATACAGAAATAAACTTCCTACTTTTCTTAAATGGAGTTTGGCAGGAATTTAATAAAAGTTATGCAAGGCTGTTATGCTGCACTTGAAAGGAAAAACTAGTCTAATAAGATATTACTAGTCAAGTACATGATCATGAGAATAATGAAATCGAAGAAGACTTGCCCATGAAATAAGAGCATTGTCAACACAGCGTTACTTAACTAATTAGACAATCAGTCCTGAGTGGTATTTCAGCTTTGAATGAGCTTCTTATGGCTTATTTATCTTAGCCTTCCTGCATAATTAATCAAATTTATGAAAATAGGAAACAATTAGAATGTTAATCTACTTAGAAAAATAATTTAGGGCTGTTTTTTCTATTTTATGTTATACCATAGTGTTGAAAGCAAAGATGCTGTAAGTCTAAAAACATTTACTTGGCCTGTGGGGAGATTGCAAGTAACATGTGATCTTTTTATTCCTTTTATAGACAAAAGTGGGACTCAGACTGAAGGAGCAAATGGACACCAGATCCTACTCTGTCACTGTTACTCTGAGCAGGAAATTCTGGCAAATATGATATGAGCATGTTAGCCCTTCAAAGTATTTCATGTGTCAAGGTAAGGTTATCAGATATACTTGGGGAGCAAAACTAATTTTGTTTCTGTTCAAATTTCATTAAATATCCAAGTCACCTCTTGCTGGAAGTCACTAAAATATTAAAAATAAAAAATGTGTTAGTTACCTACTGACCAGTCAATCAACAATATAGAAGAGTTGTCAGATAAATATCTCTTCCCGAAGAAAAAAAAAGTTCCATTTTCCTGTGGTTCATTTGTTAACTCTCTCTGCCACAGCCCACGTTCACAAACTGTATGGCAGGGGTCACTAAATCTACAGAGAAAGGGAAAAAAAGATCAAGCATTCCTTCCACATTTGCTTTTCTCTGATTCTCTAGGACTTACTCTGGAACCCTTTGCCTTTTCATTTTATCATTTCATAATCATTCATCAAATCCCTGTCACTGAGGAACACACTGAATAGACTCTGAGGAAACAAAGTTTTCTGAAGCCCAGCCTGACCGGACTCAAATCAAGTCAAGCCACCAAAATCAATCCTGCAGTCTCTCTAATTGCCTACTGAAATCGTATACACAGTAACTGGGCACTGCGTAGACAAACTGTTTTTAGACCCTTTAAGATTCTGAATGACATTCAAAAAATACAGTCCCAAGAGAGCTGGCAAAAATAATTTGATTGGGTATGGAAATCAGTAACTTTTTATTTCACTCCTTTTGACGAGAACAGTACCTATTCCTTGCCCAGAAGCATGCCTCGTGGCGCGCTGGATTACAGTAAACTGACAGTGATTTACAATTGTGTTTTGGAAACCGCTCATTCGCATGCAGCAGAGATGCCAGATACAATTTATTTCAAACCTAAAGGTCATCTGTTGGCTCCCACAACTAGAAAGGTGGCAGTGTTCCCAAGCACGGCTACACCCAGGACTCAGACCCTCAGAACCCCCAAGAGGACTTGGTTCCCTCTGGAACCTTCCTCTTAGGATTTAAATGCCCTTTCCTGCCCCAGACTCTCCCCGCAGGGCACATGCTCCTAGGAGCCCCACAGTGTCTTACTGACCAAGATACTTCTAGGACTAATTGAGATCCAATGAAAAAGAGATACTCTAATTGTTTTAAATTAGAATAATTCACGTTGGTTGCCAAAGGAAATTTGGGTCCCATCACCAGGAAAGACGGGAAGTGGGTGTGGAGTAGTAATAAGCTCATGCGTGAATTACAAGGGGAGAACGGGGGCTCTCTTAGAGCGCAGCCCACACTGTCGTATCTAGGTACACGCCCTTTCTGCCAGCTCTGTGTTCTGCTAGAACGTGATCTGTTGGGCAGACGTATGTCTCCCTTTGACCTCTGTCCCCTTGGAGCGTGGTACTTGATGGTGAGTGAGAATAAAATGATCATTTTTTAAATGAATAGATGGATGGATGGCGGACACAGTGAACGGACGAGTATGATGTGGACAGAGTTTGGATGAGGGATTTTGTAATAAAATAGAGAACTGTAGGAGGATGAAAGCTGCATTTAAGGAAATAATACAACCCACCCAGCAGGGCTTCTCTTAGCCCAGCTTGTGTTCCTTCAAATGCTTCCAGCCAAAGGCAGGATACATCCTTAAGGCTCTCAGGCCCAACCTCTTTTTCTGAAACAGTGGCCCTAGGGCTCTGGGGAGACACAATGAAAATAGAGATCATTTAGTGACAGAATTATTGGCCTTAAGACATACCCTGCAGCAGAGGAGTCACTTAAATACTGGATTAAATCTTCGTCAGAGATGTAAGCTGTCACAGAAAAGCAATAAAATCTACAATTCTTATAACTTATCATAGCTCCTTCAGTTATTTCCCATCCTAATACCTTCCCTTATCTCTCCACAAAGGTTTACCTCTGAGTCCATATTAGAGGTGGGAATGGGGTCTAGTGAGAAAAACAAGCAAAACTGCTTTCTTCTGCAACTTCCACCTTTTTCATTGACGTTAATTCTATTCTTGTCTCTCTGATGGCCTCCTCCTTTTCTTTTTATACCTTGTAGCTTAACTCATACCAAACTCCTTGGCAACTGAAGTCAAACCCCTGAAATTCTACTAATTTTAAAAAAAAGGATCTATGGCTATTCTAAACAACTAGCTGAAAATAAAAAGAAAAGGAAAACTCTTTCAGAATTGTCAAAAACATCAATACGTTGGATTTGAGCAATTCCTCTAGAGTTCTTAGAATCTTCATTCTCAATTTTCAATTTGCATCTCAGAAGTTCTAAAGTCAGGCCAAGTGATCTGTATTTTTAACAAAAACTCCAAGAGGTGCACTTTGAGAAATGCTGATCTATAAGCAAAGTTACAGTCAGAGCTCAGCGATATTGCGGGTCGGGTTCTGGACCAGCTCAGTAAAGTGAATATTGCATAAAGCAAGTCACAGGAACTTTTCAGTTTCCCAGTGCATATGAAAGTCGCTCTATATCAAACGTGCAATAGCATTAAGTCTTAAAAAACAATTGTACGTACTTTAATGCACTGCACAATAAAGCAAAGCTCAATAAAGTGAGATATGCCTGTACATAGTTATAAACATTGCAGATCATTTAGCAATCTTGCAATGTGGATCAAATCTAACCTGTGACACAATAAGACTGGAATGCATTTTATCAAGATCCCAGTTTATTGATTCTGGGGACAAACGCTGATATCAGTTGTAGATTGGTGGCCCATCACGTCAGGTTCCTACCTTTTAATGACTCTTTTTATAAAAATAAACCTACTAATATAGAATAACCATTACAGAGCAAGAATCATATGCAGCTTTTTAGAGGCTGAGTCAAAACGATACATGGAATAATCTAAAAAGAGAATTTAGTGTCATTCTTTGGGTGACTTTAACACCCAACCTCTCTTAACTAAGAAACTGTGAGGCCACTTGCTAGACAAAGTCAAAAGTGAAGTCTCTGGACTGTGTGGTTTTGTAACATCCTCCTCTTTACAACCTTCTGGTCCCTTTTCAGTGACTGTGCTATTTGTGTCATGCACCATCTGCAGTGATTTGATCTTTTTCACAGATCAGAACTATAGGTACGATTTGCACAAAATTCTCAGGTTCTCCATTCTTATTTAAACTTCACACTTTTATATTCGAAGTCTCCTTGACCTGTGTTTACAGTGATCTTCTTTCCCATTTGCACAGATATGGCCAATTTTCTCCTTCAATGTTTCTTGGTTTTGTTATAACATGCACTGGCGGCTTGCCCATGCTTGTAATTCATTCATTCCAGTTCTGCATGCAGTGTCCTCAATTTGTCCTGTCTCCTTGAGGTGCATGGTGACAACAGAAGTGGTTGTGGAGTGCCTGGACTTGGGTGGGGAGGAACGACCAGAGGTTGAGTGTGATTCAGACCAAGGTCCCCTCTCATGAAGAATAAAGGATTTTGGGGTACTTCCTGCATCAGATATTATCATTCATCCTTCCCCAATACAGCAACTTACAGTTTTATCATTTTACCATATTATGTCCCCAGTTGACCAAAAAATAGTTTTTTGGCTTAAAAAGGCTCTATTGAAAAAAAACAGTCTGTGGTAAAATTTTTGTTCACCACAAAACTGAAGTCTGGAGTGATATACAAAGTTAATCTTAAAATATTTGATTAGAAAATTAAAAGGAAGAACAAACTGAGGGTAACCTCTTCTGGACAACATCTGGTGTGTGTGTGTGTGTGTGTACACATCTGTGTAATTGAATTAGTGGCAGGAGGCTGAAGAAAGATTGAGGCCTAAAGACATTATTAGAAATAAAATGAAAAGAAAAATAAGTGCTTTTTTCTTTCTAAGCATATCAGTATCTTGAGCATCATGGTCACTAGAATTCGTGCAATATTGTAATTAAGTGTTTGTATTTATTAGTTAGATGATAAGTCTTCCTCTGGAGTTCTGTCTTCCCACCAAAATTCCAAGATTAGGTAGAATTAAGCATGGAGTTTTAGCGATGAAGGGAATGTTCCCAGTTAACTAAGCCTGGTATTTTCATTTTACAGCTGGAAAAAAGCAAGGAGCCAAAATATTACCTGTTAAACTTCACACCTGGGACATCTGGGATGAGAACCCACTTTTTTTTTAACTTCAAGAATGGCGTTCTTTTCTCTCTTTTGACTTCTATAGTCACAGATGCAAATACATGCTTTGAGTTTTTCTTTGTTGGAGTAAAGATAAAAGGGATGCAAAACAACATGACTGTTCCTCTCAAAGATGTACAGGAAGAACCCTTTCCCCTTGATGAGAGTTAGCCAGATACTAACTAATTCCACTTCAGAAATTCAAAGCCACAGACTCTCCTATGTTAACATATATAACTAAGCACCCGACTTCATTGTAGACACAAAAGACAAATTTGTAGTAAAGTGTGCAGGACAGTTAACTGCATTCAGACAAGATGAAATAAGTTAACTGACTCCTGTTCAGTAGCTGGACTCCAAAGTCTTCCTCCAGCGAACCAGGGAACTCACGTTCACTGGGTGGAGCCGTCCCTCCCACCTAGGAGCTGAGTTTGTCTGTTACTCGGGTCAGTGAATCAAACGTGCAACAAGTGAACTGAGCCAGTTCCAAGCTATCCTTTAAGTGGACAGACAACGTATGCGCTGTCTCTTTTGGAACACTGGCGTTCGGGGATCCATGAACCACTGTGTCGATGGTTCAGCTACTCTGCTAAGCAAGCCACAGAGTGACCATGTGGGACCTGTAATTTTCCATTATAAAATAATAACATCAAAACCCTCTACTCTTAGTAAATCAGTGAGAGGCAGAGCAGCACGTTCCACAAAGCAAAGACACGCAAGTAAGGAAAAGAGGAAACTGAGCGATTTGATTGGCTTTTAAAGTAAGTGTACTTCACAGCTTCCTGAGGAACAGAAGGAATAGCATCATAAAACAAAGACGCTGGGTTACAAAACATGACCACAAGAAGCAGAGATTAAGAATAATAAGAAAATAAAGGAAAGTTCTTATAAATTTTTTTAAAAAAAGAAACCATAGTAGATACACTGAACACAAAGCCAGTCATAATGGCAGCATGAACTGGGATGTTTAATTGAGAATGCAGCTGAACACAAAAAAAGATGAAAAATATTCAAAACCAAATTGAAACTAGTGGAGATCCACTAGATCTGACATATGCAAAATAGAGAGAAGGTTGGAGAGGGAATTCCGAACAGCTAAAGTCTCGGAACGTCTCAGAACGGAAATTTAGAAGTCTTCATTTTGGAAAAATCAGCGAGGATACACACCAGATTAAAGTAACAGTAACAATTACAGCAGACAGAATGAAATAATCTAAAGACAGAGAGAGAGAGAAATTTACTCCAACTAGAGGGAAAAAGCAAGTTGATCACAAAAAAATGAGAGTGAGATGGGTATAAGAATTCTTATTGGCAACACCGGAACCTTGATAATGTCTGTGCTTGCCTATCCATCTGTATCTATCTATCTGTCTGTCTGTCTATCTATGACTTATCTGCCCACCTATATCTTTATGTATCAATATATATTTAGAAACAAGTTGAATTAAATTTAGACAAAACTGCATTGGGAGACGGAAGTGGAGATATCCAGGAATATTTTTTTAAAAAAGATTTTTGTCTTATTTGGAAAGAGGTTGGAGATAATAATTTGTCTTAGCACTTGCAATGAAGATTCAAAATTTAAATTTGTGTATTAAATTATCAAGAGTAACCACAAAGATAATAGAAGTAGAATGTATAATGTCTAAACCACTAAAGAAAAAAATTAACAAAATTTTTTTCAATTTAAAATAAAATGTGGAAGCACACCACCAATCCATCCGAAGCTGAAAAAAGAGAATAAGTAGAAACTAACAGGACATGTGGTCAATAGAAAAGATAAACTGACAAACACAAATTCAAATACATTTGAATAAGGAAAAGTAAAAATAATAACCCCCCTAATAAAGAGAGTAATTAATCAGTTAGAGAAAAACAACTACAACAGCAACGAGAGAAACAAATAGAACTGATCTATTTCTAATAGAATTGATGTCATCTCCCAAAGACAAAACAGAATAATACCAGGACCTTGGGGGAAAAAGAGATGTGAATTGATATACAAAATACACACAAAACAGCTGTTGGGACAGACTATTTGATGAATACAAAAAACTTGACAGAATCATAGCAGCACTATTTACAAGAGCCAGGACATGGAAACAGCCTAAATGTCCATCAACAGATGACTGGATAAAGAAGATATGGTGTATATATATATATGTATATATATATATATACATATATATATATATACACAATGGAATACTATTCAGCCATAAAAATGACACCATAATGCCATTTGCAGCAACATAGATGTCCCTGGAGAATGTCATTCTAAGTGAAGTAAGCCAGAAAGAGAAAGAAAAATACCATATGAGATCGCTCATATGTGGAATCTAAAAAAAAAAATGAACATAAATACAAAACAGAAACAGACTCATAGACATAGAATACAAACTTATGGTTGCCAGGGGTAAGGAGGGGAAGGACAGACTGAGAGTTCGAAATTTGTAGATACTGACAGGCATATGTAAAATAGATAAACAAGATTATACTGTAAGGAACAGGGAAATATATACAAGATCTTGTGGTAGCTCACAGCAAAAAAGAATGCAACAATGAATACAAGTACGTTCATGTATAACTGAAAAATTGTGCTCCACACTGGAAATTGACACAACATTGTAAACTGACTATAAATCAGTTTAAAAAAATAATAAATAATAAAAAAAAGAAAAAACGACAAAAATTTTAGATACACACCTGCACACACACATATATATATACACATGCATACATACAGAGATAGATGTTCGGTAGATGGGTAGGTACATAGACAAAAGTGGATACACATGTCACTTTTGTAGTTACAAATTCTGAATATGGCTGATAGTTCTTTATTTTCATTTTTCGGTATTTTTAATTTGATTAAAATTAAAAGCATAACATGGTCATGTTTGTGAGTGTCTCTAATCAGTAAAAAAGGTGACATTTTTAGATGCTTTGTTTAAGTAGGTTCAAAATCCCTCCATTTTTACTGAACAGCTCATTTTGCAAACACTGGGGAAGCACCAGGATAAAAGAACTTGAGTGAGAACCACGAGATTTTCATGTGAATTAGCTCGGGACGCTGCATCCTCCAGGGCTAAGTCTACCATAATTAGAGTGAGAGCTCTTATTCTTCCCTGGTCTGAGGATCAGCACATAGGATTTGATTATGTAACAGTCAAGGATTATGCAATCATCCTGCCAGTTTCTCCCTTCCTGCTTCCGCCACACAACCAAGTTACCCCTTTGTTTTAAAAAGTAATGTGAGAAAAGAGCAAACATATTCATCATTTAGTTCAAAGTGAAGCATCTGGATGAGGTTCACCCAGTCTAACCCTGACGGTGCTCCTTCACACACTGACCCCACAAACTAACGACGTGTGAAGAACCAGACACTTTAACGTCCTTACTCTCAGACCCACTGCCTCTAGGTGAATGCGCAGGACTGTTCAGTTCTTGCCACACAATTTAAGTCATTGTTTGCTCAGCAGTGATTTTCTTAGAAACCCCACGTCTATTGAGAGACTCCAGATACTCATTCCAGGGGGACCATTACCAAGCCCTTTGCCGTGGGAAAACCAGCCCTTGAAGAGCCATTTAAGCATGACGGACATTTGGGTTGCTTCCACCTCTCGGCTATTGTGGATGATGCTGCTGTGCACATGGGTGTACTACTGAAAGCACAGTTACTTTTGATATTACAGAAGTGTAAATGCTGGATCATGTGGCATTTCTAATTTTGATTTCCCGAGGCCCTGCCATATTGCTTTCCACAGAGGCTACCCCACTCTGCATCCCCACGAACACTGCACAGCAGCTCCAGTTCCTGCATATCTTCATCTACGCTTGTTATTTTTGTTTTTGTTTTTGTTTTTGACAGTAGCCATTCTAATGCGTGTGACGTGGTATGTCATTGTGGTTTCAATTTGCGATTCCCCTAATGATTAGTGATGATGGGCACCCTTTCATATGATTGTTGGCCATTTGTATATCATCTTTGGGGAAATCTATTCAAGTCCTTTGCCCATTTTTGAACAGAGTTACTTGGTCTTTTTGTTGTTGAGTTGTAGAAATTCTTTATATATTGGGGGTATTAACCCTAATCAGATATATGATTTTCACGTATTTTCTCCCACTCTGTAGCTTGCCTTTTCCATTTTCTTGATCGTGTCCTTTCACACACAGAAGTTTGTAAGTGACGTCTCATTTACCTACTTTTGCTTCTGTCACCTGTAATTTTGATATATCCAAGAAATCATTGTTAAAGCCAATGTGATGAACCTTTTCCCAACATTTTCTTCTAGGAGTTTTATAGACTTAGGCCTGATGTTTATGTCTTTGATCCATTTTGTTAATTTTTTATATGGTGTAAGGCATGGTTACAACTTCTTTGTTTTGCACGTGGATAACCAGCTTTCTCAACACCATTTGCTGAAGAGACTGTTCTCTCCCAACTGAATGGCCTTGGCACCCTTACTAAAGATCATTTCCCCATATATGCAAGAATTTATTTCTGAGCTTTCTATATGATTTCATTACATGAGGTACCTAAAGTAGCTGAATTCGTAGAATCAGAACGTGGGCCGGTCATTGCCGGGAGCAGGAAGGAGGAAGAAACGGGAAGTTATTGTTTGAGCACAGACTCTTAGTTTTGCAAGATGGAAAGGTTCTGGAGCTCTGTGGCATGACGATGTGAATATACTTAACGCCACTGAACCGTACACTTAAAAATGCTCAGATAGTAAATTTTGTTATGTCTTTGCCACAACTGGAAGTAAAAACAAAACAAAACAATGAAAATAAAGTGCAAAGAATTACTTATAGTGCAATTTTTGTTTTATGAAACAGTGCCCTAATACTTGGTGTGTGTGACCTACACGTGGGTTGAGTTGGAAGTGCTAAGAGACAGAGCTAGAGAAAAGAGAAGACGTGCGGTATGAACCTGGAGGTAAACAGCGCATGCTGTCCACCTGGTGGTTAACATGGGGAAACACAGACAATGATACTCACGGCACCCTTTTTAAAACAGGTGACGTTCTGGAATCATATACATTTTTATTCATAGGAAACAATGATCTAAATGTGTCTATATTGTAAAAAATGAATTAAATTGATAGTATAACAACATAATATATCTCAAAAATATGCTGATCAGTGAAAAAGCAAATTATCAAATAAGAACAATGAACAGAGAATGATACCATTTTTGATCATCTGAATGTCTATTCTCCATCCACATCCCATCAGATGCTTTTATTGTCCTTCATTCCATTTGTGTTTATGAATTCTCTGGATCGTCTTGTGAAGAGAAGAGAACGTAATACGATTGATTTAAGCCACCTGAAAGCCAGATGATGCCATGGTGTCGGGTGCTGATGCCTGCTGCTCTGAAAGTCACAGGGAGGTAAGTGGCAGAATTCAGTCCTCACAAAGAGAACACGGCAATATGCCCAGATTCATTTTTTGAAGAGAAAATTTATTTCAGCCTCTCTCACATTAAATACATTTTGTTAATTTAGTCTTTTGGTTTTATTTTTAGAAATTGATTGTGTCTTCATAATTGTACAAATTTAAGAAGTTCTTTTCTCCTTTTATATGAACATATTCGGTTGAGATTATAATAGAAAGTCCCTACCCTGGGTGTCACTGAGGCCATTTCCCTTAAAACAGGTACTAGTATGTCTTTTATGTACGTCTCTCAAAGATGGAAAACACTAGTTCTCCTGAGCACATCTGACAAGGAGGAGGAGGGGAAGGAGGAAGGGCGGAGGGGAAGGAAGGGGGAAGTGGAGAGAGTGCGGTTGGTGATGGAGGCTGGTGGTGGTGCTTGGGTTGGTTACAGGAGGCTGGTGGAGAGAGAAGAGTTAGCGTCTGTCCCCACTATTCCAAGCCTCTTCTTTTTGACACTGACAATGGGCCTGGAAACAATATAAGGAGAAACATGAAAAAGAGATGCCCCACTTCTTTTGCTTCTGGTGCTGTGGGGAAGAATTCCACAGTTATGAATAACCCAATGCAAAATGTGACAAACGCTCTAACTGAAGGTGAAGTCACCACTACAGAATTGTAGATAGGAGAGAATCGGGGGACCCACTGAGGGGATTGGGGAAAGCTCTTTGCAAGGCATTGCGATTGAGATTGTTTTCAAGGATGGCGGCTGCAGGGAGTGTGGAAATGGGGACGTATTGTCAATGACATCTCACTTAAAATTCGAAAGTATACAGCCTTTCCGGCGTTTCACCTCACTTCTGACTCTCCACATAGCTGTTTTGTTATTACCTTCTGTATATTTATTTCTTATTACTCACGTAATGCTTCTGCCTAACTGTAGCATCATACTTCATTCACTACATAAATGCATTTTGTTACCAGCTCTACCCTAGAAAATACAAGTAAACTTGGTAAAGAGTTGCAAAATATCAGCAACGTATCCATTCCCTTCACAGAGAGGCCATCTGACACTTAAAAACATAGTTAGATCCTTGCATTCGATAAAAGTGGAATGTAGTTGCTTTAGTGTTATTTTACAAACCTTCGAAGATAAATGGAGTGCGTAGTGCCAAGCAGAGCATTCCTGATTTCTACTCATGAAAAATACCTTGTCATTCTTTGTCACCTTCCTTCTGATGCTTTTATCTACTTCCTGGCAAAACTAGACCTCTCAACTCTGACAAAGCAATGGAATCTCATACTTTAAGAGCGGATTATAGTTTTATGGTTCCAGAATCTTCCTGGCTTCAGTATGCTACTTTCTGCTTAAATCCCTAACACTGCTGGCTTTGATCAGTGGCATTTGTAGGATTGGTGAAGTGTTTAGTGCAAAGAAATTGTTTGCTTTATTAAGTGTTTGAGCACTTTGAAGGTCAGCATCTTCGGGGATACTAAAATATACTCTAACAGAAAGGCATTATTTGGGCTTCTTATTCTAATACAAATCAAGGCTAGGAAATTGTATGAATCCAATTTTAGGAAACAAGTCAACCTTCACGTATAAGTGAGTCTTATTTACCTCAAAGGAGTCACAGAGAGAAGACACATACTCAACCAACCGTGAAGCCACGACACAAGACATTTGAACAACTTCCGCTTTGGTAATTCCTCAATCGCGCCTTCAGTGACACTCACCCACTCTTCAATTATCTTGAGTTGACTCTCTAACTCTGCCCGGCAGCCGTTCTAAACCCTCCCCACTTTTTTCTGCCTCCCTCCCCCACTTTCGCATGACCTTGCTTCCTATTTAACAAACAAAACCCAAAAACCAAAAAAACCAAAAAACCGAAAACCTCTTTACATACAATTTCCTTCATCTTCTCTCTGCTTCAACATAGTATGTTTCAGTAATTTTTGAACTATGGAGTCATGGACCGCACTGAGACTCTAATAAAAAACTCCCTCGAAAAAAATCCATATATAAGGTCAACCCACCCTGCTAAGCCAGGTGCTGTCGGAGCCCCCTGCCCTCCTTCTGTGGTACCCGAAACGATTAAACGCTGCTCAGAAATTTAAAGCCACACCTCTCTGCACCTGTAGTCCTAACCCTCCACGCTGGGAAAGCAAGGTGTACGAACTGAGTCCATGATCTTCGCGCGCACACACGCCCTCGCCTGGTCCTGCCTTTATCCTGCCTGCGGAGCTTCCGACGCCCCTTGGAGCGCTGCGCCTCACTCGTCTCTGCCTCGTTCTCGCCCTGCTTCCCACGTCTCGGCGCTCACGGCTAGTGCAGCATCGCAGCAACGCGGGAGCCACCCAGGCTCCTCCCTTTCCTCCACGTACACATCCAATCAACTACCAAGCCTGTTAAGTGCCGTCCAAACGTCCCGCCCCTTGCGGCCCACGGCCCCCCTCCCCATCCCCTGAGGTTCCTCTCACTTCCCTTCTGGGCTTTGCTTGCAGCTCCAGGCCTGTCCTCCACGTTTCCCGTGCAGTTACCGCCCTGAAATGTGTGAGGTGCTGCAGGACGACTCAGCTTCAGACGCTCCGGTGTATATCCATCACCACAAGCATAAGATCTAAACACCCTGGTTTATTAGTCCATTTATTGCTTAGCTATTCAAGGTCTGACCCTGGCCAATTTTTAAGCCATATTTATATAAACTTTTTTCACTTTTTAATTATGATATAATTGACATACAATAAGATGCATACATTTTTAGACACATTTCTATGAGCCTTAACAAATGGTACAACCGTAGAACCGCCACTGCAGTGAAGCGGCAGCATTCCCTGCATTCCAGAAAGCGCCCCCGTGTCTCACTCCAGTCACTTCCTGTCTCACCAGCCCGCTCACCACCCCCCTCCCCAGGCCAACCATTGTTCTGATTTTTATTACTGGATAGTAAATTTATTGTTTCTAGAACTTCTTACGTATGCATTGGGCTTTTCCCCCGACCATGTGTCAGGAATAGAACAGACCCACAGAGCCCTAGTGGGGAGATCCACTTCTGATCCACAGGCGGGCACAGGTGGACCCCGCAGCCACAGCAGCAGTGAGTTGAGTTGGTACCCACCCCACCCCGGGTGGTGGTGGCTGGATCTGCCGGCAGTGTGGACATGCACAGAATTGGGCAGGGATACATCAGCACCAGCCCCACACTCAGTGGCATGGCTGGCCCGTCTCCCGGCACCTGCAGAACCAGCTGGCCCAATGTTCTGAGGTCCTCCACTCAACAGCATCCCCTGGGTCTGCTTCTGGCATCTGAAAGCAAACCAGGAGCAGGGTTTCTTTAACCTCCCACCCAAACGCACCTGCAGAGATTGAAATGGGAGACTCGAGGGCACTAGAAGAACGAAGCAAAACAGAACAGCATTCCAAGGGCTCTGAAAACCGAACTGACGTTGGATATGAAACCAGGGTACAGGGCCCAGAAAAGTAGGGCAAGACCTGCAAACTACACCTGAACAGAGTGACCAGCTGCTAAAGCTGATTTAAACAGACTGGGAGTCTCCTTACATCATACCCAGAATGTCTGGAATACAGTTGAAAAGTCCACACCATTCAGAGCCAGGAGAAACACAACACAAATGAGGAAGGACTGACGGTGACAGCCAAACGTATCAGGCTGCAGAGTCATCGGACAAGGACTGCACATCAGTCATCACTGAAACGCCTCACCAGTTACGGCTTCTCTTGAAACAAAGGAAGAAGCGGAAAATGTTCACAAGGAAAGTAAAGTTATAATAAAGGTCCAAAGGCTGACACGTTAGCCTCTGTGTGCAAAGGGGTCTTCTTGTCAATCTAGGGTGAGAGCTCTGTGACGGGGCCAAGGCCTTGGGGACTCGGAATCGCATCCCCACGTGACACGTGGCCGTAGCAGTGTGTGGCCAGCCGCCCAGACAGCGGTCTCATCAGGGAGGGAGGCCTTCTTGCCAGGGGGCGGGGGTGGTAGGCCACCCCCTCTTTCCAGGTAAGAGGCTGGGAACTTTCAGACCTTACTGTGTGGCCAGTGGCCTACTTGTGAATGTGGCTGAGGCCTCGGGGAGCAAAGGTGTGGCCTCAATTCTGTGCTGTTTCCTTTCCACAATGGAAATGTCTCGGACGTTTCTCACATCCTGACGCACTGAGAGATGAGCACATTAGGTCTGCGGTCTCAGTTTACCCCTCGGTGAGACAAAGAGTTTGCCCCTGAGCTAAGTGCACACAAAAGTGGCGCTGAAAAGGGAAAGCCTTCCGGACTGGGGAGTATAAGGGCCAGCGAAACGCCAGGCCAGGGTCATTGCCAGAGGCTTTCATCAGACTTCAAGTTGATGCCAGCCACTGACAGCTCCACATGACATTTTTAGAAGATAGATTTTGTTGGGAAGTTAGATGTGGCTTCATTGGGATTTATAAACTTTGTAACATGTTTGTTGGGCTTTTTTTTTTTTCTAATTCTTTAAATCCTCTTTTAAAATACAAGTGAGAATACGCTACATTTTTTACTGATTCCTTCAAGAAGACGTTGTAACTCTGTATCTATATTGTCAAAGTCCTTACGTGTCATAAAATATGTAAACATACCGTTTTAGAGTTCTGCCAGCCTGACTCTGAGCTATTGATTAAATAACTTTTCACCATCAATAGGAGTAATTAATGCATTTACTTGATTTTTTCCCCCTAAAATCCTGGAATTGTTTTCTTTACCAGGTTCATAATTATTAAAGGCAAAATTATTTCAGGTCTAATGAGGGACAGTCCATTCTCTACTGATTGCTCTCTGTTCTGCCATTTTATTCAGAAAATACTCTTTTTTATTTTTAGCATTTCTTAGTCCTAACCAAAACAAAGATTTGGGGGGAAAATAGACTTTTGTTTTTATTGCATCTCAACTAAGACACCATCAAAGCCAGAACTATGAGCCTAACAAAACTTACTCAGAATTTTAATAGGTCCAACAATAAAAACTTATAGTATTTTTTTTAATCAACAAACTTCCCTATGTAAAAATCTGCTTGGAAAATCTGTTCACAAAAACATTTTGGGATAATTTTTTCTTAAATTAGGAAAACTTTTTTATTATTTTAATGAGATCAGTCAAGATTCAATTTCCCTACTTTAAATAAGTTACTTTTCAAAAATTTATCTTAACTGGGCATTCTAAAATTTAATTAGAGTCTGTTTTTCTTTTGGATTATCTTAACTTGATGCCATGTCTAAAAACCTAATTAAACATCTAAGTCATTCTTTCAGTTACTCAAAACTGCCAGCCCAAAAGGACGACCTTAACACCAACGAGATTACATCGGAGTTTAAAATGAAATGTATACTGTCCTTGTTACGCAGCTAAGGGTCAGCATTGCGAGCATTTGTGGTATCTCAGTGGCAGGAAACTTAAAATACAATCAGGCTAAGTGGTTTCAAAAGCTCTAAAAGCAAAATGAAGCAGTTTCTTCCCAGAGTTTACTGGGATCGCACATACCGTGATGTAATTAAGATATACTAAAGAAAAAAAAAGATAGAGATAACATTTAAAAACTCCAATAAAAAAGTAGCCCTTAGCACTTACATCTACCTGCAGTGAACCAGAGTAGCTCGGAATTAGAATGGAACTCAATGATCTTTTAATCCAGTGGTTCTCAAGGTTTACTGTGTGCATCTGAATCACTGGGGGTGAGCAGAAAACATGTATTTTGGGGTCTCACTCCTAGAGTTTCTTCACTGGTAGGGCTCAGGTGGGACCCAAGAGCTGCATTTCTAGCAGGTTCCCAGGACATGCTGAAGCTGCTGGGAGCACACTTGACAACTGTCATTCTGGAGAATTACATGTGATAATATCCGTTCCAAGTAAGATAAATACCAGGCTCACAGTGAGCCCTCAGTGAATCCATAAGAAGGGTCATGGACTAGCAGAAAAGGGAGAATTTGAGTTTCTACTATTTCAATAGATTTTTTTTTTAAATGTACTAAAAGTAAACTAGGAGGATGAGAAGAATGAAAGAGTGTAGTCAGAAACCTATCTATTCTGGTCCAAAATTGTATAACGTGCAGTTTTCGGTGAGGACAAGACCCAGGAAATGGGGTAGAGCATGAGTTTCAGGAAGGCATGGGCTGCATTTTCTTAACCCATCACCATATAACAACATTAGTTTATAGAATGAATGAATTCAGGTAACCAAAGTTGATTGGAATGGATAAACATTGAATTCTGGAAGGTTAGATGCAGGAATATCTGTACGCTGATTGAGAACCCTAGAGTGAGCTAGGTACGGTGCCATTGTGACCTGGAGAAAAATGACCAGGAATGTTACAAATGCATAAATGGACACAATTTTAAGAGTGCAATTTGGTGGGTTTGATGAATGCCACCACCACCACCTCCTTTCTCTCTAGTCACAGAGGAAAAAAGCAATAGGAAGAGCCTGACAATGAAAATAAATGAGATGGATGTTATCTACCCAAAAATACACAAAGGAAAAGGAAAAGAGGACAATTAAATAAAAAGAATATGAAAAGGAATATATACATGTATGTACATATATATATATATATATACACACATATATATATATATAAAAAACGGAATCCCTATGCTGTACACCAGAAGTTAATGCAACATTGTAAATCAACTATACCGCAATAATAAAAAGAAGACAATTAAGTGTCCAGTATTGCTATAGACTGAAATGTCTGTACCCTCCCCCACTCCCTGCCCCCAAATTCAAATATCAGGTCCTACTGTGATGGTATTAGGAAGTGGGGCCTTTGGAAGGTGACTTGCTCATGAGGGTGGAGCCTTCATGATGGGATTAGTGCCCTTATAAAGGGGCTCCAGAGAGCTTCCTTGCCCCTTCTGCCATGTGGGGTTACACCAAGAAGACGGCGGACCGTGAACCAGAAAGCGAGTTCTCACCAGACACCAGATCTGCTGGCTCCTTGATCTTGTACCTTTAGCCTCCAGAAACGTGAGAAATAAATTTTTTGTTGTTTATCAGCCACACAGTTTGTGGACTAAAAGAAGCATGCTCTTAGAAGTAAAATTCTTCAGCAGTTACTTTTTTAAATTTGTTTCCTCTCAACATAGGGCGCTGACAGGGCACACAGGGTCGTAAATCAACCCACATCAATATTTATTGAGAAAATGCTTCATAGAAGACTTTTCTTTTCGAGCTCATCAAGCATTAAAATGTATCACATCATAAAAATGAAATAAATTGCTCTAATCTAAAATGTAGCTCTTAAATTTTCCTGCCAGCCATTTGAAAAGCTAAACTATCTGCTTTGGGGGAGGATAAAGCCAGAATTTTAAGTCTCATCCAATGAACTCAAGTTGAATTTGCTAAGAAACTTTTAAAATCTCTTTAAGAATTTTTATTCTACTGATTGCTACTTGCAGAACAGGAAAATATCACTGTTTTTCTTTGTTTATGTATTTTATTCCGATGCAGGGAGGTCCTCTGTTAGGAAAATCTTAATCTCTTCTTGATATGGTTGATCAAAGAGGTAATTAGTGTCAAATTCAGATGTGCTTTAAGTGATAAGTAATCAAAAATGACATGAGAAATTAGGCTAAAATTAACTCACAGAAAACATATACATTACTGAATACAGTACAGTTTGAATCCAAATTACTGAAAGTCCTCTTTTTAATTTTATTGGCATGTCTTAGAAATGGTTCAACTCACATAATTCAGGCAAGACCAGTAGAAAAACCTGAAACACCTAGAATTATATTTGAACTTAGTTTAAAAAACAAATCAGACTCTCAATGTTGAAAGAAGCAATGACAATGATAGAAACTACTGGATGGTGATGGGGGACCAGTTTGTCATTAGATGTTCATAAGTATCCTGGAGTAGAGGTAAGGGACAGATACGCTTCTCATTTTATAGATCACAGTGTATGATGGGTCATTGCGTCAGTGACTTGCCAGCATTGACAGTGTTACTTATCGCCAGAGAGAGGACTTATACTGTTTGCATGATGTAATTCTCCTAGGTTTGTTTCTCTTTGTGACAATAAGAGGTAAACATTGAGCACTTACTATGGGCTCAGACTCTGCTCTCCATGCAAGACACACTCAATTATGTGTTTAATTCTATACCGAATGCTCATCTGCCAGGCTTTGCACGAGATCCCAAGGAAGCCAAGATAACAAGGAAATAGGAGGTCCTCTTTCATTGGAATTTCATCCTACTAAGATGACAAGCATCAAGCAAGTAATCATTCCAAGATGCATTTCATCTACACAGGATATGTGCAAATTTACAAATTAATCCAGGTGTGATTCCAGGACTGTCTTCCACCTGCTGCAGTGTGCTCAGGCCACATCTCAAAACCTCTCTGTGCCTTAATGTGCTCACTGCACCATGGGGTTAATAATAGTGTCCACGAATGTTGCAAAGATTAAAGGAAAAAAATGCACATGTGGTCTTATACACTATCCTGGACACCTAGCAAGCTTTCAGCAAATATTGTTACCACTCATAATAATGCTTATTATTTTAGTCATAAAAAGAAAGTACTGTTCTTGCATAAATGAGATGGATTTAAAGGAATATATGTACAATTGTTATAGATGAAAATACATATTTATTCAAGTCCGTCTGCTATGATGGCCCAGAGTACATTGTTTTACATTATTATTTAAAGTTGAAAGAATGCTAAGGCAGGTCATTTCATCTTAAACAAGGTGCAAAACATTTTTAACACGCAGAGCAAAAACGAAGTCCTGTTTCTTGAGACAGAATTCAGAATTTCCATTTGATCAATTTATGTGTCATTGGAAATTTGTAAATTTCCGAATCGCTCTCTCTGTATCATATATATATATATATATATATGCTGGCTTGGAGAAAATTAAGCTTTATTTAAAACTCTATAATGTTAAAACCTGAGTAATATCTCCCATTCTTGAATTATTTTCCCATTTTACTCCTTAAATAACTGTTATTCTTTCCTTCATTTTTTCCTTCGTTTCTTTTTCTATTTGTTAAACAAATTCCTTTGAAGCAAAATAAATCTGGCATAATATAAAAAATTAAAATTTGTGTGTATGCACACGTGCATACAACACCCAAAGCACACACAGGGGCTTCTGGTCATAACACGAGCAAATGCATAATAGTACCTTACAATTCTAAGTTTATGTTGTACTATAGCATTGATATTCTGGCTAAACTTGCTATTAAAACACTTTATTAATTTTTCATTTGGGTGGGCCAATGTGAAAAGCTTAGAAATTGCAGGTCAGGTTGCTTTCATACACCAAGTGATTTACAGTCAAATTAAAAGATCTCCGTTTGTGATTACATTCTTTCTGCACATCAACATTTAATAAGAACATTCTTACTAAAACTTGCCTGAAAGTGCAGTCTGACTAATTTGGCCTCAGTGCGCAGCTCAAAGTAAAATCTATTGTTCATAGGCATTTTTTCCCAGAGGAGATGATAGATAATATCCTGCCAGAATATTACATTATAGCCCCCACGCTTTCCTAAATGTCTCCGCGGCTGATGGAAAACAGAATCGAGCATCAGTGAAACATTTGCAGTGTAATGATTCTCTGAGGTGGCGGTGTTAGCATTCGTTTTTGTCAGTGAAATCTGTCCTTCGTTGATATGAAAGGCTGTCTATCTTTGAAACTCAGCTTGCATCTAAATGAGGATGTAAAGACAATTAAGCACTGGGCTGCATCCTCCAGCCACCCTCTCCTCCTGCCTGGCTGAAATATTGAGCATCTTGAACCTCGTGGTGCCTGGACGTGCGCCACGGGCCTTGGAAACAGTCAGCAAAGCTGGGACCTGCCAATGACTCCACCCTCCACATTCTGCGCCAGCAGCTCTGATCCCTCCTAGGGAAGGTTACTCTCGCTTAGGACACAAGAATCCATAAACCAGAAGAGCTGAGATTTTTCTCAGTCACTCAAGAGAAGATTCACAGACACTTCTGAATGACCCATTGTGCCGGTCCTCAAAGGGCAAGATACACAAATGGGAAACAGATGCACAAATAACACCAGTGTAAATGTTGTGATGACCACAGCAGTGGCAGGAAAGCCACGGCACTGGCAGCTGCTGGCACTTGCTGAGCACTTGCTTTGAGGCAGGCGGGACCCGGGGAGAGTTTTCCTTTTTCTGTTTCATCATCACAGTGACCCCTTTGAGACAGATACTGTTATCCCCATTCTTATCAAACAACAAAAGCAATAATAGATGTCTCTGCAAAGAACAGTGAGAACAGTGAGCAGAGAAGAAAGACCGACTAACAGGAGAGAGGAATTTATCACCCAGAACATGCTTGCAGAAATTTCCACTAACCATTTCTAACAGGGCCTCCACACATAGTACCTTCCATTCAGTCTCTTGGAGGTTATGACCCCTATTTTACAGATTGTAGAACTAAGGTGCATGGAGGTTAGTGATTGTCCCGAAGACATGGAGTCTAAATGCCAGAATTCAAATTCTGAAGTTCTGGTGCAGAATCCTCCCCCATTTCCTTCGTCTGTGTTCTCTCCTGAGCCACCTCTTTATAAGTCCTCCGTCTGTACATTTCTTAAAAGTCTGGTTTTGGAAAATGAGAGACTATTACTGACTCAGAGAAGGAGCCACTCGCTCGGTCTGAGCTTACTGAAAAAAGCATTACGTTGGAGACAATGGAAGGGACACTTCCATGCCTTTAGCTTCGAAAACCCCCAGGATGTTTCAAACACTAATCTCGAAGGTTAGTCACTCCTAATCTTTCCTCTTCTCTCCCTGGACAGAAGAGCAGTTTCCACAAATAGACAGAAAGGGTTTAGTCTTGAAAATAAGAACATCTGGATGAAATGTTAACAATAAATAAACTGGCTAGAAAGTTTATAATGGTTAGGCTTGACACATAATAGAGAAGAAAAAGAAAGAGGGGGTGGGAAGGAGCGAAGGAGGAAGAAAAGACGGAAGAAAAAAATGTCACTTTCAAATTCCAAATGTGACTAAAAAAGCATGCTCCAGGGGGGAAAAAAACCTTTGGCTTGAATTATTGTCTTTCCCTGTTGTTCACATGCATAGGTGCATCCACACCATTATTACAAGCAACAATTTCCCAATAAGGTACTTGGTTCCCCTAACCTTCTCTTTACGCCTTCTCTCCTCGTTAGCTCCTTGCTTTCTGTAACTGGAAATGCCCTTCCAACCATCTGCCAACATGACTCACACCCTAACCCCTTTGGCAGGCCCTGACCGACTTCCGCAAGGGATTTGTACCTGGGCCAGACACTATCAGAGTTTCAAATGAGAAACCCCATCCAAAGTGTTAAAGGGGTCATTATCAGTAGCCATTATTTACATATAAAAGGTGTTGAGAGTATCTTTGCCAAGAGTTTTTCCATCGTGCAGAATCGCTCCTTAGAGTAGATTCTGAGCTGGGGTTGTCCATAGAGAAGTAAGAGATGATTAGTAATCTGAGAAAGGGAGTGATAAAATGTTACAATTATGAAAATCTTGTTTGAAAAATCGTGAAAAACTCTGCTCTTAGCAGTTGTCTGATATAGGAAGATAACATTAGACCGTGAAATGTACCAGGGGATATATACAAGTATGTATCTATATTTACATTATATGTATACATACATGTATTCAAATATGCACATCTTCCAGCATACCAGGAGAGTAGTCAGAAGACCCCTGGCAACATTGTACCTAAGTGTGTTTGAGGTACAGCTCATACTTAGCGAATACACTTGATCTGTTAAGTGGAATGAGGTTATAAACATACGCAACTTTCCAGCAAATGTTTTGATACTACACTCTTCATTTCCGATATCACCCCTACAAAAGTTTAAAAAGCCAGATACTTGCTCTTTCTCTGTCACATGAGATGCAGGCTCATTACAAAGCTCAGCCAATGATATGCTGCCTTTCAGGACTTCATAAAGGATTGTTATTTATACATATTTTGTGCACATTAGAAAGATACTCACATTCTGCATTTGTGGTGGGTTTCTCCTTACATTCAATTGGCCAAGTTTGCTAGTTTTATTGTTTAAAAGATCTGTGTTCTCTTTGAATGTGTCTCTCCACTGATTTTCTCAGCCTGAAGAAGATGTGTTAACATCTCCCACTGCGATTTTGAAGGGGTTTATTTTTTGTTGTAGTTCTATTCATTTTTGCTTTATATATTTTGAGACTAAATTCTTAGAAGAAGACAATATTCAAAGTGTTTTATATTCCTGGAAAATCTGGATCTTTTGTCATTAGGTAGTGACAAGAGTTTGCGTACAGTAATTCTTTTTGCCTCCAAGCCTGTTTTATCAGATAGTAATATATCTACACTAACTTTCTCGCTTAGTATTTTCTTGGCATGTTTTGCTGGCTTTTAACTTCTTTATATCCTTATGTTTTAGATAGCTGTCCTATAAATAATTTACAGTTAGGTTTTTAAAGCCAAACTAGGCTGTTTGTTCTGTGTATCTTTTCTCTCTCCTCCCCCTTGCCTTCTTTTAGACATTCACAAAAATTACTACAATTGTACTCACTCTCTTGTTTGTCGGTTATATACTCCTGTTTCTATTCTATAAATCACAGCCAGCTTTTTAATTTATCAAAATTTAATATTAATCAATACCCGTACCCTCCGCCAGGACAACACGAGGAACTGAAAACACGAATCCCACGTATGCCTTCCTAACTGACGTGTGACTGGTGAAGAGCATTTTAATTGAAATTCGCTAAATACCATAGAGTGCTATTTTATGCAGTCAGATTAATTTAGTTACCCACCCATGTGCCACTTTTTTTTTTTTTAGTTTTAGTTTTCAGCCCAGAGCCACTATCAAATCAAATTTCACCAGTCTGAAGTCGACCTTCAGTATCAGCTTCAGAGTAAGTTTTCCCATCTTCTCTTTTTCATTCAAATTTGGGCTTTCATGAAAATAGTATTTGAGCTCCTTTCATCTCTCTGACTCACTCTGTCCTCTCTGATTTTTCATTATTGTTTTCTCCTGTTTCTCTGTGGGAAGTTTTTTTTGACCTAGCTTACATTCCTCTATTTCTCTTTCCAGGATGTCTGATAGGTTTTTAACCTCTTATAGTGAGTTTTCAATTAGAGTCTTGCATTATTTTTTAAAGCTTTACTTGAGATTTCTTGAATCTGCATTGTCTCTTTTTATAATTTTCACTTTATGTACATTTAAGCTTGCTTTTAAATTCTGTTAACATTTAACACTCTCTTTGGGAGTCTTTTTTTTTTTTTTTTTTTTTTTGCTGTTTTTTATTCAGTGATTCTAGATTGCTCATGTGCCCAGTTAGTTTTGACTCTGTGTTAGACAAAATCATGAAGAAATATGTGTCCAAGTAAGGTGAAGCTCACAGCAAAAGTGCTTTGCTATGGAGAGGGTTCAAGTTTACCATTATTGGTTACCTGGGGATATTATTTCAGGACAACCCTAAGCCATGTTCAAGATTTGAGGTTTTCCAAGACTTCCCAAGGCATACAAAACAATGGGGGGAAAAACCCAACAACTATAAAAGGAAGTAATTTAATTTCAGTTGGCCCTTACCTGAAGTGTGTACTTCAGGGGTGTCAACCTGGCAATAAATGGCCCTTCAGTGTGTTGACTATTAAGCAGGAGAAACTGGGGAGATAGTTACAGTTTGAAAGCACAAAGGAGGTTGAAACAGTGCCACCCACATGGTTTTGTCAGGGAGGGAAGAAGAGGCAGAGGACAGATTTCTAGGGTAGCAAACTACTCTGTGTGATACTGTAAGGATGTTTACACATCAGCACATATTTTCCCTAACCCACAGAATGTACGGTGCCAAGAGTGGACTCTGTACTGAACTATGGACTCTGGGTGCTTATGACGTGTCGATGCAGCTACAATTGTAATAAATCAATTGTATCAAATGTCTCACTGGTGGGTGATGTTACTAACAGCGAAGGCTGTTTATGCGGGGGTAGGAGATATATGGGAAACCCCTGACTCTTCCTCTTAATTTTATTGTGAACCTAAAACTGCTCTAAAAGAGGAAATCTTGAAAAAACACAGTCTTTACATAAGTTTGCCCTACTCCTCTCTAATATTTTGCAACTAGTCTCATATAACCCAACACAAGGGTTTGTGTAAGAACGAGAAACACTGTGTCAGCATATTCATTCTAACGTACTGGCAGAGAGTAAAAGTAACTCGTGCTTTACCTGTCAGAAAGCGCGCTCACAATGACACGTTTAAACTACAGGATGCTTTTTTTTGCCCCCACCATAAAATACATCTTATTTGCTCAGGAACGGTTCGCTTTTCCAAATGAATACCATCACAGAATTTGAGCAAACCCAGGAGGACAGAAACTCCTTGTTTAAGGAGTAAAAGCAATTCAGCTGTACCTGGAGTAATCTGTATCTGATTCACTAGGCTATTATTATGAATTAAACAGAAGCAAAAATGCATTGTAGGCTACAGGGAAACAAACACATGTACAGCATGATGTCAGTTTCTTGGCTGTATCTGTTATTTCTGGGTTGGTCAGTCAAACTATTCTTACCAAAAGAAGGGCTAAGGACATATTTTCGAGTTTTGATCTACATTTGATCTAGATTTTCTACATGAATCAGACCCCTGGGATAATAGCCTCTTGTTGAAAATTACCCCTCACATCTCCATTTGCCCTCAACTTCAATAGGGAGAAAAACATTACAAGCTTTTTGAAAAATATGTATAATCAAATGCCCATTTTATTAAATATTCAGTCAAGTGTGTTAAAACTGTCAAAGTAATGGATGGCGAACATACCAGTTCACACAGGCTATAGAGTCACTGAATTTAGCACCATAGTAAAATGGACACTTTAAATGCTGAAAGAAAGCATATTACTGTTCATGGTGTTTACACAGAAACTGATATTTTGCTGTCCTCTTCACCAGTCACTTGCTTTTCTTCACGTGAAAAAGTGAAAGATAGAAGTTTGGGGAAAACAATGAAAGACGTAATTCCCTAATGTCATCATGATGCTGTCCCGATGCAGTATAACATTTTGCAACTAATATCACATACCCAACACGAGGATAAATGGGAGGACAGGAACTGGACTTACAACTGATGGTTCCGTAATTTGGTGTGCCCCAGCTAGGGTGTCCAAATTTGGAAAAGTGTAAGCATGTGATAGTTAATTAACTCAAATTTCAGATAAAAATTTTTAGAAGTCTAAATATTGCAGATATAGCCCATGCAATGTTTGGGTCAGAGTTCTACTAAAAAATTATTTGTATGTGTTTCTGAAATTCAAATTTAACTGGGTCTCCTCTATTTTATCTGACAACTCTAAACCCAGTGAACTTTGAGTATTAATTTAGCAGCTCTGAGGAGAGACACATGATCCACTGAATGAGGAAAGTGTGGAACATTTGATTAAATGCTTACAAGACAACTGAAGCAAAACTTCATATAAGATTCACTATCCACTGACATATACAAGCACAGAATATAATCTAGGAGAGCACATTGCAGTCAAACATCTAAGATTTATAGTCTGTGTTCCACGACTCACTATGTAGTTAATACAGGCCAATGACATCATCTCGCTTTTCCCACATCATCATTAATGTGGGGGAAATAACACTAATAGTAATGTTTTGTCTTTGGTGTCACCATAAAATTGTCCAAAGAAAACAGGTGGCATAGAAATTATTGTTCCACTTCTTTTATTTTCATTTTGGCAAAAACAGGAAGACTCTGGTGATTCCAAAGTATATTCCTCTATTACCAAATTTTATTTACATTGACATCATCAGAACATTTATTGGCTACAAAAGCACTAGTTTCCTTGAAAATGTAAGCAGCAAATGCAACATGATACCTCTTGGTGCTGTCTGCATCTTAAAGGAGAGGCTGGAAGGGGTTGCAGTCCGTACTGGGGAGGAGTCCCACGTGCACCGAGTCCTCAAGCAGAAGGAGGAGCTCAGGTGCAGGGGCGAGAGGGGAGAAAGGCGCACTTGGGCTATCTTCCCATTCCTACCCGAGCCAGTCTTTCTGTGGCTGTTGGGCTGCGTGTGTAGACGGCAAGGTGAGTTCTCGGCACCATGGTGCTCCGTGAGAGAGCAAACCCATCTGAAGCAAGCGCTGGATGGAGAGGCCCACTGAAACCACGTTAGTGGGGCGACCCCGCGCCCTCACGACATTCCTAGGGCAGTCTGAAGACTTCACCCCACTTTGTCAGAGCTTTACGTGGTTCTGCGGTGGGTAGCCAGCAAAGTTCTCAGAATTTGTATCATATGAGCCTGTTGAGCAGGTCTTGTGAACAACAGAACTGAGAAAAATAAAGAATTTTTAAGAAATAAAGATGTGGGTTACAAAATGGATCACCCGCAATGTTCTTTCTGAGATATGAATACAATACTGTGACTCCTCTTCTTAATACTTCAGGTTTCTGGAGTGTGTGTGTGTGTGTGTGTGTGTGTGTGTGTGTTTGTGCGCGCGCATGCATGTGGGTTAATGGAATTCTTGAAGACACGGGGCCAATGGTCCCAAGTATATATTAGAGTTACATCTGAAAGTGACATCCCTGCAACATCAAAGGCTCTTGTTTAGACGCTACAGAGCAGCCAGAACTAGAGAAAGAAAATAAAAGCTAGGGCACTTCGATTTTGTTTTCCTAAAGCCTGAAGAACCTAACATAAGACCCTAAAATGTTATTTTCTATAGGAAAGATAATGAGTATAATTTTCACTCATTAGTCTTTAAGGTGTGTGAGTTTTAAAAATACATTTTCTAACTAATATCTGTCTAATATAATTAATGAAATACACATTTTCTACATTTAAGTTGTATTAGTTTGAATGTGTTAATAAAGACAGCCTTACTGTTAGAAAATGTAGATATATACTGCTACAAATCTAACTGCGGATAGAAAAAAGCTTAAACAAAGATAGTTATTTGGTCATAAAGACATTTCTTAGTTTCTCACCATTGGCTGTCAGTGCTAACATCCTCTGAGACGTGCCACGCTTAAACTATTGCAGCAATTTTTAAAGTGCAAACAAACAGGACTTTAGTTAAAGAAAATGAGTAGACGTTTTACCAAAGAAGATTTACAAATGGCCAACAAATATGGGAAAAGGTGTTCAACATCGCTAACCACCTGGAAAATGCAAATCAAAACCAAAACGAGGTATCAGCTCAGACCTCTTAGAATGGATATCGTCAAAAAGACACAAGATAACAAGTGTCAGTGAGGATGTGGAGAAAAGGGAACCCTTGTACACTGTTGGTGGGAATGTAAATTGGTGCAGCCACTATGGACACAGCATGGAGGTTCCCAAAAAAACTAAAAACAGAACTACCATATGATCCGGCAATCCCACTTTGGGGGAGACCTTCCAAGGACATGATGAAATCAAGATCTTGAAGAGCTATCTGCACACTCATGTTCATTGCAGCTTTAGTCACAATAGCCAAGACACGAAAGCAAGCTAAATCTTTACTGATAGATGGCTAGATAAAGAAAATGTGATACACAATGTAAATACTGGGAAAATAATGGAATATTATTCAGCCTTTTAAAAAGAAGGAAATCCTGCCATTTGTAACAACATTAAGTGAATCTGGAGGGCCTGAAGTCAAGTGAAGTAAGCCAGACAGAGAAAGACAAAGGATGCATGATCTCATTTATATAGGGGTCTAAAAATAGATTCATAGAAGCTGAGAGTAGAATGGTGGTTGCCAGGGGCGGGGGGTGGGAAGAATGGGGAGATGTTGGTCAAAGGGTACACAATTTCAGTTGTGCAGGATAAATGAATTCTGGTGATCTTGTATACATCATGATAACAATACTGTATTGTATTCTTGAGATTTACTTAAAAGGCTGGATCTGAAGTGTTCTCACAAGAAAGAAAGGAAGAAATAGAAAGGAAGGAAGGAAGGGAGAAAGAGAGGAAGAAAAGAAAAGAAAAGAAGAAAGGAAAGGAAAGAAAAGAAAAGGAAGAAAGGAAGAAAGAAATGGAGAAGAAAAGGAAAGCAAAAGGAAAAAAAGAAAAGAAAAGAAAGGGCGGGAGAAAGGAGGGTGGGAGGGAAACGGTAAGTAACTCCTTGCAGGGATGGGTGTGTTAATTAGCTTTACGGTGGTAATTACCTCACAAGGCATACATATTTCAAAACATCATGTTGCACACCTTAAATATATACAACTTTTATTTGTCAATTACAACTCAATAAAGCTGGAAAAAAAGATAAATGTTCTGAGTTTTGAGGATCTATTTGCATTTAAATAGATTCAATAATATCAAATGTTGGGATGAGAGCAGTTTGTCAGAAACGTATTACTAGGTATGAAACTATATCTTGTTAATTTGTTACATAAAATATAAGACGTACGTAATCAGTTGTCACCTTGTCTATTCTAATTAGACTGTAGAACTACACAGAACAGGACACTGAGTGCACTTCTGTGTTCACAGGGAGATATTTATAGCAGTTATTTAATCTTTGGATAATTATTCCTTCCACTTTTGAAGTAACTAATTAGGTAAATTTTTAGTAACATATCACTTTTCACTTTACAGGCAAACAATTATGGGTTCCAACTGAGAATATCCTTTGAAAATAAATTATATCTACAAGACACTGGAATCCACCTTATATGAGGTAGAGAATCTTCAGCAGTGTATTTATGGGAAAATAATTATGGCACATCCACAGATAGACACATCCATAGTTATTCTTTTATTTAAAAAATGCTCTTTATGTTTTAAAAAAAAAACTAGCTAATGAGAGATGAATATTTCTTTACAAAGAAGTATAATTTTTAAAATATTATAAAAATAGGGGATGTTAACGTCATATCTAGTGGAAAAGTCAATGTGGAAGTTGCAGGACTTTGCCCTTTTGCATAAGAAATAGAGCAGCAAGGATATTTCCTCCAGAAACCACAGATTTTATTCAGAGCATCAAGTTCAGGGATATTTGAGCCTTCTGCAAATGAAAAATGTACAGCAAGTCTCAAAAGTGAGAATCTTTTGGTTAACAATCATTCATGCTGAATTTCTGTCTGCTTCCTATTTTTAAAGTAGAGTGGTATTGTCTTTTTTCCCCATTTCCATCCCACCCTGACCCATTTATTACTAGATTATTTCTGAGAAACTCAATTTCCCTTTTTTACCATCTTATCACAGCCTTGGTTAGTAGGATTAAATAAAAACTGCTCCTTTTTTTTCCTATTCCCCCAGCAAAGGGCTCTGCGTTAGTAGATCATGTGGTAACTGACAACTCATGTCACTGGGGAGGACTTCACTCCACTACAGCAGTATTTTGTAATAAACTTTACAGGAAAAAAATGCGTCTCTAAGTATAGTACAGTAACCTCTTGACTGCTTTTTTTTTTTTTTTACTTATTTCAGTATATTTTTGTTTTTAATTAAAGAGAATTATATATGACTACATAATCTGAGAAAAAAATCATCCAAAAACAGATAAGATTTTGAAAAAATTATTGAAAAATTCTAAATATACGTTGGGTTTAGCAGGAAATATTTCATAACAGTTTGTCACATTTTAAATGATTTTTAGAGCATCTGCTGAAAGCGAACATCCCAAATTGAAAACTGAACATGATTGCATTTCTAATCCTCCATTACATCTTCTATTCTCTAAGACTCTACAAGTATTATGTGCAGCATTTCAGTGCAGTCAACCACCAGTTTGCTACTTAGCTAGGATTTCATAACCAACGTAACTCTATTAAAGATAAAGCAGGGTACCCCTCATCAGACAGTGGCGGAAAGGGGGCTGTAAGACAGCAAACTCAGGAGGGTGGTGTTGGCTCCGATGCCTGGGCTGAGGCTGTAATTCAGAAACAGTTTTATCCAAATGCACATCAAACGCATAGATTTAATTAGGGGTTTTCAGCCCTGCACAATGTCTGTCACACAACAGAGAGTTAGTAACTATAAATGATGAATGAATAATTGAATAAACATGACAAACTATTAATACCTGTATGTTTTGCATGTAAAATTCAGGGATCATGTTAATGCATTCATTAAATTAACTTGTGTTGAATTCTGACTTTGAACAAATCATAGTCCTTGGCAGCAAAACATTTATATTATATTAAGTCAAATACATTGCTTCCGAAACTGTGTGTTATCTGGGAACTGTGGCCCCCAGCTCACTTTTTTTGTTTCAATTCGCATATTTTAGCATAGATTAGCCAAACTGTTGATAAGTGAGATTAAATGATTTTCCTTTGAGTGGCACGCAATTGCTGACTGTTTCCCTTTTTCTCAGGCCTTGCTAATTGGGCACCACTAGTATAAAGATCAGAGAATGTGTTTGACTGGATGAGGCTGAAATCAGAAGTTCTGGGCAGAAACAGCCGTTCTTCCCTCCCCTGGACCCCTCAGCTGATTTTATAGAGGCGGAGGGAGTAATGAATTCGCCATCGGGTGGGGACGTTACATGTGTTTTGTGCATCCTCTGCAGGCCCCTCAGTACTGCCACAAGGCACCATAACCCATGAAGGCCTCTTGGCCCCCAGATTATACTTACCATGTGTATTTACGAGATTAAAACCATCATCATTATTTTTCCAATAAAATTGAGTTTAAACCTGGACAGAATAGTTATTTAAAACATACACTATACTAATAATGACTTTTCAATAATAGTTAGAAACAATGGTTATGCTTATTTACATAACTATTGAGGTTGTGTTTTAATAGTTGGCAATTATGCCATAATTTATGCTTTACTTTATTCATAATAATGTCACCTTAATTCTGAACCTCACGAATCCCAATGTCTAGTTTAATGAAGTGTGAAATGCATTTTTATCTTTGAGATGGTTATAGAAAAGAAGAAATGGGTATGTGAAACAAAGTTGTTTGAAAAGTCAAAAATAAAATTCACAATTTAATATAACAAGTGATCTAAGCTCTTCAGCTAACTAGATCTAAATTTATGTCCACGGTGAGATGGATATTATAGTAGATATTTTAAGCTCTGACCTGGGGTGCTCACCGCTACATGGCTCAGCTATCGCTCAGGTGAGTCTGTGGAAGGGACGTGCAAGGGGGAGCTACTGGGCAGCCGATAAACTCAGGAAAAGTGTGGCTCATTGGGATAAATGTGATTTATTTTAAGTCAAAATACACTTTAGTTTCAAGGAGATGGATTTTGTCTGTGTCATTCTTATATTTACCTTAATTTTTTCGTGTATTCTAATCCATATAGAACACAAAATTCTCATCCTAAAGTTTGTCAACTCTATTCTTAAGATTCATGGATTTGGAACATGGCGATGTTCAACATCATTTATCTGGCGTTTGGCTCTTCCAAATACATAGCCTTGAGGCTGTTTCCTCCAAGGACCGACAGAGACAGAGCATCTCTCTGACCTTAATAGTAAGAAGTCATAATCTTTCTTGATTCTATCAGAAAGCTGAGTTAGAGCAACCATGTGAGCTGCACGTCAGGAGACGAGAGCTCCCAGAGAGGAGAGGTGGGACTCGTGAACCAGATCGCGTGTGCACCCGGGCCTGGGCGAAGAGGAGAGGACCACACGAGTGTGAATTACACACCTGAATCTGCATGGACTGGTACAGGCTGCGTGCAGGTAAAGTAACGCGGAGAAACCACGGGGACCCCCGATACGAGGGCGAAGCACACCCCTTGAGCCTCCGTGGAGCACACGGGGGGGTGTCCCGGGCAGGGCGGCCGGCTGTACAGGGCCTCCCGGGTCAGTGCAGGCCTGGAGGTGCTGATGGCGACAGAACAGAGCCTCGGCTCCCGGCTCCCGAACGAGATGAGCAGCAGCTGAGAAGGGGAGAGAGGGCCGGTGCAGGGCCTGACCACTTTCAACCTTCTCTTCTTTAAGTCAGAGTGTGAGGGGGCCACAGAGCCCCTTTCCTGGCGATCCCAGGGTCCTCCTGGGGAGGAGCCGGAAACGACCTTGGCGCTGGGGTAAGGGACAAACGAAACAAAGCACAGCAAACCCCCTCCCCTGCAGGAGGATCGGGTACACTGAGGTGCCCGGGAGTCCACTTCAGGGCAGCAGGGAGTGAGCGACCATGGGGAGGGGGAAGCTCTGCCCCAGAAAGAGACCCAGCAGAGACACACACAGTCTGGCCGCCAAAGCAAGAGGGGCAGGCAAGGGGAGAAAACCACAGACAGGACCCCGGCTGCAGCGGGGTCAGGCCCACAGCCAGCTCCATCACGTCCCCGCGCCAGCCCAGAAGTCTGCAGACGCGAGCACTGGAGACGGAGACGGGGAAGACCATGGAGAAAAGAAGCCCCTCCTTCTAGGCATGCGGAAGACGCCAGAGGCTGCGGGAGGAGCAGAGACCCTCAGATTCTCAGGCACCACAGCCGCTAAAAAGGAAATAACAGCAACTCACGAGGAGAGGAATTTGAAGATTCGGATGCATTGAGCATCACCGAGCAACTCTGAACCCTAAATCTGGCTCAGAGTCTGACCACTTTCAATGCCAATGGCCTTAAGAAAGGAGGCACACGCATCTCTAGGCATACAAACTGTTTACCTCAGTCTCTGATGTTCTTTGCATGATATTCAGTATTCAGCCAAAAATTACGAGACGTCGAAAAAGCAAGGAAAAGCAGCCCATCATCAAAACAAAGCGCTGAGCAGACCCCGATGCAGAAACGGCCCAGATGTTGAAACTATCAGACTGAGAAGTTAAAATTAATATGGTAAACATGTGACTTAACCTAGTGGAATGGAGGGTCGTCGTACAGGAGCAGATGATGGATGTCAGCAGAGACGCAGACGTGAGAAAAAGCGGAGTGCAAACGTCAGAGATGGCAGATTTCTCCGACAGCTTCATCAGCAGGCTTGACCTGGCTGAGGTGAGTCAGTGAAGTGAGCTTGCAACCAAATCGATAAAAATACCCAAACTAAGACCCAAAGAGGGAAAAAAAAAAAAAGCACAGCAAAGAAAAGACAAGCCAGGGTGGGGGGACGATATCCAAAGGTCTAATATGTGCGTAAGTTTAGGTTCCAAAATGAGAGGAGAGAGAGAATGGGCAGGAAAAAAGATAGTGAAAAGATAATGGCAGAGAAATTTCAAATTAATGAAACATGTCAAGCCACAAATCAAAAGGAGCTCAGAAACCTGCTCAAGCAGGAGAAATAGCACACAGATAAACAAAAACTAAGAACCAAAGCTAAAAAGCAATGAAGAAAAAAATCTTCTGATTCTGTTTCTCTGGAGAACTTTGATAATATAACACTTAAATCAGAAACAACTCAAGTCTCAAAGCACATGTTTTGGAACAATTAGAAAATGTCAAATATACACCATGGTCTGGGTATTTCTGCATTCGATTTCTGAATTAATATATAGGAAGTGGCATTCATCTCAGTTTGTGAGCGGGAGACTATCACGGTCGATAGATACACAGGCCCTAAAACAGCTTTACTGCATTTAAATCGCAGCTCCAAAATGTCCAGCTGTGTGTCCACAAGTGAGTTATGTGATTTATCTGTACCTTGTTTTCTTCTTCTGTAAAATGGGATAATATGAAAATCACCCCATATGGTTGTTACATTAAATGAGCTAAGATATAAAGTCCTTCAAATAGTACACACATAGAAAACACTAGAAATCGTTAGCTAGATATTAATTATTATCACAAAGTGTCATATGTGTTTAGCAGGGACCATTAAATTGCCTTTTCCTTTATTTAAATACATTTACCTAACATAGCCTCTTTCAGGGAATTATTATATAGTGTTTGATCAATACGGTCCAGTACATTAAAAACAGCGATGCTCCAGTTTATAGCAGCTTCTAAGATGGGGGGAAAACACGTCTCTAGATGACAAATCCCCTGTAAGAGTATTTATATCTTCCTACAGATAGTTTACTAATGTAAACTTGAGCATAAAGTAATAAAGTTGACTCTTTTTGCTTTTTAACTTCAGAAGTAATTACTTTCAACAATTACTCTGATTTGATCCCATCTCACTAAAAATTTTCAGGGTCGTTTTAAAATTGTGGATAATTCCAATTTTACAGAGTTTTACAGTGTGCTGAGAAATGGACTTCATCTTAAGAAGTCACCGTGTTCTTTAAAGGGTGCCCAGTTACAACTGTAAATCTACCGTGCAAAGCAAATCTTCAAAGAATAACTCTGCTGGCATTTTGAGGCATGGGATGATGCCCTAGATAAAACAGGAGACTACTTCCAGATACCGATGTCTGTGCCTGGATCTCACACATCGAGCTACCTGTCCTTCAATGAGAAATTCTCTTTAATCCCACATTCTAATATATAAAATGACCTTGCTAATTTTTGCTAACTTCTTCTTTACAGCATTGTGATGAGCCAAAGCACTTAAGGGCATTTTGTAACTTATAAACCGTGATTCAAAGACAACCTCTTCTTTTGAATCACTCCATAAAACAAAGAAGCATTTATTTCTGATGTGGTTTAAGCTTATGGGATGACGGAAAATTCCAGATTGCAAAGCCCCCTGAAGGCAGAGTACTGAGTTTTAGCTTTAAAGCTTCAGAGAATTTCAAGCTTGGACATTATTTCATTAAAGCAGAAGTTCTAGGCGTGCCAGTTCTGAAGTTCTTACTTTGTCTTTGTGAAGAAAACTGATCGGTTTAGCCCCAGTTGTAACATGAAAAGTCCTAAATTCATTCATTTTTACCAAGTGAGTGGTAGTTTCATTTAAAGTGGTTTACAGTCGTCAGTCTTGTGCTGGGCACACTCTCTGACTTAGGTCCCCGCCCGCATTTGTTCTGTGGTGGGTAATAGACTGGGAGAGAGATTGATTACAAAGTTGTAATTCAATCTGCAGATAGTGATGATGTTTATGGTATTATCAGTACCTCGAGATTCAATTACAACTTGCAATCCATCTTCCCTCTCTTTTGCCCATTTGTTTTCCTAGTATACGAGAAGAAAAACTCAAAGTTCTGTGAGCACGCAGTAAAATAAAAAGGAAGAAATGTGCCCGACAGTTTCTGAAACGATGTAGCATTGTTAGGGGAAATTAAACCACTTTTTCTTTTAAGGAAACAAACTGATAAATTAGTGGAACATAAAATAAAAACACTAGAGCCATCATTAGAGTGATTTATCTCATTAAAATTTCAAGCTCTAATGGAACGGTACTAAGACATAGAGCAGCAATAGCTTTTAACAACTCAGGGAGGGTGTCTCTGCAAATGCGGGTAACTGATGGCAACTAACACTTGGCAGTGCGTGGCTCTCTGTCTGCACCCTGAGCATCTAGAATCCTTGAGATTCTGTAAGGCTCCCCTTGGTCCTTCACTGGCCACTTGCATATGAGGAAGCTGAGAACAAGTGCCGTTCATCCATTTGTCCAAGATGATCTTAAATTTTCCAGCCGTTTTGTTACTGTGTGTGGAGACCAGCCTGGCTGATTTCTATTTAACAGTCTCTGGTAGAACATCGTTCCTCAAATTTTATTGTGCATAAGAATTGCCAGAAGTACTTTTTCAAATTGTACCCCACCTCCAGAGAGGGGCTCAGGTGCCTACGTATTCAAGCAGCATGTTAACAAGTGATTCCAAAGTACCACATTTTGAGAAATATGGCCTGAGGGGTGGAGCACTTAATCAGCATATTACAAAGAAGGGTTGAGTTAATTCTCAAATTTCTTCCCACTGGTAACTGGAAAAATATGATATGATCTGTCTTCTGAATTCAAATATTGTTTTTGAAGTACTCATGTTGTTCCTAAAGATGAAAAATTGTTTCCCTTTTGTTGAATCAAATACATTGAAATAAACTGCTTTATTTTCCACACTCTTTGGAAATGTTTCTGTACATTCCCTTTTGATATTACCACTGCTTTAATACGTGTCTTCATTTGAATTTCAGTCAAATATAGATAGGAGATACTGATTTTGTAGTAATATACCTCTGAGACCATGTAAATGAAGGAAGGAAAAGTTCCCCAAAATCTGGGTGTTGGGGAAAGGAATAATCAGAAAACTCCATTTCTACCTATATTCTCATACACACAAACACACACACACACACACACACTCACACAGTCCCAAATAGACAAAAATGCTCTCATATAGTTATTATCCAAACATACTCATAGCTTCAAAGAGAGGCAATGCAAAGGCACATTCAATGACTTTGTCCAGAGGAAATTTAAGTCCAAATAAATCTCCAGGTATATTTCCAATGAGGAAATCCTCATTGTATTTCCTTATGAATCTATGGAATATATGACAGCCTTAAGCACTTCAAACACACGTGGTAAATAATGGTAGAAGGAAAATAGTGTAAATGTAATGAAATTTCCAATTTAAAGAAGGGGTAATCTAGAAAATCCTGCAGCTACTGTAAGGGTTTAAGATAGACACGCTTAAGCAGTTGGTAGTTCAGGTTTGGCAGAGAGTCACACTAATTATTCCACAAAATCTGTTCTTTATTTCTCTCTAAACTGGGAGTGGATCCTGACTTCTAGCTGAACACATCACTGGTCAGAATAAACCCTCTATCTGCTAGCTTCTTGTGCAGCTAAATGAACATTCCATGTAGCCACGTAATGAAGTTCCGACCAATTGAATATGATCAAAAAAGTGACGTGCAGGACTTCTTGGAAGGGTGGCCTTGTTGGTAGCCTTCCATCTCCATGACAGCCAGAATGGAGGCACGTGGTGAACCTTCTTGAGTGGCTCCTTTAAGAACAACACGGTAGGATGAACAAGAGAGAAGGAGCCTAGGTCCCTGATTGCGGACAACGTCACAAAGCTGAGCCACCACACCAGCCTGAGACATAACCAACTTTCTTTCTTTACAAGATAATTATTTCTGGCCTCCATCATATTCAGGCAAATGTATGTCCTGGATATAAATGCACATCATCAGTGGTTTTAATAAAACTTTTGCCCTTCTGCTTGTCATTTTAGCTACTAAACACGGATCTGGTGCTGCAGTTTGCCAGCCTTATGTGACTACTTTCTCTTTACTAACTACACCCTGATTATCTTCTGCCAAGACTAAGATTAGATGGTGATTTTTCTTAAGAGTGCAGACACAGTGGGTTGAATAGTGTTCCCCCAAAATTCATGTCCACCCAGAACCTCACACGGTGACATTGCCTGGAAAGAGCATCTTTGCAGATGTACTTAAAGATGTCAAGATGAAATCATCCTAGATTTTGGGTGGTTACTAAAGCCAGTAACTGTCTTTATTAGAGAAAGAAGAAGGTGATTTACACACACAGACACACAAGGAAGGCCGTGTGAAGACAGAGGCAGAGACTGGAATAATGCAGCCGCAAGCCTGATAGCCACGAGGAGGCGCCCAAGCTGGGAGAGGCAAGGAGGGACCCTCCCTTGGACTCTCCGGAGGAAGTGTGGCCCTGCCACTGCCTGGATTTGGGACTTTCGCCCTACAGAACTGTGAGAGAATAAATGTCTGTTGTTTTAAGCCACAAAATTTGGGGTAATTTGTGATGATCTACTCAGGAAACTCATATAGAGGATAAACTAGATTTTTTGAAAGGACTCCTTTAGCCCCAGATTTCTGGTTTGTCAGAGGGTCTAAGCACACCCAAAGGGTTTAACTGAAAAAAGTGAAGTTTAAGAGAATCTACCAGGGCCGCGATGCTCCAGCAGCAGGGAAAGCATCTCAGCCCCAGGACTGCAGACATCGGGAGAAGGGGTATTTCTGGAGAAACTCTCAGGGAGATCATACAGCAGTCAGCCTCCGACACACGGAGCAGGGCAGAAGGGGCGGGCGCAGGGATCTGGGCGTGGATGCAAAGGGAGAATAATCAGCAGACATTAGATGACTTGATTTGGCAGAATATGCAACCATTCAAAAGGGTAAATTAGATAGTGAGCTCCTCAAGGGGGAATATATTTAGTCATTTTTGCAAACCCAGCATCTACTACAATGCTCGGCAAACAAGAGGCATCATGAATCTACTTACACAGATGACCCAGCTCTGGCGGTAAACGCTATTTACACCAATTAGAATTACTTGAAGTCAGAATATATGTCATCTGAAATGTTGTATATCCAACATAACAGTAGGATGTTAGGCGCATGGTGTATGAAATGTGACTGCCAAGTTAGTACATTTACTATGCGTGTGAGGAATACTTGATAGTCCCAGATTGGACACTGGGTAAAAGTGTTTGGATGCACGGCTGAATGAATGCAGATTTCTCATAGTTGTGCTATAAATTCCTGCAGGTATTAGGAAAACCCCAGGTCCAGCATGTTCCTGGCCAATCTGAGCTGCTTGAGGAATGTTCTGTATTTTCTTTGAAGAACTGTTTTCAAAGCATGGAGAGGCATTACATGTGCACAATTCTTAGAGACTCAGACTTTGAGTTTTGCAACGAAATAAAATGAAATAGGCATGAGCCCAGTCAAAGGGGATCCCTTATCATGCAAAGCCTTTCACCTCAGAAATAAGTCAGCTCCATTTCCAAGCAACGTCTCCCTCCAGATGATCAGTGAAGCGATATGTGCTCTGCAGGTTTAAAGAGACAGAATGCTGATAGCAGGTATCATACATAGAATCGGAGTGGAAATTAGCTTGTGAAGAGAAATTTAGGGGGAAATGAATTACAAAATTGGTCAAATGTTGAAAGGAAGAAAGAAGGCAGCACATTCACTTATTTCTCCAAACTGAAACAAAATACCAAAACAAACAAACAACAAAAAACGAAGTCTTTAGAGGGGTTCAGCCTTGACCCCTTAGGTCATCCCGTCCTAGAGAATGAGGAAGGAATGGGAGTGGTTAAGGGTCGCAGCGCCCCTCCCTCTCCCCAGGGGGTTCATCCTGAGGAGTCCAGGACAGTTAGATCAGAAAGTGCAGCACTCCTCCACTCGATAGTTTACGGGGCAGCCCTGCAGTTTGCGAAAGAACACTCACTACCTTCTTGTGACCAGGTCATTCACTGAGTTGGCAAACATGTACTGAGTACCCACTGGATGCTAAGCACTGCGTGAGGTGGAAAGAGAGAAACTGAATGCCCAGTTCCTACTCTGCAGGATCTGTAGTCTGTGAATTTAAAAGGTAAGTAGAACATCAATTAAATGCAGTTTACATGTTATGGTTACATCTTCAGGGTGACAGAGAAACAGAGAGGCCTGACTCGGCCTCAGGAAGCCTGGAGATGCTTCCGAGAAGCAGTGTCACTGCAGGTGAGATGCATGAACTCATGGAGGTCGAGCAAATAAATGGATGCAGGATGGAGAACACACAGGTGGAGAAATCAGTATGAACAAAGGCAAGGAGGGACAAGGGGGTGTGGTGCCTGCAGGCAGCTCAGATAGGTGTGTAGGGCTGCGGTGTGTGTTGTGGCTGTGGCCGGGGCATGGTTGTGGGAGGGGCGTGGTTGTGGGGAGGGGTGTGGCTGTGATGGGGTTTTTGGCTGTGGTGAGGGGTGTGGCTTGGTGGGGTGTGGCCATGGGAGGGGTGTGGCTGTGGGGAGGGGCGTGGCTTGGGGAAAGGTGAGGCGGTAGTGGGGAATGGCTGCGGGTGGGACGTGGCTTGGTGGAGTTGGGTGGGTGTGCTAATAATGAGGGGCATGGCTGTAGTGGCCAGGAGAGGCCATAGAGAAAAGTGTTCTGAGAGGATAAAAGAACATGAAGTTAAAAGTAGATGTGGTAAGAAATAGGTAATGGAATGTGTGAAATAGATAAATGTTTAGCTACAGAGGTGAAGCCATTCTAAAGGTAATGGAGTGAGACTGGAAAGTCTATTAGAGGAATCTCTCTGGCCACAGAAAAACAGATGAACTGAAACAGAGAAGGATTGGAGGGAAGGAACGAAACTGAGAAACTATTGAGTAAGCTACAAAAGGAATGTAACAGCATGAACTGAAACAGGAGCAGTGGGAGTGGGGTGGTGACGGATCATCCTGAAAGATGGACCCTGACCTCAGTGAGCAGAGTCATTCAACATCACTCAAGCCCGGCCCGGTCTGTGCCTCGGGAACCCACTCACGCCACAGCTGCTCCCCTGTCATCTCTCAGGAGTCCCACTTCTGGAATCTTTAGCTCCATTAATCTGCCTCTTGCACAAACCATTAATCCTCAAAATCTCTCCCATTACATCTCTTGTTCAAATTCATCAAGACCACCTCCCCCTTTGCTTTTTCTTCAGACCCCTCCCTCGTGGTTCATTTAATTCTGCATCCGAGTGCATGCACGGTGGGCCTCTCCTCCGGCCTTCCTAGCAGCCTTCCAGCTGAGGCCTCACCTCGTCCCAGTGGGCCATCAGCTTTCTCTCTTCCAACACCAAAGGTGATGTGTGTTGGAGAAAACCATCACCACACCCATCTCCTGACTTCCGAGGCCTGCACCAACAGCTCTCTCCTGGAGACCCCACCTCCAATCTGCTGTACCCCAGAACTAACCCAGCTGTTCCATCCACACCCATCCCAAAGCCTGGCTGTCATCTTGGTGAGTAGGCCTCCAAGTCAGGAGGCAGGACCCAAAGTCTTCCTTTTCCCTCACCTCTTATCCTTGCTTGGCAACCAGATCCTATTGAAGAGTGGAAATTAAAGGAATTTGTGCCTTATTTTGGCTTTAGTTTGTCTGTGAAAGTAGGTTTCACAATCAGCTTCTAGGAGAAGAGGAGCGGGCATTAATGTAATTGGGCGGTTCATTTACAACCAAAAGATTGTTCTTTAGCTATAAAACAAGAGGCTGGAAGTAAAATAATCTCTGACGTTCCCTTCAGGTTGGATGTGTTATAATTAATGATCTCCGAGTGCAATCATTTCAAACATATTTTTTCAGGAACATTTTCCAAAAATACATATCTTCAGAGTTTCCAATGATGGATGCCTCATTATTAAAATCTCTCCACACTTAAAATTCAATCCTATTCTCCATCATAAAGAGATTATGTTTTGATAAAAGTTTCCAGATCCATAAATGTAAGTAGAAAATACAGGAGAGCACCAGAAGTATAAATCTAACTCCCAGGCTAATGGCCATGCAAATAAAGGAAGCAAAACTGGAATAACCTGACTGAATTAAGACAAATGGATGGGAATTAGTGCATTTGCATACCATAAAATGCAGTAACACAAAGTATTCCGAAAGGTATTTTGTAACTAAATAGAATGAAGCACATAAACCCTTTCATAATCAGTTTTCAGTGACTCAATTGTACTGAGATGTGGCTCACACATTGGAGGGTTTAAAGGTTAATCAAAAAGCCTTGTTATTTTCTATACAACGATTTCTCAGGGTTCAATTATCTGCTCATTAAATAATCTGCTTTTCCAGCAATGATATTCAAATGTATTTTATATTAAAGAAAAGCTGTGTTTTTGGAGGCAGAATGCAATTGGCATTAGATGTGCACATACACATATGCAATAAGAAAGCATGTGGTGAAAATCAAGCTCTCCAGTATATTCTTATTTCTCCTTACCATCTCTCACAGGTATTTTTTTTCTCAATTTTCAAGTCGGCTGCAAAACCTTAGAAATTGGAAGTCTGGTGGCAGGGGTGGTGGAGGGATAAATTGGGAGTTTGGGCTTTGCAGATACTAACTACTATATATAAACTAGATAAACAGCAATGTCCTACTGTGCAGCACAAGGAATTCTATTTGATACCTTGTAATAGCCTATTGTCAAAAAGAATATAAAAGGAATGTATACATACATATATAAGTATAAATGAATCACTATGCTGTACACTAGAAAGTAACACAACATTGTAAACCGACTATATTTCAATTAAAAAAAACTCACAACAACAACAACAACAAAAGAAATTGTGAGTCCTGAAACACGGACTGCTCGTCTGTGGAACACTGATACAAAATCCTTAGCTCTCAAGAATTATTTTGAAGACTAAACAACTTAGCAATGTACCAAGTTCTCACCCCTGGCCTAGAATATTACAACTAACTAAATTCAGTGTAATTATGGTGATGGGGAGGTGGAGGTGGAGGCTGTGGTGACTTTGAACCAGATGGTGGCACCCATGGCAATAAAGAAAGGAATGACACAGGAGGAAGAGGAGGGAGAGAGGAGGAGGGGCTTGAAGGGGAGGAGAAAGGGCCAAGATGTGATTATATACATATATACATATATGCATGTATAATATATACAGATACATATATAATGTGTATATGCATGTACAAAATATAAATATATAATAAAACTTTTATATATCATATAAAATTATATAAAAATTATGATTTGTGTATGGTATGTAGGTATATATTACACTATAGTTAAAGGGGATTCACACAAAATGATGAAAAGCAGAGACAAGAATTGAAAAACACATTGTTTTTTGAAATAAAAATGAGGTTATTCTAATGAACAACTATCAAATAGATTTTCTTTTTTCATTTTTATGTGGCATAATGTTATATACTTCTAAAGGCTTAGAACTGAAAATTATTTTTTATGTTAGATTAACTTGATGATGGAGTTTAAAAAGAAATTACTTTCTCCAAAGAGATTTTTTTTTTCTAGAAAAGCCCTCTGTTATGTCATGGAAAAACAAAGTAATGGGAAGATCAGGGAGCATCTGAGGCTCAGGGGTTCATCTTGCACTGACTGTGAGTCCTTCCAAGTCAAAGTTCCTCCTTCAGTTTTTCACCTTCATAGCCTAACAGGACACCTGTCAGAGAAGATTAAAACCTATTTGTTGAAAACAGTGGAAATAAACATTCATAAAAACAATTATCTAATCAACATGTACCCCAATGTTCACAGCAGCAGTATATACAATAGCCAAGACATAGAAGCAACTTAACTGTCCATCAATAGAGGACTGGATAAAGATGTTGTGGTATATTTATACGATGGAATACTACTCAGCCATAAAAAAGAACAAAATAATGCCATTTGCAGCAACATGGATGGACCTAGAGATCATCATTCTAAGTGAAGTGAGCCAGAAAGAGAAAGAAAAATACCATATGATATCACTCATATATGGAATCTAAAAAAAAGGAAAAAAAGGACACTATGAACTCATCTATAAAACAGAAACAGACTCGCAGACATAGTAAACAGTCTTATGGTTACTGGGGAAAGGGGGCGGGAGGGGATAAATTTGGGAGTTTAAGATTTACAAATGTTAGCCACTATATATAGAAATAGATCTTTTTTTAATTTCTTCTGTATAGCACAGGGAACTATGTTCAATATCTTGTAATAACCTTAATGAAAAAGAATATGAAAACAAATTTATGTATGTATATGCATGACTGGGACTTTGTGCTGTTCACCAGAAACTGACACATTGTAACTGACTATACTTCATAAAAAAATTTTTTTGAACCATTATCTAATCAAATACAACGGAAAAAAGTGATGATGGTCACTATTTTCCTTTAACTTCCTGATAAATGTGTATTGACATGGGACCCCCTAAGACTTCAATCATCTTTATTTTTCCATAATATTCTGTTTCCTTTTCTTTTTCTTCTCTTATTTTTTTCACTTCTCCAGTTTCACTTTTCTTGTCTTTCTTTACCATCTGTTTTTGCTTTAAGAAGACTCCTGAGATATATTCTCTTCTGCTTCAAAAATTGTCCAATTCAATAATTCTAAAGTTTTCTAAATGATCCAAGTATGCATAATTATTTGAGTAAATCCACATTCTTGGTATTTAGAGAGGGCACAAAAAAAGTCTGATGATTTTAAAGATGTTTGAACCTCTCAGTTAATTTTCTTCAAACTCTCCCATTTCTCCTAATTCCCTAATTAATTTCTTCACCTATTTCTCCTAATTCCTTTCACCCTGGATTATTTTTCATGTTTAGTTCCTGTAATAACCACAGAACAAGCCTGCAGAACAACATATTTTTGATCCTCATGTGATCACAGTGTCAACCATAACCTCTTTTCAGCTGTCTAGGGAACAGCGGGATGTGTCTAAGAGTCCCTGTGGGATTTTCTATCTTCCTTTTTCACTTCCTGTAAGCATTTTTGGTAACCTTGGAGATGCGACACTTGTCAGTAATGGCCGAATGCCAGGTCTCTATTAGAAATAACATTTCGTGAAACTATAATCTCGGATGAAACACTTAACAGGAGAATAAACACAAATGAAAAAATCAAAGTTAATGGTTCAGAAGATGCTGTGATATATTCATTCTCAGACAATGATTAAAATCCTGGGGTAAATAAACTCTTTTTACTAGAAACAGCAGTCCTTAACCTATGGCATGTAGGATGTAACTCTAAAAGCTCTGCATAAACCCTCTTGTCCACTCTTTTACCTGCTGTCAGAAGAAGTAAACAGAATAGAGACTGATAACTTAATCACAAAGCTAGAATAAATAAGAAAGCATTTTATTCGATGGTGAATAGTCTGCAGGAAGAAAGACAACCAGATGAATGCATAAACTTTCTTAGTAGGGAGGTGCTGACAGTCACCACAGATAAATCACCAGTGTTTGCTTTTAACAGAACCTCATTGGAAAAAATGTCCCTTTATCCACTTCTGAATAGGCAGGTACAAATACAAAGAGGAATCAATTTCAGTTTTTACTAGGAAATTAGACTAAAGAAATGATTTCTTTTCTCTCCCTTGTTTTCAGCTATCTCTTTCCAACTGTCACGTCTCCTCACTCTGTAAACATATTCAAGTCTCACTTAATCCTAAAATTAAAAAGTCCTCCTTTATCTCTTGTTCTTTCATTTATTCATTCAAGAAATAGTTATTAAGCTCCTTCTCTGTCCCAGACACTGTCACAGCTTTACTGAAATATAATTCACATACTACAACTTCACCCATTTAAAGTGTACAATTCAAGGGTTTTTAATATATTCACAGAGCTGTGCAACCATCACCACAATTGATCATGGAATCCACATCACTAACTGGGTGTTTGCAGAGAACAGATTAGAGAAGACAAGAGAAGAGATGGAAAAACCAGTCCTGAGGCCTGACCCCAGGAAAGATGCTCAGGGAGTGCACATGGCAGTGTCAGAGGGACTGGAGAGATGCATTCTGGATTTGAGAGAATTAGGAGGTGGAATTAACAGTTTGTTGCCAAAACCCATGGGCTTCCTGAGAGCATTCACACTGCTCCAGAATTAATCTCCTCTTCCTCTTTAATATCTTCTTCCTGCACTTCAAGATTCTACTTTAATGGTCCTTTCTCACCTTCCTGATCATTTTTCTTCATGGATTCTTCACCAGGTGGATTCTGCCTTCAACCCACTGCTCCTCTCCCAGTCAATCTGGTTAATCATCCAGATGCGAACGACTATTAAATTTTGTCTCCATATGTATCGTGCAAAAGAAAGGTGACTTCTTGGGGAAAAAAACAAGAAACGTTTGGGGACTGGAGGATTTCTCTTTCTCTCCAGATGTTCTCATCATCACATCAGCTTCCATTTTGGAAGTCAGTTTCCTAGGTCCATGCTTGGTAACAAATTCTTTATCATTCATGGACCCAAAAGAAAAATGGCTAACTCAAAGGGGAACAATTCAGCAAGAGATGAGCTACAAAGTGATGAAAGGGTTAGAGGAACCGAGAAAGAATAATGAAGCAGTCAGGGACTAGCAACTATAGGAAGCCATTGTCTCTGCAGAACCCAGAGAGAAATACAGCCATGATCCAACACGACCTGTGGCCACAGGGAGCGAAGAGGTGAGAAAAATGAATACTCTGACCTCATTCTCTTTCCACCTTCTCAAATTCTTCTGTTAACCTTCCCTTGACCAGACTTGACTAGAACCCGGAAGGTAAGGGGGCCGGGGTGATGTAAATAATAGAAGCCATCATCTCAGAGGACAAAGCAGGTGAGAAGAAGAAGGAACAGTGGATCTGGAGGAACGAATGTAAAATAACCATCATGTGATTTAAGCTGCTCACCAAACCTCTGCAGTTAGTGATCACTTGTAAACTACGCTATAATGGAGAATGCTGTTTCCTCACTTGATGGAAGTCACTCCAGATCCACATTCCTCAATGACGACAATAAACTGAGAACAAATAAGCCATTTATCCTCCATCATAGAGCTTTTCAGATGGTAGCTGTAGCTCTGAATGTCAAGTGGGGCAAAGAGATACAGGGATGAGGGGTTTGGGTTGTTGTTCAATTTTTTTCTCCTCATTTCCCACTCAGTCCAGAGTACAAATAGCAAGTTTAAAATAAACACAAGAAAATTCATACCTGGGCAAAAATATTCCTCAGAACTGTATCATTATTTATGAGTTCTTCATAACAGGTATGGGCATTACCTAAGCCATCAAGGTACACAAGGCTAATACCCTTGAAATTGGTCAGTTCTCAACTTGTATGGGAACTGGGAGAATTAAAATGCATTTCTCATAAAGTATTTGTGCCCTCTTCCCTAGCATTTTAAAAATGTGCATTCCCTATAAGGAACGAGGAAGTTTCTAAATTGTGTCTGCAGAACCAGCAACACATGTGTCCTGGACGAGGGGCTCCTCCTGCCACAGGGCCATTCCCCCTCCTCCATCCACCCCCAAGCCCTTCCCCGTACATTAAACCATTATGAAACCATCCTGAGAGAGAAATAAGGCTGAAATATCAAAAAGCCCGTTTGATCTAGAGCATACGTTTGTAGCATGACACGTTACATGTATAATTGCCTAAAGGAATGAAAGGAAAGCAAAGACTAAGCAGAAGGACTTAAAAATGCTCGTAGTCTAGTTAAAGGAACGTTAGGTTGCAATTTCTTCTTTTCTGGTGCTAAAACCAGAGGGCAAGCTGCAGTGTTCAGAATCCCTAAGAGCTACAGATAACAAAGGCACAGTAACATCATTTTTGGCTGCCAACTTCTATTGGGGTTTAATAAACAGGGCTGGCCCCAGGCAAAATCAAGATGGCAAATTTTGGTTTTGATTTCTTCACTGTTTTCAGAATCCCGTCTTTTTCAGCATTGACTCTCCAGAAGTTCCTGACTTCTTTCCTTGTACGGATATCCAGGTCTCTCTGTTGCCTTTGATCTTTACAATCTTCCTAACCTTAAATTTGTTCAAAATGTATGAGCACCTAATTCATGTTGGGTATCCTGTTGGCTGCAGCCCCCTGACTTGCAGGGTGACATAGTAGGAAAGGCAGATGAAAATCAAGAAAACTGGAAGTGATAAGAACAGTGAAAGCTATGTACAGAGAGAATTACCAGCACAGAGAAGAGGAGAAAACAGGAAACGCTTACAAAGTAGGTGATGCATGAATATGGTCTTGAAAAATAAGTAATAGTCACATCTCCACCATTCTTTTTTGAGTAACAAGATACTATTGAATTTATTTAGCATTCATGATCATTTGTTCTTTACAACAATACTATGTGATAGATACTGATATATTTATTTTATAAATGAGGAAATGGAGGTTCAAAAAATTCATTAAGCATCCTGCCCGAAGTCATAAAACCACAATTTAGAGTTGAGGGGGTATGCTGAGGGTAGAGTGTGTTTAAAAACAAACAAAAGGGGTTGTGATGGTAACAGGGGCAGAAAGGAGAACTCTGTATGCTCCCAAGACCTAGAACTTAATAATGAATAAAGAGAAAAACCTAGAATCAGAACTCAGTGAAGTTTTCAGCAGAGTCTGAATTGGATTTTAGAACCATTTGTCCTGGGACGTGTGAGCTCGTCAAGAAGGGAGACGAGATGGGGAAATGTGCTTTTACCTGGCAGTCCTTAAACCACACCTTTAGGATCGTCTCAGTGTTCCTAATCAAAGGAAGATATTCTTTGAGCTCTCAATATATTTCAGGCACTCTACTAGGTATTAAATACAAAAGTGACACCAAGATGAAGAAAGCACTAAGATGTTACACTAACTCGTACGAAACTATATTCATTTGTGAGTTGACTCTACCTCCTCTTCTCTCTAAAACACGTTTAAACACTGGCTCCCTGAAGACAGACCCTGTCAGTTTTGTCTCGCCCATAAAAGTGATTTTGATGATGAGAATTAAAGATCAGGTAAGGACAAGAGCGACAACTTTATCATAAATAGCCATGATGAGGTTCTTTAAGGCAGGGGAGGCCAAGTGGTGACCTGGGGTCACATCTTAGATGCACTGCCTTCTCTGTTTGTCATTAAATTGGTTTCCTAGGACTGCTGTAACAAACTGTCAAAACTAGGTGGCTGGAAACAACAGAAAGCTATTGTTCTGCAGTTTTCCAGCCAAAGCACAGGCCAAAGTGCCACAGGGCCATTCTCCCTCCAAAGGCTCTAGGGGAGACCACTTTTTTGCCTTTTCCAGTTTCTGGTGATTCCCAGCAATTCTTGGTCGTCCTTGACTTGTAGATGCACCACTTCAATCTCTGCCTCTGCCACTACGTGGCATCTCTCTGTGTGCTCCTGCCTTCATATGTTTGTCTTGTCATAAGGACTGCCGTCCTATTGGGTTAGTGGCCCTCCCTCAGACAACATGACCTCACCTTTTTTTTTTTTTTTTTTTGGAGACCCATTTGTTTTTTGGCTTTTTTTGAGATATAGTCATTTTACAATGTTGTGTCAATTTCCAGTGTAGAGCACAATTTTTCAGTTCTACACGAACATATTTACATTCGTTGTCACATTCTTTTTCGCTGTGAGCTACCACAAGATCTCATATGTATTTTCCTGTGCTGTACAGTATCATCTTGTTTATCCATTCTAAATATACCTGTCAGTATCTACAAATTTTGAAACCCCAGTCTGTCCCTTCCCATCCCCACCCCCTTGGCAACCATAAGTTTGTATTCTATGTCTATGAGTCTGCTTCGTATTTATGGTTTGTTTTTTTTTTAAGATTCCGCATATGAGCGATCTCATATGGTACTTTTTTTCTCTTTTTGGCTTACTTCACTTAGAATGACATTCTCCAGGGACATCCATGCAAATGACATTATGGTGTCATTTTTTATGGCTGAATAGTATTCCATTGTATAAATAAGATATGACCTCATCTTAACCAATTACATCTGTAATAACTCTACTTCTAAATAAGGTCACATTCTGAGTACTAGGCTTTAGGACTTCAACATGTCAGCCTTTACTAGTTACTTGATAAATGTTTGTTAATTGACTAAGTGAGGTAAGCTAGAATCATCAGTTTCCTTAAGAAGAGAAAGCGTTCTTTCTTCTTTGAAAGTGTTCTTTTTTTAACCTCAATACTTTCCAATCTCATATTTGGCATAGTAATTACAACAACTAACACTATTTTAGGACAAAAAAAGAGCCCTATAAATAATTAAGTGTAAATGGTTTGAAAGCATTTTCTTCAGCCACTTTGAATGAACTGCACATTTTTTAGTGAATTGCAAAATCTATTGTGTGTGTGTAAAATATGCATTACACAACCAAAATATGAAAAGTTAAATAATGGAGGATATAGAAATAAAAAAATCCCTGTACCAAAATGTAATGATTTATACATTTGTTTTTAGGCTTTTCCTACATGTGTGTATTTTATTTTTTCTCAAGAGAATGCTATCTGCTTTATTTCTCTTTCATGGTTGTATTCAGGAAACAAACAAAAAGCTAACAAAGCAAAAACACTTCCATGCTTTGGATGAAACTTAACTTGAAACTTCTTTGTGGAAGAACGACTGTTTGTCTTCATTCTAGGCCCTTCAGTCAAATGCAATGTATGAATTACATAGGCTGGAAAAGACAGTATCTCAGGGGTAGGAAGCGCAGTATTTTTGATATTGAATACGGGACTCTTTACAAACATATCAAATCAAACATACATCTTATGGGATTAGCAGATAAGTGATAACATTTTCAGTCTCAGGAACTGGTGATCTCAGGATTCTACTTAAAATTTACTCAGCAGTCCAATAAAGGGAAAAGGCTGTAATAAAATTATGGCTGGGAATATGTATGAAAAAATTTACAAATGATGGTCCTAACACACCTTTTAGAGCACTGAAAAGGAGTGGTTTAAAACATTTTCCGTGTGTTATGCTAAGTGGCTTCTCGAACTGCACAGTACGGGTGCCCCGCATACCTGAGACCACCTCCTAAAACCATTCCACGGCCACCGCGCGCGTTAACTAAAACAGAAGACTATCAAAAGAAAGAGCCAGGAGTCCACCTCTGAGTTTAAAATGTTATGACCCTGACTGAAACTCTGAAACTAATACATTAGATGTAATAAAGTAAGTGATCAAAAAGTGCAGCAAAATCAAATAAAGGTTAAAGTGTTAACTCCAGGGTCAATACTCTAAAAAATGAAAAACAACACAGAAGGACACTGGACTGTGGAAATGCTTGCGAACTTGCTGATAGAAGCATTGTTACTAATATAATGACTTCCATGGAAGGCCGCCTTTGTTTATGGGAGCTATCACTTCATTATTTAATGGACAGTGATGTGATTATTACATGAAGTCTGCATCAGTTATAATCATATTTTCAAATTTACCAACTTTCTTTTTCAGTCTGGCTTTTTTTCCCTCTAAGTTCCCATTTGAACCTATCTAAACACTTCTGAAAGTCACCTTTACTCTCAGTTTAGTGATACCTTAGTTAGCTAGCAGGGCTAAAGTATCAGATACCTGGTTAGTGGATTTTTTTTGGCATAGCTGCCTGCATCACATGATCCCAGGCTTTCTGGTTGATCGCTCATTTACTTAACGCTGAGATATTTAGCAGCTTAATTATAGCAAATTTCTGATCTAGAAGCTAATTACTAACAAAATAGTAAAACTTTGGAGATGCTTATCAAATAATAAGGGTGATTTTTCTTTCATATAAATGTATAGGAAACGCCCATGAAGCATTTTTATCACCTAATTAGATATTTTGCTTTTGATTGGTTGTGTTGCAAAAAGAATATTGATTTCTCAACATCATTTTTTCTAGTTCCTCACCTGCAGACTTCAAGAATTGTATTAGGTGCTGGCTGTATAGTAACAATCTGCTTGAGAGCATCTGAGGTTCACACTGGAATTGTATCTAGAATCAGATATCGTTCTTTTATCTGCTTTAAGCAAAAATAAACCTTGCTAGGATTCCTGCATTGGGTATTAGTATAAATAAATGATATTCCTTCTCCAGGAACCCTTCTTGATTATCAAGCAGCAAGGTAAACAGCGATGACTCCAGCTGACACATCAGTCACTTTATTTATACGTGGAGAGGAAATCAAGTGCACTGCCTTCAACAGCCCATGTCAAAATGTGATCTGTTCTGCCTCCAGCTGAAGACTCCGTATCAGCTAAGTCATGTAACTGAGTGTTTACATTAGAAGAGGTTATCTGAACAAACTCGCGTGCTAGAACTGGTGAAGATGCATGTATTGCATCTGGAAAGGGAAAATGCAAGACATTTTTATTGCAAACAAAGGACATTTTGATTCTTTGGGGTTGTTTGAGATTGAAAGCTTCATCATGATAACGGCATTCTAAATTCCTATAATCATGGTGAATTAAAAATAAACTCCTTCCACCTCCTGCTGTGAAGAAGTGAGGTCTGCTCCCCCCTCCCTTGTCTGTGGGCTGATCCTGTGACATATTCTGACAGAGAGAACGCGGCAGAAGGGACACTGTGTGGCTTCCAAGCGTGGGCGTCAGGCGGCCTTTCGGCTCACGCTCTCACCTCTTGCACGGCTGCCTCTTTGTGGACGAGTCCAGGATAGCTGCAATGAGGGTGCGACACCACGTGGGGGAGAGGTCCCACAGTCCCAGACACTCTGGACGTGGATGAGAGGGACCAGCCATCCTCTGGTGTAGACACCCCAGCTGACTACAAATGCAGGAGTGAGCTAGGCCAATGCCACCCAGAGCAGTAAATATACACACTTGACCAGACCATCAGCTCAGAACCTTGGACAACCAAATGGCGGTGGTAAGTCAGGTTTTGGAGTGGTTGGTCCCACAGTTACAGATAACTAATAGAACATGTTTCTAATTTCAATGTAAACAGGCTTGTAAAGTGCTTCAAATATCCAGATAAATATTTGTGATCTTAAATAAAGTTCAACCAAGCCAATAATTATACACAAACACACACACACACACACACACCACCACCACCACCACCGTCACCACCGTCACCACCAACAACAACAGTCTGGAATTTAATAGTGATTCGTGCCTTTAATGTGCAGTCAGCATCCCTTAGTTTAGTTTAGAGTCCAAACTTAACAAATTCAAGGGTCAGAAACCTCTACTTACAAGTGGCAAGCTTATAAAGAATGATCCGGATGCAGTAAAATTACCTTTAAAATGAATCTGTTACTTCCTAAGCAGATCTGTGAAAGGGAATGACCGTGTGTGATGAAAAGTCTCCGACTTTGGAATAAAATAAGTCCCGCTCAAACTCCAGCATCGCCTGTGAGAGCCTGCTTCTGGTAGGTTTGCTACTTACTGTCTCTGTCCCATCATTTGTGAAAATGAAGATTAAAGTGTCTACTTTAGAGAGTGAGGGTAAGATTTAAAGATGCAATATACAGACTGTGCCTAGCACTGCACTGCACGATGTAACAGTTTCCTTCCCTGGTCCTGCCATTAATCTGCAGCACTCAGAAGGCCTGGAAGCTCTCTCCACACAATCCATTATAAACATGCCCTTCAAAGATCTGAGTAAAGAAAGTGAAAATATGTAAGAAATATGTAAAACCAATGCATAATATAACACAAGACATAGAAATATATTAGATACATATTTGATATATAAATAAATGAATATAAATAAGTGAAAATATAAAATATATAAGCATAAAAATTGATTATATGATAGGTTGCCAGGTTTTAGCAGTGCCCCCTAAATAATAAGTATAATAGAATAATTAAAGTTGTTGAGGTTAACAACAGCTCAGGAGCAGCAGGTGGGAGGGCGGAAGTTTGCGTGGCCATCCCAGACCTTTCAAACCCCTGGAGGAATCAGGTAAACTGATGAAGAAGATGTACAAGAAGATGGGAGACTGTGGATGTCCCACTCTACAAGTGTGAAGTCGAGACCAGCTGACTGATCTACCTGCGCTTCTCATTCGTGTTCTTATAGTTACCTCTTTGTAAATCTCAGGAATCCCTTGGTCATCTCTCCAAGGTAAAAACAGTACCCCTGCAGTAAAAGTGAGCCCTTGAGAGTAATGAGACTGCCTTAAACACCAAACACCCCGGAAGCATGTACAAATCCTGGATAAATACGGTAAGGATGCCTCTTGGCCAGCATGCCCTGTGCTCCCAAGCAGTTTTGTCAAACAGCTGTTCTTGAACATCATTCATTCATTTTAAAATCTAACCAAGTCTCTTCTTCACAGAATTAAGCACACGTGAAGGTCTAGATTTTTTATATTGTTTTATGCCCACATAAGGGAGCACAATTATAGAGAAATACACATTAGTTTACAGAAGAACCAAAATTGGAGCTATTTTTTAGTTTTACTTTTTAATCTGTTTCTTCAGATTATTAATAAACACCGTTAATAATCTGCAAATAATTGCAGCCAACAGTTTATTGAACCAACATTATTTATATAAAAAAATCTTATTACAGAAATGATATATTTACAAATATTAAACAGTTCCTTTTATCTCACACTAAACTCTGCAGATTTTTGGTAGCTTTTAAAGCATTTTCACATATAGTCTAGACATATAGGCAGATCTTTATGCTAATTTATGCATATTGTGGAAATGCAAAAATACTAATTAGCAAGAAAATTGCCATGAATGGAGATGGGAAATATGTTTTACAAAAGGAATTTAGATGTATCACAAGTTGATAAATGTGTTACCTATTTAAACATCCCACTTGAGTGCAGAAAGGCATGCATACATATTGCATGACTTACATCATTGAAACAACTTATCCAAAATATTGGTTTGTGATTTATAAATTATCATTTCCAAAGAAAGTTTATATTTTTCCCTACTGAGTTATCAACATACTTACACTAAATACTTCATTAACAGTCAGATAGTCATTTATTTCATCTTCTCCATGAGAATACTCCTTTTTACTATTTTTTGTTGCCTCTGACATCTGAGAGAAAATTAAGTAGAACTTACTGCCTTATTCTTACGGGAATATTATATTTTAGGGTTTGCTCACTGTAGGAAGCTGCGCAATAGCATTTGAAGCAGCAATCAAAGTTTATTCACAGGGTTTATGTTTTGTTTTGTCTTTTGTAGCTCTAATAAAACATCTGTCTTGTTCTTTTTAAAATAGTAGTTCCCTACTTAACATAAAGTACTTACAACATTTGAGACATATGTAAGTTAACAAAAAACAACGCAGCATCATCCTCATTCAAGATGCTTGATAAGTAGGTTGCAGATTTTTAATTTAAATGCATGTCATTTCCCTGTTCCAAGCTGTCTAAAGACATGACGTTGAATTTCTTATGGCGGAAATACAGAAGAAAGAAAGTTTCCAACTTTTCCTTGCTTGCCTTGGATGTGGTTTCAATCATTAGCTCTCTAGCTCTCTCAGATATCCCCATGAAACACTTTCTTTCTATGCCTGACACCCACTCTCTTCCTAGTTTCAAAACAGTGAAATTGATTTGACTGATCCAGTTTACCTCCAAGGCATGGTGGTCTCCAAAGTGTGAAGGCTATTTATGCAGTTCAGGGAGCCCAAAGTGACCCCCTGAGATACTGGATGAAAATGTTAAGCCTCTACTTACATGATTTCATCTGAAATATGAGATGCACATTGGACTTCACAACTACCTGATACGTAGGTTGACACTGGCACACCCACCTGGTTCAAGTGTCAGGTGAGCTCATTCCACTGGGGGCTCAAGATTCTTCCCCAGTGGGAGGGCTGACCATGGGCTCAGCTGCCACACAAGCCCGTTTCCTGAAAGTTTAGTTCAGGTGCAACCACTTAAGAGGATTTAAGAGGCTGTATGACCTCATGTTAACTAAATTCATCCCTACAAAACGATGTTTAGTTTTAGAAGATTCTTGAAAAGAAACCACAAAAGAGGAGACTGAAAGTGGAAACCTAGGCGAGGCTGAAGCTCCACTGGGAAGTCCAGAGTCTTCCTCGTAACCTGACATCCATTCTGCAAAGTTGCACGTCATTTTGATTGATCACTAGAGAGGCTACAGCATGAAAAAGGCAAAGTTTGACCCAATACATTTGATGAGAACCTTCAGCAGCTCCATGGTGAGGTTAAGCTAAGTGACAAGCCAGTCTTTAACAGATCTGATGATGAATCCAGCAAAAGATTATTATCACTAATAGAAACATGGGTTTACATCCAAGATTATTAGCAACGAGAGGGCCCTAAGTCTACTTTATGTTGTGAGCTATTATTACCCTATGATGTACGAGTCATCACAATTAGAGCACAGAAAGAAGATAAAACTCTACGGGTTTTTCCAGCAATGTTAGCAAAATTCTGTGAATCTTAATGTTAAATACTTGCAAGCGCCTATTATGATTTTTTTAAACTAAATTATTACAGTCCTACATGCATATCACTTGGAAATAACAAAAGGATACTCTCACAGGGAACCGAAAAGAACATACGGTAAGTTTCAGGATGCTGTCCCAATCCACTGACTCTCAAATTTTGGTGTAAACAAGGTGACCTTGTGAGAAATAAAGTGGAAGACCCCACTCCGATTTTTTTTTCTTTGAAAAACCTAATTGGTCCCCTTACAGCATGTTTGCTTTCAGGAACGCTAGCAATGTTTCTGTTGCCATTCGTCTGCTGAAAGTCATCAAAATAAGAATGGAGTATATTTAAAGTCAGAAGAAGAAGGGAGTTCTGGCAGAGATCTAACCAGGGTGACAGAAACAGCAGAAACACACACAAGGTTCTGAAAGGACTCTCGCTGTTAGGGAAGCAGGCTGATCTCCCCCAAGACTCCAGCTGCTCTGTAGACCATTTCACACACGAGTGCAGGATACCCCATGGGTAGATAACAGATCATCTCCAAATGGCAGAAAGCCATCGCTCCCATGAGCCGATAAAATAACCCATTTAGCTGCTTTCCGTTGGAAGATGTTTTGAAAATGACAGCTTCTTTTCCGTGCAGTAGAAAGTACTTAAATGCCAGGCATGGTTTTTAAAGATATTGATTTTTTAAAATTTTACAGAGAACCATTACTATGACATCTAAGAGTTTGATTTTATGCCCATGCTTACTTTTAATAAAACCTCATTGAAAAAAAATGTCCTTTTATCCACTTCTGACTTAAACACATCTTGTTACCAGGGTTACTGTGAAGGATACAATGTAAAGACGAACACCCATCTCCCAGCAGTAACAGTAACACACAACGAGCGCTCAGCACAGTCACAGGAGAGACAAGCCACCTAGTCCTGCCTCCACCGCCAAAGCGCTTTGTCACCGCTCACCACAGGAGGCAAAGAGTATCTGACATCAAGTCATTTATCACAACTGAGAAGGAGGCCACTGCCGAGGGGCGTTGGAACTTAAACTCCTGCTTGTCACGTTGTTTCCTCTTCAGTTTGTTTTTTAAATTATGTCCTGTAGTGATGGCAATCCCCTTTTTGTTTGAATCTGTACATTTTTAGACATTTCCATTTACTGAGTGTATATTTAAATGATGCATACGTATCAGAGCTTTGCATTCCCATTTTCAGTAACAGAATTTGTCTGGCAAAATAGATTGTCTTTTGCTTCGTATATTTTATTTATGGTCCAGAAAACCCTTTTGATGAGTTGTAGCAGCTTCCAATTTATAAACTGCATTAGCGCTGGTTCAAAAAGAGAACTGCTGTTTCAGAGGCCAACATTCTATGATGCTAAAATTAGTTAGTATCATTTGCGGGTGGAAAAAAAAGGATATTGTGAAACATCCTTGCATCATAAATAATGCATATTACAATCAGCTCACTACACACACAAGCCAGGCGAGAGAAAAATCAGGATGTTGGTGCCAAAAAAGGATCCTGCAGGGGTTGGGGGGAAAAAATCTTTAATTACAGTAGCATTAAGGTTAATAACTTCTCTGTGGACCAATAACTAGAGAAGGAAGAAAATCACAAAAAATCTGAGTTGGGCCTAATGGGTCGTCCAGGAAGCAGCTGTGCTGGTCTCCGTACAGCTCAGGATGGAAGTGCATTCAATGTCCTGAGATTAGCAATGACTTCCGTTCATTCATATCAAATAAATGGGAAGCCCCAAATAAAGTCAAATTGCTACAGTGAGTAAGCCATTGTTCTGGGTCTGAGGGTTGAGATAAAATTTCTTTTATTCTCCCCAATCACCCAGCATTTGTTTTCTCCAAACCAGGAGCACCACTGCTCAGCGTATTTATTTTAGGTTTTGCTAAACCAGTGGCCCGGCGCTTCCTCTGTCATGAAAGCCGAAACCTGACGCCCATCGGTGGCTCCTGCTGCGTCCCCCTGCGTGAAGCCAGATGTTGCCGGGCTCCAGGCAGCGGGGGGTCTGGGGGGCTTTCCCCCCAGGCTCCTGGGTGATGCTTCTCCTCCCTGCACGTTCGTGGATCCCAACCATCCACATGTCAACGCGGCAGCCCGAAACCCCGCTCTAAACCACCCCAAGGCCTCTCCCGTGTCCCTTTTGTAGCAGGTGTGCGACATTAACCACTCAGTGTCTCAGGTGCACATCTGTCTGGTGCGGAACCCAGACCTCACCCCGACACACTCTCACTGCCGTCTTTGCTCACCCCCAGGCCCCCCACCTAGCTGTGCTGTTTGAGCCACAACACATTTCGATGCTGAAACGACTGCACGCTTTCATCCTCTGTTTCCTTAATAGCTTCACTGCGCCTTCTTCTCGGCACCAGCTTCCTTCTTCTCTATTTATTAGCACATCGATCAGGCACTTGGACGACACACCTACAGCTTTCATCACCTTTTCCTGCCCGGGATGTGAACCCCCTAGAAGTCCCTGGGTATCATGCCAATATTTACATGACTGGTGCCACCGCAAGGGAGCCTTTCTGTTTCTCCTTACGACATTTTCAGACTGGAGGAAAATTCCTCCACCTCCCTTTCGGAGTGACTCCATCCAGTGAGCGGCTTCGGTGCCGCTGTCTCACCTTCAGGCGCCTAAACAGGTGGGATAAAGAAGGACAGCGTGCAGGGTTATCACTGTGCTTGTCGTGGAGACAGAAGGCGCCAACAGGTCCGCTTCCCAGGAGCCCTGCGCGGCACTCTTTGGACCACATTCAGTTGGTCAGAACTTCACTATGTGGCCCCGATACTGACACAAGAAGTTAGAAAATAGAGGGTTTATTCTGACCGGTGATGTGTTCAGCTAAACGTCAGGAGTGAGCATGAGGTCCTAGGTTCCACCTCCAGTGCCTCCGTTAAGAAAAAAAAAGTATGTGTGTATGTGTGTGTGTGTGTATATATATATATATATACATATATATATGTCTGTTTTGATATAGGAAATAGAAGAACAAAATTTCTCCTTTGAGTATATTTTATACATATATGTATATAATATATGTATCTGTTCAAATATATATTTGATTTTTTTGGATAAATTCATGGAAAAAAATCAGTATAATACCCTCTGGTAATCAAGAAACACGCCATTGGAGGGCGTCTGCCTTTTTCTTTTCATTTAGTTTTACACAACTTCCATTTCGAGAGTTCATCACTGTTTTTAAAAAAAAGATCTCATTTTAAACCAGAAAAAAGCTATTCCTCTTTTCTGCATAAGTTACACATATGTCAACCTGTTTTCACCACAAGCTATGGCAGAAGAGCTGACTATATTAGCAAACGTGTGAATCTAATATTACTTGTTTTCAGGTAGAAATGCAGCCACCAGACTGATTACCTTTATTTCTTCCACCCTCTGCTAAGCCTCATACTCAGCACTCAAAGCAGAAGCACCAGGAGCCAGAAAAAGCACGGGCCAGGCTGCTTCCTCTCCATTCACGTCTTTCTTTTAAACAACCCAGAGGATGTCACCGTTGGATCCACCGGCTTCCTACAGAATGCCATCGATCTCCCAAGCATTAGCGAGGAGGCGACAACACTGAATACGTCTAAATCTTTAGATTCCAGATGAAAAGAATATGATCAGAAGTACGTGTGCAAGACACACGGCACATGACTTTTGACAGGCAGACACCCAATGAACACTCACGCGTGAGGAAGTATACAAACGTAAGAACTTCAGATACCCTCAGCTTAGTTTAAACAGTCGTTGGAACAGCTGATTCTGAAAACATCTCAGTGGATGAGAAATGCGGAATCCGCTCTTCCTGGCAGAAACTGTGTTTGCAACAGCTCTTTAAGAACAGAGTCTAGGATTTTAACAGTCTGTGCATTGGTAGGTCAGCTACCACTATGGGGTCAGCAAAGAGCTGGTATTCTGAATATATTGGCTTAATTTGAAAGAAAGGTCATATATGCATTTTCTCTAAGGGGTTTCGTAGGTTTAGCTTGGGAAGTCTGTACTCAGTTTTGTCCAGCAATGGAAATGGGGTTACAGTGGAGAAGTACAAACTGCAGTACATTATTAAAGCCAATGTTTTATATTTAGAATAACATTTTCCAAATTATAATAATGTTCTAAGGCACCATTTATTCATTCCTCAGATAATGATTGACTTCCCCGCTGTCTGGTGAGTGGCATGGCAGAAATGGGTAAAATGTGGCCACTGGCTCTCAAAGAACTCAGATTCTAGTGGCAAAACCACACTGAGCGGATAACGCAACAGCCGTGGTGGAGCCCAGGCAACGCAGAGCGCTGTGCGTGGAGGAGAGTTGGGGAATGTGCACATAACATCCCTCGGAACGCTATCAGTCAAGGGGTGGAAAGCTGGGGTGGCGCCCTGAAAATCAAGAAGAGGTATTTGGAAATTAAAACAACATTGTAAGTAGACTATACTTCAATAAAAAATAATTAAAGAAAATATTATGCAAAAAAAAAAAAAAAGAGGCATCTGGGGCTGGAGTAGCTTCAGCACAGCTGCAGGCAGAGAAGTAAATAAAAGATGAAAAAGAGCGAGCGAGCCTGGCGGGGGGGGGTGGGGGGTGGGGGGGGGGGCAGTAACCGCTGCAGGGACATCGCAGGCAGGAAGGGAGCCGAGAAGCCAGGGAAGGCGTCGAGGTGGAAAGACCCCCGCGGATGCGCGGGAGCTTGGGGTGGGCGGGAGAGTAGCGGGGGCAGTTCGAGCCCCCCTTTCCGTTTCTTCCGAAAGAAGGCAGCCGGGACCACCGTCACGGGGGAGGGGAAACAGCCGAGAGCAAGGAGACCGGTAGAAGGGACAGAGGTTCAGAAAAGTGAGTCCGGGTAGTGGGTGAGAACGGCAACCCCATGGCACGTGAGGTGGCTGAGAAGCCCTGAGAAGTCGTCTCGTATGAAGAAAAAATAGGAAGTCAGACTGCTTATAGGAAGACAATCAGTGACGCCCGTTTTGCTCTGTTCAGTGGACATGACCCATCCCTTTGTGACACGCCAGTAGCATTCAACATTTTTGACTACTTCTTTTTCAAAATACTTCTTTCTTCCATGAAACCCTACTCTCTTACCTAATGGCCCACTCTTTCTCAACCGGTTACTCCACTGCACAATCTCTGAACTATTAAAGCTCCTTTGAACAGGGTGCCGCAAGCTTCTGGAATCCACTTTCATCCTGGGAGAATCCACCCGCCCCGACAACTTCACACCCCATCCAAATGCTGATGACCCCCCACATCTGCATCTCCCTGGGAACTCCAGACCCACTTGCCCAGGCACCTGGCTGGCGTCACCCTTTGTGATGGCCTCACAGCGTTCTCAAATACAACACGTGCCCTTGGTATTTTTTTTCTCAAAATCTGATTCTCTCCCAATCTTCTCCATCTCTGTAAATGTAATTCCATCAACCTTGTTGGCAACGTCAGAAGTCTTACAGCTACCCCTGAGCTGTTTATCTCCCTTCTTTCTGATCCAATTCAGGTACTGTCCATCTGTCCATCTGAATCCCAGTGTATATCAGCACCTAGCCATTTCTTCCCCCTTTTCCACAGTTACCACCCTGCTCCACTTGTAATTCTCCAGAACCTAAAGTTTCAGGCAGTGGCTCTCTGAATGGCCTTCCCGACTTGCCTCATTCTAACCAAATTATGTCGCTCCTCTGCTGGATGAGGAAACCAGCACCCATGGCTTCCCAGTACATATAGAATCCTGAAGATTTTACTTGTTTCCTTCCGCATCCTGCATCACCATCTTCTCAGGCTCATCTCACAAAAATCCCACCACCACCCTCACTGTCCTTTGACCTCATGGGTCTTTAAGCTCTTTCAAAGTACCATTTTATTTGCCACCCAAGAGCCTTTTCACACCTGAGCTTTCTGCCTACGATGCTCTTCTCTCTCCTCGCCTGGCTCACTCCTGTGTATCCTTCAGCTCTCAGCTCACAGTTCCCCCCTGACAGTTGTCTTCTGTAATAGGCACCACATCAATTAAAGCTTTCCTTTATTCTGTCTGCTATTATCTCTCCTTTGGCTGACGGTGTGCTTCTCCCTCGTGCTAGACTGTCAGAAATGTACGCGTTTTGCTCACCACTGTGGCTCCAGTCCCCGCCCATGATTCCTGGCACAGAATGGGTGCCCAGGGGTGTTTTAAAGGAAGAAGAAAAGAAGGAAAAGGAGAGAAAGAGAGGAGGGAAAAGGAGAGATGAGAAGAAAGAATCAGACAAATATTTTAGGTCAGATAATAATTTTGGTTCCAATCAAATAAGACAAGGGGTGAGGTAGAAGTAAGGAGTCAAAGCTGGAAGGGGGTTACAGTAAGCACAAGGGAGGATGAGGGGGTGTCCAGGGGCAGGAACTAATTTCCCACATAGGTTAGAGGTCCTTCATTATTCACTAGACCTGATTATTCCATGATCTTCCAGAATCCCAGGAGAAACTGGTAAAGAATTGACTTCAAACAAGAGTATGGGACTAAAGTTAAATTATGTGCATACTCTATTTATTCTTATTTATAGGGAGCTGGATAATTTTTTTATATTTCACTGGGGAGGTATCACTAAGTCACCATCAGTTGCCATGGTTGGATTGTAGAGACAGAACGTGTACGATGTGATGGGGAAGTGTGTGGCCCAGAAAGGGCTGTTACAGTTCATTTGCTTAGGACTCCTCAGAAGCCGTGAGTTGTCTGGATCCAGGATGACTGTTACACCCTGCAACCCAAACACAGACAGCATCGCCTTTTGGAATGATTGTCTAAGTTTACCTGCCTTCTGACCTGACAGTTTATTAAAGATGGAGTTTCAGAGACCTCAACAGGTCTGAAGACAAGAGAAAGGAGTGAGTAGGGCCAGTTAAAGGCTTTAACTACGTCTCATTTCTGCTTCACCACGAAAACAATTGAAAAGCAAGATTTGACACACTGTGAAGAGAGACAGCGGATCATACTTGGCCTAAAGTTTCTGATATTTCTATGAGATAAAAAGTCTGACTTCTCACTTTATCTGTCTCTTCTTTCCGTCACGGACTGTATCCTCCGACACGATCTTCCCCCTTATTGACTCACCTATGGGAGAGCTGCCACTCAGAGTGACAGCTACAAAGCACACTGTTCCACTGCAATTCTAATGTCGTATTAGCATTTGGCTATTATTAATGCAGTCACATCTATTTTCTCCCTCCCACTTACAGGAAGTCTGAGAATCAGGTAAAAGCTGACATTTCAGGCAGATGTGTTGCCCAAAATAAAATTCACTTCTCTGAGAGTCAAATTATCAGATCTGGGTTCCTTAGGACCTTTCTATTACCATGATTGAGGGAAAGAATAAGGGAGACTTGGCAGTGCTTCATGCAATTTCTTCTCAGAGTTGGAAGTTTGGGAGCAGGAGGCTCCTGTCATTTTAAGTAGAAAATATCTTCAAGTCAAAAAGAAAAAACAGAGAAAAAAAGATGGAATAATTTTGGAATCAAGCTTATCTTCACATTTTTAATAAGCCTTTAAACTATCTGGCACAACACAGTATACACCCACTGACATGTCACTGCCCACATCTCTCTGCATTTTTATCTTTAAGAACATATTTAAGAAGCCACGTCTTACAAAAGTAGCAACTAAAGGGTTTATTACTTCTCTAATTCCATGTCGGTTATAAATAAGATAATGTTTTACTTTTAAGACCAATAAATAATTTAAAATAAACTATTGTAAAAATAGAAACTTAGATATCCAGAAGGAAACTTAATTCAAAAAGATACATGCACCCCCATATTCACAGCAGCACTATTTACAAGAGCCAAGACATGGAGACAACCCAACTTTCCATCAACAGCTGACTGGATAAAGAAGCTGTGGTATATTTATACAATGGAATACTACTCAGCCATAAAAAAGAATAAAATAATGTCATTTGCAGCAACATGGATGGACCTGGAGATTGTCATTATAAGTGAAGTAAACCAGAGAGAGAAGGAAAAATACCCTATGAAATCACTTACATGTGGAATCTTAAAAAAAAAAAAGACAAATGAACTTATTTATAAAACAGAAACAGACTCACAGACATAGAGAACAAACATGGTTACCAGGTGGGGAAGAGGGTGGGAAGGGATAAATTGGGAGTTCGAGATTTGCAGATACTAATATATATAAAATAGATAAACAACAAGTTTACACTGCATAGCACAGGGAACTATATTCAATATCAAATTCATAAATACATTCACAAACAAAAACAAAATCGTGGTAGACACTGCTAATATACATCTCTCGTCTTCCTTAGTAATGTGATTCTGTCCAAAGGCAAGATTACTATTGTACTTTTTATGTGTCTGATAAATAAATGTTTATTTGGTTAAGGACTTGTATTAGTCAGGGTCTAAACAGGAAAAGAGAACTCGTTCTTCATTTTCAACGAAGAGAATTTAACAGAAAAGACCATGAGGAGATGAGTCTGATAGCACCCTGAGGGGACAGAGAGAAGGGAGGACCACGCGTTGCAGAAGTGAGAACCAAAATGGGCCTCCTCAGGGGGACCTGGAGCCACAGATCACATGCAGCCAAGCCTGGAATTTACACAAGAGACTGAGCGATGGGGGAATTACTCTCTCACACCTCAGTCACCCTCCAGTGCCTCTCATTGGATGAAACCAGCCAGAACCAGCTCAGAGGGAGCAGGAAGGAGTCAGTCTTCCAGTCTACAACACCAAGCAGGCATATTTTATTGGTTATGAACACATTTGTCAAAGAGGTGCTACTGGTAACAAAGTAGTTTTGAAATGATGGAAGAAATGTTCACATAAGAGGGGAAGTCATTCTGGCTTATACATGATTTGGCTTGAACTTTATGCTAACTAGAACAGCCTGCCTTGTGGTCTATCAAACATGCATCCGCTATAACCATTAAGGAAAAGAATGCATTTAAAAATCAAAATGGAGTAACCGTGGTCTGGGCATCCAGGATGAAGCCAGGTGGCTATTGTGGATGTGGTTTTAGGCACATTTCTGCATCACTGAGAACTTAAGTTTTCTGAACTGTATCAGACTCAAAGACATCGACCATTTTCAAAACAATATCTGCCAGCAGTTGCAACCTATGGTTTCTCCCTTTGTAACTATGCAACCACTTTGGAACCCAACCAATCCCTGCTTAACAAGCACCCTTACTTCTCAGAAATCAGCATAGCAACTGGAAAACTTCAGGGAAAACATAAAGGCTTGAGTAGCCTACTTTGTTTTAATAAATGTATTCATAAAACTATACGCACTGAGCTGAATATACCCATAGTTTCCAAATATTCATAAAATATGCAAGCAAATTAAACATTTGTTAAGCCATGAAAAAGATTATTAAATTCCAAACAGTATAAAGCAAATCATTCACATTCATAGTTTATATTCTGTGATCACCATGTAGAGGAGACAGAAAAGAAGTTTTTAAATATCTTTTTAAATAATTCCTGGATTAAAAAAATCAAAATAGAAGTCTTAGTCTACTTTGAGTTAAATAACAATGATGACAGAATTTATCTTCTGCAGTGCAGAGCAGTATTCCAGAGAACATTTGTAACCCAGAGCACACTAGAAAACAAATCCTGAAAATTATGAGTCATCCACGCCTGGATTTCTTTCATTAAAAAAATCGGTTATTAAGAAGGATGAAAAGTTATAGAAGATTATGTTATAAAGTATTGGAAATTTTTAAAACATCAGTGTTCATTAAAAACTGGTCTTTGAAACAACCAGTAAAATAAATACTCAATTCTGATGAGAGAAAGTGAGAGAAGGTGAGAAAAAACACTAGAGCGGCGAAAAGAATCCAGAACTAAAGACACAGGAGTTTTTAAAAAGAAAAATATAAGCTATCATTAAAACATTAAAAAAGCAAATTGATGGTTTCCTATAAGAGTACGTATTACAAAGGTTGCCACAATTTGGCAAGCTTGATTAGATCAATTTTCATAAAATAAACTGAAAACATAATTTTCAGTTTTTATACATATTTCCTTGAAAACTTGACAAATCCATTTTTCCCTAACAAGTCTACAAAATCGTTAAGGAAGAAATACTTCGTATATTATCTAAAGTATCCTACAGCACACTGTCTTAGTCTGCTCAGGACGCCATGACAAACACCATCTGCTGTGATAATTACCATAGCCTGGGTGGCGTAAACAACGTAACTTTATTTTCTCACAGCCATAGAGGCAGGAACTCCAAGGTCAATATACTAGCTGGTTTTGTTCCTGGTCAGGACACTCTTCCTGACTTGCAGATTCAGGCTTCTCACTATGTCCTCGCATGGCCTTTCCTAAGTGCTTGTGGGGAGAGAGAGAGAAACAGAGAGCGCACGAGCTCTCTGGTGTCTCTCCTTAGAAGGACGCTAATCTTAGGGGATCAAGGCACCACCCTTATGACCTCATTTAGCCTCTGTTACTCCCCCAGAGGTCTCTTCTTCAATTACAGGCACACTGGGGGTTAAAGCTTCAACATATGAATTTTGGGGAGACCCAAAATTTCAGAACAAAACACATGTAAAGGAAGAGCAGTTTTTCCCAACTAACTTACATTTAACTTAGAAATTCAACTGCAAAAATCAGCCAATTAAATATTAGCACATTAACTCCAGGTTTACAGTAAAAGATTAATGCAGGTAGGATTTATCTCAGGATTCATTAACATTAAGAAATTCACAGTTCCAGACTGCGATAAAATTATGCTTCGTATTTCTCCAAAATAGAAAGTGTCTTAGTCTTTAGACAATGACAGAGGTAAGAATTTGTAGATAAACAAGGGGAGTGGGAAGGCTTCCTGCCACCTTGACGGCCATGCACCACATTTGCCTTGGCATTTGCCTGGTTGTTTATGGCGAGTGTCTTAGGTAATTTGTGCTTCACTGCAGGCTTTTGTCCCTTCATTTCTGCTGACATTACTTTAATCTGTTATCAGCGCTCGGAGGATATTGTTCCCCTTAAATGCTTAAATTGCCCTTATTCATATAAGTAATGGATTTAGTAGGTTGGCATATTAGCTATTAAGCAAGAATCCATAATTTCTAATAAAAGAAGGTTAAAGACAGTTAATTGCAGATTAAGTAACCTAGCGACAACTCACGTTACATGGAATTTGGGATTCCAGAGTTAAAATGGAACTTAGTATTATATAGAGTCATTCTCAAGGTGACTGGATTTTTTTTATACAGTTTTATTTTTTTCTATTAAAGATCAAAGATCTTCATTTATTCTTTATCCCTGCAGGCAAACCCCTGATCCAGGCATTAGTCATCTTCATCCTGGATTACTTTTATACCTTCTGTACTACAAAACTAGCACTCTCCCTCACATTTTTTATCCCTGTTAAATGCTGCCTGTTTATTTATTTTTTCATTTAAGTAGATTATTCAACTTTAAAACCAGCATCCCTTTTCCATGACAAACCCTATCTAAATCTAGTTGCTCGCACCAATGTTTTTTTCTAAAAAGTGAGCAACAATTTTAATCTACCAAAAAAACTTTCAATTTTTCTTCCTTTACGCCTTCCTTCCTTTACTGAAATAAAATAGCGTTGGAAAACTAGAGAACACACAGATTCCTTCATCTGTCTGTTAATTCATCCACTCAATACATTTTTATTAAGAGCCCGCTGGGCTTTGGCACAGTGTTCTCGGAAGGAAGAGCAAAGGCTGAACAAGACAGACGTGAATCTCGTGAAATGTACAGTCTACTGGAGAAGGACAACACCTCACAATTCACTGCAGGCATATTGAGTGTGTAATCAAACTGTTATGGGCGTTGCGGGAGGATATTATAGACAGATCTAACCTTCTTTAACTTCTCTAAGGTTTAAGAGCTCAAAGAATCTTCTTTAAGTTTTAAGGGCTCAAAGAATCTCAGCTTGTGACCTAATTTGTATGAGTTGTGGTGAATTATTTTCATTTTTTGGTGTTTAATTTCCTAATCTATAAATCACCTAAGAGTATTTGATATATGGTAATATAAATAACTAATATGTATTAAGTGAGCACTATATATATATATATATGCCTGGCATAATTTTACATGTAGTAAGTCATTTAATCCTTAAAACAACTCTACGAGTTTGGATTAGATACCATCCTTTCCCCCTCTATAAATCTATAAATTCAGAGATGAATAAACTGAGACACAGAGAGTTAAGGAGTTTGTCTAAATTCTCAGATATAGAAAGAGAAGGATCTGGGAATCCAAGGTAGGCAGTGTGGCTCCTGATCCACACTCACAACCCTGCTTTGTACCAGCAGCAGCTCTTTGACTTTAGGGGAAGCTGACTGCTCTCCCCAGCCCAGCTTTACCCAAGGAGTTGGAGAAACTCAGTGCTGGTCAAGGTCAACATGGGGTCCTCAATGGTCCCCAGTTGTCTGGTGGCAAACAGTGCACTAATCTGGTTGTCTGTCTTTTAAAAGGTACTCTTATCGAGCTTTAAGTTTTTGATCCCTTAATTACTGGAAGCCAAGACACTAAATTTATGTTTCTGTGTTTTAATACTTGTTTGTTTTTCTCTGGCTTCCCTCCCTTTTCTCCCCTCGGAGAAGACTCCTGGGCCCATTACAGTGCCACGTTTTCATGTATGCATTGGCAGATATTCTAAGTCTTCCTTCAATAAGGCCAGACCTTTTTTTTTTTTTTTTTCCCAAGAATAGAGTGAAACTGTTGCCTGAAAGAAGCAAATGGAACCATAAACCTGGCTCATTAAAATGTATAAAACCCCACCTAAATGGGCAGCAGGGAAAGAAATACAGGCCATGTGAAGAGATAAACCACAGCTATGAAGACAGGGAAGCGACTCTTTGCCTGCACTAGTCTGCTACAAATTCAAACGGATTGGCCATATCCTATCAAGAGAATGAATGAACAAATCAATAAATTATGAGTAGAGCTGATTCAGCTGGCATCGTAATTAAGGCGCGGCGCATCACAGAAGCTTGCAAATGCTTGGGCTTCACGACACAGCTGCCAGCGGGGTCCTGGATCATGTCTCTGCCGATCGCGCTTTCTGGACACAGGAGTCTGGCTAAACCGTATCCAAAAGGCAGATAATTCAGTTCAGGCTAATAAGAGGCTAATGGTCATTTCCATTAAGACATAGCTAGATTAATTAGTAAATGAATCATTTTCAACCTTATAATAATTTAAACCATCAAAACAACAGGAAATATGTGCTTAGTAACACACACAAACAAAATCACTCATGGCTGGATTCTCCAGATGTTGACAGATTCACCCACTGTCCTTGCAGCACAGAGTTCATACGTCTCTCATTTAGATGAAAGTTGCTGAAGAACTCAAACAGCACTTTGGGAACCAGGCAGCCACATTTCTAAACAGACTTAAAGAGGGCGAGTTTTTCGAGTTAAGATCCACAGGAGCCATGCCCAGCTAGAGAACTGAATACACAGGTAAAAACCATGCTGTTGGGAAAAGGGAGAGCTTGATTTGGGGAGGGACCACGAGCCAGTTCCCTCCAGGGCATGTCACTGGCTGGCTTTCCTTGGACTCAGAGCTGCATCTGATGTAGCCATAATGAAGACCAAGTGATACTTCACTCAAAGTTATCTGCACATCAGCTCTCCGACATTTTTAAACGGATGCACTAAGAAGTCATGCCAAGTCTACGGTTTTTTTCCAACTACAATAGCCATTCTTTTTATTTGCAAAATTTTCCTAAATTTAGAAAATTTAACTTTGTTGAAGTGTTCTGGAGAGCGCTAAAAAAAAATCGTACAACCGTGTTTGTAAATTAATTCAAAGAACATAATGAGTCATTGAGAATGCCTTTCTCCCAACATTTGGGAAATGCCCCGCATCCAAGGAGTACAATAGGTTTTGCCCAGTCTCAGGAGTGGAGATGGGGGAAAACATTGGTTATTTGTACTTAAGTTATTTATTTGGGAGGAAGAAACCTAGATAAAGTATAAACAAAGTGAACTATTTGAAGGGACCCTTTAAACACTGTTTTATACTAAGACAGGCTGGTTAAAGAACAATCTCACACACAGCCCAAAATAAGCCAAAACACGATTCAGCAAGTTTGATGCCAAGACTATAAGTGACTTTACATAATTTGATAAAATGTAAATACAGTGAAAGGGTAAAGCGTTGTTTCTCAAATGCCTATTTCAACATTTTGAGCTACTGAGTAAGGAAAAAAGTCCACAATGACCTTGCTTAGGTACTAATCTTGAGTCTTCTATTAAATTAATGGGTGACTGTTATTTATTCGCATTGGTAACACAAATCCAACTCTGGAAGGGAGTCGGCATTTTCAAGCTTTCCTCAGTGAATGTAAAGGAAAAGTACATTATAAACAAAACACAAATCGCTGATGCTCCCCAATCTGAACATTGCAGTCTGTTCTCATCGCTTCTGTCGCCCGTCTCAACGTCTGCCTACGTGAAGAGAGAGGGGGAAACAACGAGCTGTCGTCTTTTAAAATAATAATAACAACAGACAAACCACAGTGATAGAAATTTCCTTCGCTAAGAACCTTGGCTGGTGTGCTGTCCCTGGAAAGAACTGGGGAGAGGGAAGGGATGGATAAGGTCTTCCGTTCGGCAACATATAACGGGGTTATTTTAAAACATCTATTCAGCTAACATCTTATTTTTAAAATATCATGTGTTTATTGTTTAAAAAATAAAAGATATACAAAGAGAGTAATAGCAGGGGAAGGAAGAGGAAACCACTCATTATTCACCTATCCAGAGAAAGCCACTTCCATAGATGAAAGCAAAAAGAACCCAAAAAACAAAAAACAAAAACACTGTCCATTCTTGTTAATGACTTATATTCCTATTTAACAGTATATTGTGAATATCTGGCCAAGCCAGAAGATTTATTTCCATCCCCACATTTTAATGGGCACATTGTACAACTGTGCTGTGATTTTCTTCAACTATCCATCTATTGTTAAACACTGGGATTGCTCCCATTTGGGGCTACCAAGAAAACACTGCAATGCTTTCTTTGTCACTGCTTTATTGTATGAACATCTTCAATTATTTCCTTGGGATAGATTCCTAAAAGTAGAATTGTGAGTCAAGGGGTAGAGTCTTTTGGCAAATATTGACAAATTGCTTTCAGAAAGTGTGTGCAAACTACATGCCTACCAGGAGCATGAGAGTCCTGCATCCCCATACCTTTGTTGACATGATATGTGTTCTCATTAATCTTCCCCATTTTGTGAGTAAAATGTATCTCTTACATTTTCATTTCTTAAAGGTCAGCTGGAACAGTCATATGTATTTATTAGCCATTGAGTTTAAAAGAATCCTGTAACACAGATCTGAATGGCTGCCCTCTAACAGTAGGCAAACACACTGTGGCTCTATTTCCCACCAAAGAAGAAGAGAATAAAGAAGGTACAATTTTATTGGGTGACAAAATGAGGCTAAAATACATTTCATTTTGGCAACAAAAACATCAACACCCTCTACGTACGGTTAGCAGTTTAAAGAATACACGAGCAGATGAGCAAAATACAATTATTCTTCCTAATAATGGATTTATAAACTGAAAGCAAGTGAAATGCTGTCAATGAATGGAAACCCCTCTCAGAGAGCTCCTGGAAGAGTGGGTCATTCCAGCCTCGTAATGCTTGTAGGTACATCTGCTGGACATTTGGAGATGCTTAACTATTCTCTTGGCACCTTCTTCCAAGATGCTTCATCAATTCTTAACCAAGTGACAAAGACTAGCAGACTGAGATCAAACGACCACATCAGCTATGCTGTGGAATGTGAAAAAGGGTGCAGCTGGCAGGACTCAAGGCCTGACATGCCCGCGTCGCAAGGGAGTAAACCAGAGAGCAGGGGACAGGCCGAGGAAGGTCTCACACCATCAGCTCGTGAGGGAAGAGCACCAAGGGGCACCCCAGCCCCTCAAGGCGGGGCAGGGACAGGGACTCCCCAGCCAGCATGAAGTCAGATTAACAGAAAGAACAGACTAAGTGCATTGTCTCAAAAGAAAAAGGAGCTAAAGCTATACTGTCCCTCCAAAGTTTGTTTCATTAGTAACCACTTTGTCCTGGACAACCTTTATACATCCAGAAAATATTCAGCTGGGGGGAAACAGACACATTCTTCCCTAAGCCCCTCCTGCCAGATGTTTGACATCCTTGTATGAAGCGAAATTAGAAGAATCAAAGAGTGGAAGTCAGATGACAAATGAAAATAAATATGTGTCTTGGAATGGACTTCGGTGGAGAGGCCACAGGAGAACCACAGAAGGGCCGGGCTGCCTTTGTGAAAGGTGTGTTCGCCTTGGCTGGTGCTGTCAGCGGCCCAGGGAGTCCAGGACTTGTGGTCACTCTCTGGATTCCCCAGGATACACAGCTGGAAGGTTTCTCACGTCAAGAAGCTTTAAAAACGTTAAGCTTGAGCGGAGCTAAATCTGATTATCTGATGGCCTGGAAATCTATGGACTTTTAAAAAGAACGGTAGCTTATAATTTTATAACACAGCAATGACAAAATACTTCCGCAGGCATGAATTGTCAGCAGGGAATCTGATCATCAACTTTGAGTTGGAGAAACTGAGTCACAGCATTGCTACGTGATTCAGCAGAGCCATGGTTTTATGAAAGAGTTAGGACTCAAATTCACACATTTTGGTTCCCTCCATCCAAGTTTATTTTCATTACATCTTAGCCAATTCACGTTCAAGTTGAAATAAATTGTGTAATAAATTTCCACTTTTTTCCTTACCCTTTCCTCCTACCCACAGCCATTTTAAAAGTCTATCAAGACATTTGTTGAACAGCCCAATTTTCTGACTGCCTCAAAGCAAGAATTAGCTTTTACCTAACCCCAATTGTTTGGAGGCAAAAAAATGAAATTTGACTTCAGGAATTTTGGAAGATGACAAGCATAAAAGCCCCAAGCTGCTACCTTTTTTCCTCTTTTCCTGTTTTTTTGGTGGCATCCTTCTCAGAGTAGAGGGCTGGAGGTGAAATTAAGGTAACTGTTGGTTATATTAGGTGGATAATGGAAGAAATCAAAGTAAGATTTATATTATGACGAATCCCAAAGATAAGAACACAGTCTTTCATAAGCAATATTAGCTGGGCACAATGTGTCATTTTGTGAATAACAAAAATTGCATTTGATTGGACTGAAATAAAATTCCCGTCATTTATCACTGCAGTAAAACGTAAGGACAGCCAGACTTGAAGATGGAGAGAGGTTTCTGTTTTAAGAGGAAAAGAATTCAGTTTCCACTTTTATAGCCATTTCCTGGGACTTTCATAAGAACATAATAATTACTGTGAATGAATCTAAAGTGAACTATTTTAGCTAATTAAGACAATTTGATGGATGATGAATAAAGGGAAAAGTTTTGGAGGGTCTTAAGCATGTTGGGTAAGAGCCTGAGTTTAGTTTTAAGATCCTGAGATGGAGATGCTTCTAAGACATTCGTGGGAAATACTACCTATGTCCTGAAAATACTGACCCAGCATTCCAAATAAGAATCTCAGCAGGAGAACAAAGCAGGACATACTCTGGATTTTAGTAACTGAGGCTACAGGTGTATATGAAATTGCCCAAGAAGAGGGTGAAATTAAGAAGAGGCAGCCTAGAACCAAATCTGGAAAAACAGCAATGCTTAGAGAATGGACAGAGGCAGCCTGGTGATGGGGGTGAGGACTACTGGTGGGAGAGGGAGGGAGAGCGTGGTGAGAACCAAGTCCCAAACCTGCGCGAGGAGACGGGAGCGCTCACCTGTGCTGAAGACGCCTGACCGAACAGAGTGCAGTGTGTGAGCCTCGCCCTCTGGCTCTATGGAAGTTGGTACTATTGGTTCCCCTAGAAATGTCAGAACCAGCTGTGGAGTGGGGCAGAACCAGAAGAGATGACACTGAAAAGTGAGTGGGAAGTGAAGGAAATCAGCTGGTGTATAAAGCTGTGTCTTTTGGAAAGTTCAGCTATGATTAGGTAGGAATAATGGAACCTTATGACATCCAGGAAGAGTTATTCTTGTCTCATTTTAACTTTTTTTGGTTTGTTTTTTAAATTTTTATTTATTTTTGGGTGTCTTTTGGGGGGGTAATTAGGTTTTTAATTAATTCATTTATTTTTAAAATGGAGGTCCTGGGGACTGAACTCAGGACCTGTGCACGCTAAGCATGCGCTCTACCACTGAGCTGTACCCTCCCTCTTGGTTTGATTCTTTTTTTGGGGGGAGGGGTAATTAAGTTTACTTATTTATTTGTTTTCTTTTTTATGTATTTCTTTTTTATCGAAGTATAGTCAGTTATAATGTGTTAATTTCTGATGTACAACATAATGTCCTGGTCATGCATACATATATATATTTGTTTTCATGTTCTTTTTCATTAAAGGTTATGATAAGATATTGAATATAGTTCCCTGTGCTACACAGAAGAAATCTGCTTTTTATCTATTTATTTTAATTATTTTATTTATTTTTTTAATCAAGGGACTGGGGATTGAACCCTGAACCTCGTGCATGCTAAGCATGCGCTCTAACACTTGAGCTATACCCTCCCCCCTCATTTTGTTTTTTAAACAGAAACTAAGTTATATTTCAGTACTGATGGGAGGACCAAAGAGAAAAAAAGCTGAAAACCTAGAGGAAAGATAATCAATAAGATAAGTTTATTTAAAAAGCATGAAAGGAGTTGTCTCTTGAGGAGGCACACCTTCCATTGTTTACCCATGGGAGAGGGAGAGTAAGGGAGAAGGTGGGTGCTCAATATTTATTTACAGACACAGGGAAGTCGATGGAGTTCTTAGCTAACAAGTTCTATTTTCATGCTTAAGTCGCAAGAGACTCAGGGTGAAGTAGGGAGGACTGGAGGGTTGGAATAGAGTTTATAAAGGTTGAAATGACTATTTCAGAGAGAGGGAGCAAGCAGGCCAACCAGGGGAAGGGAGGAGTAAAGTCCTGAGAGAATCGGCTGGGTGCAGTGACTGTGACTTACAGCGGGGTCAGTTTGCCAGGCAGTGTGAGTACAGAGCCAATGTTCCTTCCGTGAAGGATTTTGATTACTAAGGAACGTTGAAGTTAGCAAAAGTTCATGACCTGGTGTTCGAGAAGGGATTTCAGCATTTGACAAAAAGTTGGCCAAAAAAAACCCCAGAACATCTGACAAATTGAAATAGGTTCAAAGTTAAATCATTTTTGCATTACTGACAAAATAACACGAGCGAAAATAAATGTCAGTGCTCAAGTTGAAAGAAAAATTGGGGACAAAAAAAACAGTAGTTTCTCAGACCACAGGGGGCCAAATTCAAAAGATAGGATGAAAGAAGAACGCTCATTAAATGGACAGATAGGAATAGAAAGGAAGATTTCTATATCCAAATGAAAGTGGAGACACTGTTTTCCTTCATTTCACATTAACCTGGACTCCTTCTCCACCACCTGATTCCTCCAGGAGTGACCTTTAAGAGCTCTGGCTGGGCAGGAGTGGACGGCTGTCTGTACAACCTGCTACCCAACGAAACACGCCTCCCACCTACTCTGCCTCTCTCCCAGATTACTCAGAACATAATTTCAGACATCCTATCATTTCATCCTTAAATACTACAGTTGCATCTTCCAAAGATAAGGAATCAAAAATAACTGCAATATTATGATCTTCTTAGAATTAAAATTAATTAACTCCATTCTCTCCTAAAATATCCATGCAGTATTCAAAAATTCTCAACTGCAGAAAATGTAATTTTATACAGTTTAATATTCAAATAATGTTTGTTGTTTTGACAGGTCTACTTTCAATCTGTGTATCTCCCTTCTCTTTTGTGTTGTTTTATTCTGTTTGGTTTTGCTTTTGTTCACAATTTATTTGTTGAAGAAGCCAGATTGTTTGTTCTATAGAATTTCCCGCAGCCAAATTCTCTACAAGTTTTATCACCGTGGTTTTATTTAACATATTCTTCTCCTCTGTATTTTCACTAAATTCATAGATTAGCTTAGACGGTTGGTCACACTAGGTGTGATTTTCTTTGGCAGTAATATTCCACTTACAGCACAGTGTACATTCATCAGGGTCACAGAATGTGTGTGTGTGTGTGTGTGTGTGTGTGTGTGTGTGTCTGTGTGTGTGTTTTATGAGATTTATAGCCACTGACGATGATTATGTAGATTCAGTACTAGGTAATCATTGCCAAAAATGTCATTCTGTCATTTCTTCTTCCTTTATTATGTGGAATAATTTCATAAAGAAAAACCCTTGCTCATCAACCAATTATTTGCTTGCCCTGAGATACAGTTCATAAAGAAAAAAAAATATTTGATGTTCTTCAATCCACTGCAACAATAGTCCATATTCATGGTCAAGTCCAACTGACACAAGCCTGGTGTCTTTCACAACTACCTTGATTTCTGGTGTAACAAGCCGTTCCAGGCTCCTCTGTACATTGGACCTAGAATCAGTCTTCTCTCTAAGAACTTCTTTCTTGAAATGGGTAATGGTAGAGGCTACGATCTGGGAGTCAGGAGTTAATAAATATTGACCACTGGTCCAGCTTAATGGATTCTTCTCTAAACGTTTTAACCACATTTGATTTTTTCCTTCCTTTTGCCCTTGATTGTGACAGTGTGAAAGCTCTTCCAAAAAGACACAGACCTTTCCTCCCCTCGAGAACAGCAATGCAGTCAGAATGACCCCACTGAGAACGTTCAGGGAAAATGCTGCAGAGAGAGGGGTCATAGATTTTCACGATAAACTTCTCCAGCTGTGCTCTGAAGTAGGCTCTCCTTTTCAGTCACCCTCTGCCTTTGGGGTGGTTACGATATCTGGTTACTATTATTTTTCTTGTGCCACTCATCCACCTCCTTACAAAACTGGTGTCTACTCTCCAAACGTGCAGGAAGCCCCACTCTGGGAATCTGTTTCAACAGCTCCCAAGGGGGCCCTGAGCCCAGTTGCTTAATGCAATGGTAAAGAGTCACCCCAGTCAAGGATTTCAAAGCTACTTAACAGGTTTTGACTTGCTGTTCCTTAGGCTAGATTCACCTCTAGCATCTAAACCATCCTGACTTGAATGAGACTCTGGTCGTCCCAGGAACATTAATCTTTGTGTCCCTGAGGACAAGAAAGAAACACTTTCTCTCTCTAGAGCTTTGCACAGATACAGAAGACAATGGACGGGTTTAAAATAATAATAACCATTTCAGCAATGACTGGCTAGCCCCTTTGGGCAAATACAAACGAGCTTTCCTTATTTATTTCCCGGACGCTCTCTCATGCTTCTGATGAATCTTTGGTATATTTCTTGACAATAGGTTAGTACAGAAGTCCGTTTGAGAGATAAAAGACTGATTGACTCACAACAGTTATTTAACTATAATCTAAAGTTAAAACATCTAAATTAGAAGACAGGCTGCATTACCTGCCCTTACCAAGAACTTATTTCTCAACCATCAAACCCCCAGAGACCTTCCATCCCTAATGAGCCTTCTCCAGGCACTTCTGACGTACAGATTCCCAACCCACTGGATACCCTTGGTCTTTATTTTACTCAATCTCTCTGTGGCTTCGACACTTTTAAACCTTCACCCTTCCCGAAACTCCTTTAGAATTAGTAACACCACAGTTTTCTGAGTCTCTTTGTGTATCATCTACACAGTAATTTCCTTCGTCAAGCATGCTTTCCATGACTGTCCCTCAAATATCAGTGTTCGCCCAGGCCTCCATCTTGGTCTTTCTTTTCCTCTTTGTCTCAACGATAATGAATCATACAGTCTGTGTCTCAAGATAGTGATATTTGCACTTAACCGTTTATTAATTCCACAAATATTTATGGAGCATTGCTAAGGACTGTACAACACTAAGTATAAAACAATTAAAAACTTCTTTCGTATGTTTATACTCCAGGTGTTCAGTAAGTGTTTGTTGACTGAGTAAGTAATCCTGACTATGATCCTGGAGGAACAATAACATGTCATTTAACTGACACATTTTTTGGTATATATTTGGCAGTATGGTCATAAATAGACCATTTGATTATCTAAACTATAAGTTTACCAGATAGAGATTTCTTTGCATTCATTCTATGAAAGAACAGGTTTTAGGGTGCATGGTCACCCAATTGACTATAATCTTCAGAGGTGCAGAGTCTCTCTTTTGCTCAAAATTTATCCTATGCCTGGTCAAAAATATAGCAAGTCCTCAATAAACATTTGTTGGGTAAATGTTAAGAGAACACAGGTATTGATTAGTTTCCTGAGTTCTTTCACCATAAACCAAAAATATTCTTGAAAATGTCCTCTCCTAACACAAGGCAAATATCTTAAAAGCTCTACTTTGGGAATTAAAATCGTGTTTTAAATATTTAAAAGACACAAAGAACTTTTGGAAAAAGTTACAAGAGACATTGTATAATAATGAAGTAAAAAGAAAACGCACTTTTGTTAACTATTTTAGAATCACTATGCTGGAAAAAGTGCCAACTGCATTATCCATTTCATTAAATTAGGGAGTTTTCACCATAAGAGTCTTTTGTTATGTATCCCCAGAGAGGAGCGCAAAGTATAAGGGTACAGATATTGCAATAGCGCCAGTAAAGATGCATGGAGCAGCCAGCGTTGAGCAATGCTTGCTTTGAGAACAATCTGAGACACATGTGTCGTATCATCAATTGAGAAGGTTTCAAGGGATGAAAATATGATAGAAGATTATGGATCAAGTGTCCTGTACCATTGCTTTCAGTAGTAATTCTCATAAAACAGTTGAAAGCATATGCTTTAAATGGAGAAGCATGGCTGGCCACCACCGGCAGTCTAAACCTAAGTATGTCGTTTGAATGTCGGCGCTAGTTTGCGGAGACATCCAGAACTCAGTTTTTGCTGTGGAACTTACGAACTTCAAATCATTATGTAATTATTTGAAATAAAACAATCTAAAAATAAACGCTCTTCCACTGACTAGACTAAGAAATTCATTATGCTACATATCATACGGCATGTTATTTATCAACCACAAGGGACACCAGAATCTGTCCAAAAGTGACTGATGTGACAAGCTCGAAATGATAGTGGAATGTGAGAGACTCTTATGTGACTGAAACTCATCTACAGCCTCTATAAGATCTCAACTTTTCTTATTTTTCTATACTTCATCACTTTCAAATGATTAAATTCTTACTTACTTTCTATCGTCTGTTTAACATTTAGACCAAAGGCTATTTCTTTGGCAACTTTCACAGTGTTTTGAAATCCGTAAACCAGGTGAGTCAACAAGAATGTGACAAATTTATCACCATTTGGCCTTTATCCAAACTCCTTCATTGCCTTCCATTTAGGTACAGCAGGCTGTATTAGCAAACAATGAACTCAGAAAAAAGCTTCACAGACCATATGGCGTCGATTGGCTTTGCTCCAAAACAGTGTCTTTGTATTTTTATTAAAATAAAAAAGATATTATAGAATGTGAGCTCAGGAAAATTCCCTTTTTAAATTAAATGAAGGAAAATCTAACAAAAGGAAACAGAATCTGTTGCTTGGTTCTATGTATGGTCACCCAAGTCTATAATGAATTTGCTTTTAGTCAAACATACACACAAAGATATAGGTACACTTAATGCACACACACACACACACACATTTTAATTAATGTTTACGGCATCAGGAAGATCAAAATATATTTGTGTCTGCTTCTCAAACTGGCTTTCCTATCATCTTGGATATACAGTACTGCATCATTTCATGTTATTTAAATTAATGTACTATATTTTATTTATATCACTACAAAGTTATGAAGTAGACAAAATTTGCACACACTTCCTAGCACTCAGAAATTATCGAACAAACATAAGGAGTTAACTAATCAGTGAATTAGGTTTTGAGGTAAAGCCTTCTGAACTTGCTGCAAGCCATATTACACCTGAGACATCCAGACATTAATTCTCACCTGTCTTTAAAAAGTTTTAAGATAATATAAGAGAGGTTCACAGTACAAGAGATTTGGCACCAAATTAAAATCCCACATATCAGAATAATAGCAAGTTCACATATATCGGCAGAGTTACAGATGGAAATGTTAGCGTATCACACGAAGAGGGACAGCTCCGTATCACCAGCAAACCACACTGCTCTCGCAGTTGTCCAAAAAGGGACGAGAAGGATAAATATAACTCAAGTGAATTCATTACGTAAAAAGAAAAACATGACAAGGCAAAGCGAAACAAAAGCTCAGTGTTCAGGGTAAGTGAATAAATTATTCATGAAAATTCAAGGTAGGTCAATTGCTACTCAAATGCTGGGCGGAATTTAATAACTAACCTTTATATCGTGATCACCATGTGCTAGCCCTCTTCTAATTACTTGCACACATCAACTTATCGACTTACTTCATTCTCACGACTTGGTTCTTTCACTTACAGACCATTATTATCCCATTTTACAGAGAAGAGAAGTTAGGTCCAAAAAGGTAAAGTAAACTTTGTAAAGATTCACAGCTGAGCTGGGATATAAACCCCATAAGTGCAGGTCCAGAGTCTGGGTCTCCAGTCTTTATACTATTCATCCTCACTGTGTATCAGCAAGAAAAACCTACCACTGTAAGAAAATATACCGTTAACCCAGGGGGGATGTCACAGATATTTGTTCAAACTGGTTTATAATTACACTTGAATTCATATTCTTTTCAGTGTGCCAGTGGGGTTATGTTTATCCGTGTGCGAACCCTCTGTTAAATAGTGTCATATAAAATCAATAGTGATTTACGATTCGACTTCTATGCATAAGGAAACGAAGACACAAACACAACTGTATGACCTGACTAAGGTCATGTTCAAACGGCACTGGAAAGGCAGCTGAAATCTCCTTGCAAGTTTTTCTCTGTCAGCAGTTAAGAGAGGCCTTCAATCTCCCTCTGATATTCAGCTGGCTGATTTGGGGGCACTTCTCCATCCCACAAGGCTGGTAAAAATAAATTGAGATGCTGTGTGTGGGTATAAAATCAGTGTGACTGTGAGGAGCGCCGCGATTTTCTTCATTATTGTGAAGAAAGAAAGCAGGACAATTTACAAAAAGGAAGAGAGTCTCTCCCTCATCTTAATCTGCACTGATGCTACAGTGTCAAGAACAGGGTATTTCCCTGAACATTTAAATGTTAGGAAATAGTGTTGTTAACAATCTACAAAAACGTTTTGGCTCGGTGCCTGCGACAAGCCCGTGTTCCCAGCTCAGCAGAGTTCAGTGTACACACGTCAGTACCTTCTGATCCACTCCTCTCAGTAGACTTCACCACCTTAAAACAAAACTGTTTTGTGTCTTTGTGAATATCCTTAATTCTACCCGTCTGGTCAAAAGTGAAATTTAGTGAAGTATCAACAATGTGAGTTTGTCTTGACATGAGCAATCACACTGGCTGGAAGACAACCTCAAAACCACACGGGATGAGGTGTCTGGGCTCCACCCAGCCACATCTTCCCGTAAAATGGGGAAAGAAACATGAATATTTTACTCCTCACCGGCCGCTTCAACAAAGAGCTCATACATCGTCTCTTAGCCCCAGCATTTGATCATTCATCCTTTTGGGATCACTGCTGACTAACTTTTGAGTAAACCTACACCTGGTTGCAATGAGGCATTTACTAGGGAAAGCATTCAATCAAATTATACACATACTTGTTGGAGTCTTGCACCATTAATCGAATTCCAAAATGAAAAAACACAACTTCATATTTCCGCCAGATAATGACCCACTATGCGCAACAGCCCTGTCCATTTCTCCTGTGACTTGTTTTCCTGCCTCTCTCCCCTATGGGCCAGGTGTCAAGACGCTGCTCTCTCACAGGGAGTCAGATTTCCTTTGCTGAGTTGCGTCTGATGGAGTTTGTCTTTGCCCACAGCATGCTTTGTTTTACACATGAAAGCAGTGCAGACACTCTGAGCGCTCAGTGACTCCACAGCAGAGTCTTAGCTGATGCAAATGAACCTCTGAAAATCTACACAAACCTGATAAATTAATAGTGTGACACTTGCTTCGGAGATTGAAACACTTAAGGAAACAAATCATCTCATGGTAATACAGAATAAAGCACAGCTTTAACTCATTTATCATTAATTATGAATTGTCAATACAATTCAGTGAATAAAAATGTTCATTATTGATGAAAATTGCCAATGGAATTGACCCTCTAGTTCAGCTTTGCTGATCACAAACCCGAAGTCTCTACAAATTAACTTTCCATTATCACATAAGTGCTTAGGGTCAACATGAACTGTACAATAAATATAGCTCTCTCTCTTTTATAAATCAATTTTCGTCTTACTCCAAGGACCCCATTTGAATGTTGGGTGGAGGGTGGATTAAAACATCAAGGTTATCCTAGTGTCTTCTGGTTTCAGTATCTTTCATGTATTACAGTCATTTCTGAAATGATAATCAAATTCAATGTCCAGCATTCATCACCAAGGCTGTTCCTTTCTTCTCAAATGCGTGCTGTCCCGCTGTGTCCCTCCTGCCCCAGCCACGGCACCTCACTGCAGGGACAAGTTCGTGTGTTCGGGGGGGAAAGAGGTGGAGGGGCTGTTCTTCCTGAGGGTCTTGTACTGCCCTGTGGGTGTTCATCACCCGCACACCAACACTCCCTGTATTGCTCTGGTTCTCAATTGTAAGAAGTCGCCTTACACTCAGGGTAATAAAACAACTCTTGTGTTACACCCAAAGATTCGATGGGTTCAAAATTTAGAAGTTTGTCTCTCCTGCAGGATGTCTGAGTCTTCACGAGGCTCATGATTTTAGGATCACTTGGGGAACATTCAAAGCACGTGACTCATCAGGAAGACTTCTCCGTCCAGTGCCTGGTTCCCTGGCTGGGGTGAGGTGAAGGCTGGGCTCCGCTGGGATACCCAACCAGAGTGCCTGCCCCACGTGGTCTTCCAGGTCAGCTGGACCCTGAGGGGTGTCTGCAAAGTCAGATGTTCCAAAAGAACCCGGTGGAAGCTGCAGGGTCTCTTCCGAGCCAGCCTGGGAGGTCACGGAGCCTCACTTCTGACACATTTCTGATACAAGTGTCACGCCAGCTGTCAGGGTCAGGGGGAGAACTCCCACTGCCCGTGTGGAGTCGCAGAGTCCAGGTGCACAAGAACACATGGAATGGAAGACGTCATTGCATTATTCTCACATTAGGAAAACACAACCCATAGCGACCCACGTGGGTGCGTTTTCCATCTCGGAAGCCTGAGGCTAATGATGGCCTTGGTCTGTTTTCTTGGTTGAGTCAAAGCCAGAGGTCTGCAGCCACTCAGCCCTTGGACATTAGATCAGAAACTATGTCAGTGTTTATATTTTGAATGTTGATTTTTAGACATATAAGTTTCTTAGGTGATCTTTACTGCCTACAAGTAGAGATTCAATTCATTCTTCTTCCACTTTTATCTTACGTGTGCCTCCACCCGGGGCCATTTTATTCTGGAAGACACCGTCTTAGAATGTGAGAGTGATGAAGGAGATGTCCCTACTAGAGCAAATGAATGAGGCTAGACTGTCTGAGTCTCAGACACAGGCTCTCTCCGGTCCCTGGCAGAGATGACCCGACTGTGGTCTCTGCTACGGGGCCAGCCCTTCCCCCCCACCAAAATAACTCCCCTGTGGGCCCACAGGCTCAGGCCAGCTGACTTTCCCAGTCCTTTCTGGGGGCATGTGGAGATTCCTGGATCCTTCCTACCACTGGGAGCAGCAGGAGCGTCCCTGAGGCCTGGCAGTGCTGTAGACACCAACTTTGAAATCACTCCTCTCGGCCTCATCTAAACGGATGCTTAAAAGTTTGATATGTTCAACACGTTGGACTATTACATATTTTTAATGTTACATACACGTACAGAATGTAAGCCATCTTTATATTATATATGCCAGGAGCTTCATGTTTTTCATTGTTCTTGTCCTCAGCAGCTCAGATGTTCTCACATGTGCTTCTCAGACTCTCCCTGGGCTCCACGGCTCCCCGAATGTACCACTTTTCCAGATGCAGCCGCCACCTTCTCAGGACACATCACGAGTTGATTTGACTTTTGCCAACCAACTAGAAACCTCCCAGCTCCCAATCGAGTCCAGGAGACAAGAGGGACATTTGATTCTGTTAAGGGAACTCAAAACAGATTTCACTAAATCTATCATGAATGTGCAGGAACATCTGGAAAATGGAATGTTTTCTTCTACATCTTAATGGCTTGTCATTACACACAAGCACAGTGCTTTCTGCGATATTTAAAATCAAGCTTAGTTGTATAGGTTCAAGAGTGACAGGGCTCAAGCCAGAAAAACTAAGGCTAACTTTCTTTCCCTTCTTGTGACTTTAATAGATGTTTCAGAAGAAGAGGATTGGCTTTGCAGTATTTAATTAGGATTCACACTAATTGCTTATATTGAGTTTTGTGAACTAAGACTTCAGATACTTAAAAAAAAAATCTCTCCACCTAATTTGAGTAATATGAAGTTTCTTAAGGGTAGGTAAGAATGAGGTTGCAAGTAAACTTATGAAATCAATGTCATGGAGAAATTAACAGGATTTATTATTCCGCAGGAATTTTTTGAACATATTAATGATGCGTTCACTGGAGGATTGATTTTTAGTTCTTGGCTTATAAACACTTTAACATGAAAGAACAAGCAGAAATGGTGTTGATTCTTTCACGAGGTAAATACGGCCAGTGAATAAGTCTATGAATCACCCTGAAAGCCTTGTTAAAAAAAAGATTTCTTTTCTTCTTTGCTTTAAATATTGAGATGCTTAATGAACTCGTAGTTCATTTTCAGAAAGCGTGTAAAAACTTCCGAATTGTGCTCTCCGATCAAGTACAATTCTGCAAACAGGCCAGTTAACAGCAAGCTTTACTACAACTTGATACTGAGAGGTTAAGAGGAAAGGAGGTTGGAGAATGATTCATTGGATTTAGGGTATTTTACTAAAATGCTCTATCTTCTTTTCTCTAAGAGAAGGGCATCCCCTTTCACAAATAGTTGCTAAGTTACATTGTCCTTAACAGTTAGTGTCTCGAGAAAAGAAAAGGAAGATTAAAAGTTGGTTAGTACCCAAAATCCACTAATTAATATTATCAGGCGTGTAATTTTTCCCCAAGCACTTTGCAATCAGTGGTGCTGTGAATCCTCTTGCTGTTACCGGCACTGCTATTAGTATTATCATCATTATTTCCTTTTATTAGACAGCAAATCAATGCTATGACATAGAATTTTAAACCCTCAAACAATGAAAATGTACTTAATTATTTGCACCGTATTGAATTCATTCCCCAGAGGAGACATAGCACGGCCTTAAAACAGCCATTGTAAACAACAAAAGATAAAAATAAAGAATGAGAGAAAATGTGTTTGGTAACAGGGTGCATTCACAGTCTTGTTTATGCTCCCAAAGAGTGGAAGATGAAATTTCCGTGTTGTGTTTACTGACCTCGAGGTGCCTGGGATGGGGAAACAGTCCTGCAGAACTCTGCAGAGGGAGGCAGCCTTCAGGCCACCATTACTCACAAAATTAGCTGGGGTAGGAAGGAGAAATTACCAAGACTTGCAATGACAAAAGTGAATGCTGATACAAGGAAATCTAGGCAGCCACTGAGTCCTAAAATTAAGTCTAGAAGAGCTTCATTAGTTCTTAATAAGACGTGACAGGATGGAACATTATCCATATACATTAATGAAGTAAAGTTTGAGAGTTGAATAAAGGTGATAAAATGTGTGCAGATGCTGGAAACAACTAGAAATTTTCAGACTCAGACACTCAAAGTAAAGGGTTATCAAATGGGATTCTGAAGTATTTGGAGTAACACAAGTCAAGCTTGATCCAGTGGTCAACCGATTTTGAGAACCACTTTATTATCAGCCTGCTGAACGGTCTAAAACCATTTAAAATCCTCTTTCACTGTGCTCGCAACAATATGGAGCATTTCTACCTATAATGCATGGAGCGTGAAATTTTCTAAAGTTGGGTGTTGGTGTTTTAATTGAGCAAATTCCTATTTACTATTATTTACCAAATATAAGACTCTGATTTATAGGTTTAATACCAATACAGTGATACTCTGTACTCCTTTTATTTTTATACAATTTGCACTGTGTCCCTGTGTTTTGCATCTGCTTTCCATAGTAAACTGATCCCAAAGTGAGAGCCCACACGTATAGTATCTGTTATCTCCAGCCCTCTTTCCCTTGTTTGCACACAGTACGAGTTAGCGAATGTTTACTAAACAAAAGATGGAAAAAATACTTGTAAAAATCCATGAATACTGATATTGTGACAGAGGCTGCACATGCATATTTTTGACTTAAGAAAACTGTCACCATGTACCACCACCAGACCCGCCTGTTGGGAGCAGTAGCTTGTTAACTGTAAGTGTGATGATACATGAAACAGAAAGGAGTTTGGAGAGACCGTGCCTGCCAGCACTTGCCCAGCCCTCCCCCTCCCTACCAGCCTCCTCTGACCCCACACACAGACTACTTACCAGCCTCCCGTAAAACTGGATTACAGCTTATCATGGCATAAGCTTGTTCACACAACTGGTGGCCTTTTTAGAGGTGAATATGTTCCCAGTTAACCCTATCACACTCTTTTCCTTCATTTGGCAAAGAACTACATGCTTCTTGGGTGTCAGCTTCTCCAGAAAGCCACCTCTACATGGCGTGCACCCAGATCTGGGCCAAGGTCCCTTCTTAAATGTCTCTGCCGCTCTCTGTGCCCATCCCGTTGGCCTCATTTATCACACTGAATGCAATTTCCTGCTTACTGATGTATCTCCTTCCCTAGCTCCTAAGCTCTTTGAGGCACATAATATTTTGTTCTGAAGTATATTCCCAGAAAGAAATGCAGTGCCTGGCAGCAAGGGTTAGATGCTTTTCATTGCTTTTCCCCCTCCTCCCTGCAATGGTACCTGTCTCCAACCCCAGAGACCAAGGAAGCCAGACATGTCCAATGAGGGTGAGGGTCTATGGCTCAGTCTTACTTGAAGGGCCCTAAGGTGGCTACAGGTGAAATATTTCCTTATTCATCACAAGTCTCAAAAGGATAAAAACATCCCTCCTCCCCTTCATGGAGTGTCATCCTGTCTGCCCTGCACAGCGGTATTCCTCTTGCAATCAGACCAGAGACTGATAGAGTTAGTGTGGCAGAGACAGAAAGGCAAACAAAACAAAACAATAACAAAGAAAGAAACGAAGAGGACACCTCACTCCCTAACAGCATTGCTGAACTGCTGCCCCAACTCTGAGACCACCCTGTTTCAGCACCATGGATAACGCAAGACCACAAAGTCAGTGTCGGTTAAGCCCCTAACTGATCCACTGCAGCAGCCTCAGGCACAGAACCCAGAGCCCGGCTCAACGCACAACTTGGAGCTGGGAGGACAGATTTATAGGTTTCAGGTCCAGGCTAATGACAAGGGCTGAGGACAACACGCCATGACTTTGGGTGTGAAATCCATCCACCACACAAAGTTTTATCAGAACTGCTCTTGAAGCCACGGGCACCTGTCAGCATCCACACCAGGTCAAGTCCTAGTGAACCCTGATGATTTACTCCACTCAGAATGCAGCAGCCCCTCACTGAGCCAGCGTGAGAGCATGGCCAGAGGTAAAGCTGAATACATAAAACTCAGAATAGTGATCATTTAATGTTTATAACCTGGCTTTGCTTCTAACATCTCAAGAGTAAATTATACAAATTGATATTTTTGTGTGTAGAGTTTGATGTTAATATGCTAAACCCTATGGAACTATAAAAGACACTCATGATGAAAAATAATAATAGGCAATGCCTATTTCTATAAGTAGGTGATATTCTAAACCTATCAGGGTTATTAATGCCTCTGAGTATTTATTGTTATTGGGATTTTATTTCCATTTATAGATGCAAAATTGAGTTACAGAGAGGTTAAGTAACTTGACCAAGGTCACACAGCTAGAGCTAGTAATAGGCCACATGATGGTTCAAATCCAGATCATCTGGACCTAGAGCATATATGATTAACTGCTTTGCCACCTCTTCTCAAAAATCTGAAGAATACAAGAACAGTATATGATGGAACAGCATAAGGAATATTCTAGAAAAATGAATGACATAAATTCCACTTCTGGGCATCTGTAAATGGTTGTTCGGTTATCTTATGCTGATTATATAAGTCAGAAATGTGCCTGAGTGTAATTATGATGAGAAATGCAATGGATAGTACTAAAGGGAATTCCTAATGTCCATGAAAGAGCTTTGTAACTTCACTGTGTTAGTAAAGCATCTCCTACTGACAGTTCTACACAGAGGAGAGACCTCCCCCCACCCCCCGTAAGACACTCCTTAGCAGGTGCCTGGCTCTGTGCCTGACAGAGGTGGAATCTGATGTGTTGCTGTCGTGCAGATGTAGTCTCGGGACCAATTCCTAAAATGCACTTTTGAGTTCAGGACTCCAAAAGAACCCTGAAGCCACTGAGGAGCAAACTCTCCTTATAAATATGCTGAAAATAGCAGCTGGAAATGCTCACCTGTCAAAGCTCAGCATTGGTTTTCCAGCAGTGCCGTGAGGAGAAGCCCAGGCTGTGATGGCACTTGCTGTTGACCTAATGCTTTGTTATCGTGAGGTCTGTCTCTGCCATTTAGAACAGCAAACCCTTTTGCACAACAAAGGAAAGTATAAACAAAACAAAAAGACTACAGACTGGGAAAAACATATTTGCAAATGATGTGACTGACAAGGGCTTAATCTCCAGAATACACAAACTGATCATACAACTTAATAACAAAAACAAAAACAAAAACCCAGTCCAAGAATGGGCAGAAGCCCTAAACAAGCAATTCTCCAGTGAAGACATACAAATGGCCAATAGGCACATGAAAAAAATGCTCATATCGCTAATTATCAGAGAAATGCAAATCAAAACTACAATGAGGTATCACCTCACAACAGTCAGAATGGCCATCATTCAAAAGTCCACAAACTATAAATGCTGAAGAGGGTGTGGAGAAAAGGGAACCCTCCTACACCACTGAGAAGAATGTAGTTTGGTGCAGCTGCCATGGAAAACAGTATGGAGATACCTCAAAAGACTAAAAATAGACTTACCACATGATCTAGCAATCCCACTCCTGGGCATATATTAAGAGGGAACTCTAATTTGAAAAGACACATGTACCCCAATGTTCACTGCAGGACTATATACAATAGCCGAGACATGGAAACAACCTAACTGTCCATTGACAGATGATCAGATAAAAAAGCTGTGGTATATTTATACAATGAAATACTACTCAGCCATAAAAAAAGAATAAAATAATGCCATCTGAAATAACATGGATGGACCTGGAGATTGCTATTCTAAGTGAAGTAAGCCAGAAAAAGAAATAAAAATACCATATGATACCACTTATATGTGGACTCTAAAAGAAAAAAGACATAAGGAAATTATTTACACAACAGAAACAGACTCCACAGACATAGACAGCAAACTTATGGTTGCCAGGTGGAAGGGCATGGGAAGGGATAAATTGAGAGTTTCAGATTTGCAGATACTAACTACTATATAAAAAATAGATAAACAACAAGTTTCTTCCATATAGCACAGGGAACCATATTCAATATCTTGTAGTAACCTATAATGAAAAACAATATGGAAAGGAATATATGGCATGACTGAAACATGATGCTGTACACCAGAAATTGATACAGCATTGTAAACTGACTGTACTTCAATAAAGTTTAAAAAGTGGAAGAAAAAAAAACCGAGGAAATCGAGGCTCCAAGAGAGTTGTGTCTCGTCCATGGAAATTCACAGAGTCAGAGAAACAGAGTATAGAGTCAGAGACCCAGAATTTGTTGCTATTTTTTCTCCATAATACTTTGCCTCCTTGATGTCTACCTGTAACCAAGTTATGTGCAACAACATCAAATGTCAAATAGGAACATTTTCTTTAAATGTCCACATTCCTACAATTATTTGAGATTTTACCCATGGTGGTAGGTTGAGCTGATGAGAAACGAAAGTATGGCCAAAAACGCACTTGAAGATTTACTCTACAATAAGAATAATGAAATGGTTTGAAATAAGAAGATTTAACCAAGTTGACAAAAATAAATTCCATGTGGCCAGGCTAACAAGGTTATATTGAAACATTCCACTTTAACTCATTTCTTTCCATTTCTTCCCACAGACATGAAATCATCTGTCTGGGGCATGCCCCCTCCCTCCCCTCCCCTCAGCCTGCAGCCTCCACTGGACCCACTTCTGCTCAAGGTCGGCCAGTCCCACCTCAGTGGTCACTCCATGCTTTAGTCCCCTCTTCCTTTTCATACTACCTCCAGCATCTACCGCGGTCCCTACCACCAAGAAAGAAATGCAATAAGGATTTTTTGTAATTAATGTCATTGCTCTGAATTCATCAAAAACACAAAGATCTAAGCAGTCAACCTACTGAGACAGAGGTAGAAATTGCTACAGTATTGTAAAGAACCAAAAGAAATAATTGAGGAAATAAAAATTAGAGAAGAATTTAATAAATCTCCAGAATTAAGATTATAAGAATTTAATGACTCTTACAATTAAGAAAGAAAGAAGCCTTTATTTCTGGTGCTATAGATGTCTAGATATATTTTGACCATCCTTTGGCTAAAAACAACCAAAACTGTTGAATAAAATAGAAAAATCTATTTAAATACCCTTAACTTTCTGTCAAGAATTTAAAGAATAGTCAGAACCCCTGAACAAAGTGAGAGGATGACTCCTTAGAGAGACACAAATGGAAACCAAGCTTTCCCTTGAAGACACTTACAGTACTCGGTACATTTAAACTTTGGGTTTGGCAGCCTGCGGGTTGCGGGGTCAGGAGACAAGATGGGGTTGGGGGTATGATATGCAAGTAAACCCAAGATCTGAAGGGGACAGTCTTGATTGTGAGGAGACTGTAAGAACTATGGTCTTGAAACTTGAACCTTGAACCTTGAACCTTGGCACCCAGTGGAGAGCTGGAAGACTCAAAAAGAATTCAAAATCCCAGATAGTCCCGTGACCACTGTCGAACCTTTATCAGTAGGTAAACCCCTTCCCCTGACAAAAATACCAGTCGAGAGTCACAGAGTCACAAAAAGTCCTATCAAATATTCAAGGATCAAATGCACCTTGCAAAAACCATTTCAGGGTATAGGAGAAGACTCCCTAGTGTGGTCGGTGTAAGCTTATGACACTCACTAGGACAGACTCAAGACGTGACCGGACCGTGTACACAGCTCCCCTTAAACTGAAAGTACCGGCAGTGAAAACCAGCTAGTGCAAGGCTTCTTCAGACTTTTCACAATCTCCTCATCTAAACCTGTTCTATCTAAGACAGTGGTGACTGGGGAGAAGGAGAGAGAAACCTTCAGCAGCCTGATTTTTTCCAACAAGTCTAGGTGACCGATTTAGTTCATCCACAGAGGGAAATGCAACCGGCCTTCCTTCTCTAGAATGACATTATCAGCAGAGAAGTGCCAGGGGCCCAGGAGAGAAAATACACGGACCAGTGACAAACATAGAAAACATTCAAAGATTCGACAATGGAAGAAAATCATCTCTGGATACACAGATTCAAAGTAGTTAGCCTCATTTGCTTTTCTCAGTCATACCTTTAAGCAAATTCACTTGACCACGGCTTGATGCCGTATCCCCCACCACGTGTGTTCATTCATTCCCTCATCCATTCAATACGCATTTAGTCTCTAATCTTTCCATCTGGAAGAAATTCTTGTCTCACTGCAGAGTAAGCTCTTTTTGAGAACTAATTACCCTATTTGTCGATAACTCAGGAAGTATGATCTTAAACTATGACTTTCAGTAATTGGTTTTGAAAATTCATGTCAATAAGGAAAGTCTGAAGAAAGGCTTAAGAAGAGCCTGTGGTTGCAAGGCAGCATTTCAACCAGCTTGGATTGTGCTTTTTATACAGGAAAAGCTCAGTTTTTCCCTCTAGCCCCAGTCACTGGGGCTCTGAGCACTTGCCCCTACCTCGTCGCTAAGGTCAGACGGGCCAAGCAGCCAGGCAGGCTTTGTTTCCCTGCAGCAGTGGAGACTGTCTGGGGAAGAACACTCAATTTGGAATCAGAATACCTGGGATTCAAGTCATGCTGTCTTGCTTACTAGCTTAGAAAATTACCCAGAATTTCCATTTCCTTACTTGTAAGTGGGGGATAAAAATACCTGACAAGGTTTCCTAAGACTTAAGTGACACGTTTTACCCGAGTGCCCGCTGCAACTGCAAAGCTCTACAGGAAATGTAAGGCGTTATCAGAGCAAGGTGGTAGCCCAGGTGGGTGAAAGGAGAAAACTGAAAGGCATTCCCTCTGACCTACACAGTGGTCAAGAAACTGAAGTTCCAAACATGGGCACATCAAGAAACCGTAGCCATGCAGAGTGACAGACACGCAGGATTTGCACGGGTACTAAAACAGGCAAGGAAATCCAGGCACCAACAGCCAACTTGCACGAAAGAAAGAGCACTCAGTGTTATCCTGAGAAAATAACGAGGTGGAAACCCTCGTTTACCCAGCCGAATTCTGCTGCTTTGCACCATGGCTGCAGGAGAGATTTAGGCTAGAGATTCTTTCAAAGACAATCTCCAGAAAGAATAATAACGCTATGTTGATTTAGGTCCACACAAAATGTGCGTTTAAAAAATTATACAAAGTTTAAAATCTCTAGATTTCACAACAGCAGGGGGGACTGGCCCGGTGCAGTAGCTGTTTATAAGTGGCAAGGCCACTTTTCTAGTTTTGGAGGGAGCGAAACAAGGCAGAGAGTTGCCAATGGGATTGCTAATGTTTGTGCATGACACGCTCAGATTCTGATGGGAAAGAAAAAGGCAGCCTCTCTATACATTCAGGTGATTAGAAGGAAATTAATTTTTCTCAATTGAAAATTTTACTGGGACCATTGTGTATTTATTTATTTATATGCAGTAATAAGAAATCACACAAAGCAGATTCTGTGCACATTTTATCCCGTTTCCCCCAATATTAACTCCTTATAAAAAACTAGGATATTACCATGACCAAGATATTTACATGGATAAAATTTACCACCTCTGTTCAGATTTCCCCAGTTCTGCTTGTACTCATGATGTATGTGTGTGTTTTAGTCCTATTTGATCTTAGCACCTGTTTCCATGTAGGTGTCTATGTCCACCAGCACAATCGAGATACAGAATATTCCGTCACAGCAAGGATCCTTCCTGGTGCTTTTTTATAACTCTACCTACCACCCACCCTCAGTCTAATTCCCGGCAGCCACTAATTTTACCACCATTTCTAAAATTTTGTCATTTCAAGAATGTCGTTTAAATGGAATCACAGTATGCAACTTTTGGGATTGGATTTTTTCCACTCAACATGATTACCTGGAGATTCATCCAACTTGTTCTTTTTTTTTTTTTTTTTTTGTAGTAGCCATTGTTAAAATGACACCTCATTTCAGTTTTGATGTGTATTTCCCTGATGGTTAGTGATGTTGGCCACCTTTTCCCAGACTGTTGACCATCTGTACGTCTTCTCTGGGAAAATGTCTATTCAGATCCTCTGCCCATTTTTTAATTGGATCATTTGGTTTTGGTTATTGAGTTTTATAAGTTCTTTGCATGTTTTGGCTATTAACCCCTTAACAGATCAATGATTTGCAAATATTTTCTCCCATTTGGTAGGTTGCATTTTCATTTATTGATGCTTTCCTTGAGATACTGTGTTTTAATTTTGATTTTCACATGTTCATTGTTAATATAGAGAACTATAGCTGATTTTTTTTATCTCTTTATAACCTGCAGCCTGATTCTAGGTTCTCAAAAAAATTCAGATTTTTGTAGAATCCTTGGCATTTTCTACATAGACAATGATGTCCTACATAAATAGAGATTTGTCTCTTTCAAGCAATTGATTATGTGAAAGTAGATGGAGTAAGAAAAAGTGGGAAACTTTTACACTGAGTAAAGCCTGATCAGGTGACAGAATAAGAAAAACATCAACAGTTCTCAAGAACAGGCATTCTGTAAAATTCTGTAATTTTTATATGTCCTAAATAAATCAGAGAGACACAGAGAGAGAGAGAGAACAACTTTTACTACTTTTAATAACAGTGTATCTCTAAGTGAATAAGGGAAGACCCAGGATTTAATTCTTGCTGTACACAGAACCATATGCTACTGATGATAATAACTATTTTAATAATTCTGATCATTTAGCGCTGAGTGGACGCCAAGAGCCTGCAAACACATCTCAACCAGTTTAATGAACGATCAGATCGTACTTGCTGCCTCGAAGCCTCACTCTCCTCCTTACTGGGATCCAGCTTCCACCCTTGCCACGTGCTGTGACGCCTCTGGCAGCAGTTAGCTCTGATGACACGATCACAAGATTCAAGGCACCCTCCTCTAGGGCCGCGCCGCTCTGCCGCATTGGATGCTGATGTCTGTCTGAATGTTCCTACTTCCTGGTTCCCGGTCTCCTCCTAGCCGGTGTCTATGCCTCGGTCTCTGGTGTAGGTTCTTTGAGGTTCTTGCTCCTTTGCTGGTGGTGTTCTTGCTCAGCTGCCCCTGTCTACACGCCAGACTCCATGGACCAGCCCACGTTAGTCTCACCATTGACCCTGTCACCAGGATAGGCCTGTGATGCGACCAAGTTCTGCCTCCTCCAGCCACTGTGCGTGCAAAATGCAGTCCCCTCCCTGCTTCTAATCATGTACCCTCCTCTACACTCAAACCCGAAGGTCATTCCATGTTGCCATCAGGATGAACTGTCGAGGGCCTGTGACAGTCATTTACCCCTCGGAGATCCTTTTAGTTTTCCTACTTCCAAGTTCTTGACCATGTTCTAGTCACAGCTGGGTCTGACTTCTAGGAGAATGGGACTGACGCTGATGAAAAATGTGTGGTTGAGAATCAGAAATACCTTGAAGAGAAAATTACTTTGTTTCCCAATGTGGACAAAATAAGCTTAATGGTCTCTGAAAACACCAAATAAAGAGGGAAATAATTGCTTCATCTTGTTGAGGGTAGTGAGCTCTGAAATTGGATAAAATAAAACAGAGGAATCAGCTTGTTTTACCGTCATCTTCGTGCTGAAAATGAACAAAAGATACTGACAAAGGACTGGGACACTCATAACCTATGGACGTCACCTCACTCATTTCAGACATAAACATTCTTTGCGTTTTCATTGATTAATAGTAATGTTACTGTTTTTAAAACTAAACTCTACTATATCTGTGAACTACCTAACATATCACATTGAACTATTAATTATAGCAATGACTAGGAGAACGTAGAGGTTTGTAATCATGTGAGCAAATAAAAACGAGAAAAAAAGTTTTTGGTAAACGTTGCTTTAATAACTGCAATTATATCCACAGAATGGATAGGTTTAATTATAGCGAACTTGGGATAAATTATTTGCAATATTACATTTCACTTGTGGGTCTGCTTGAAAGTAAATCAGTTTACTACTGACACTGACAGAGAAAACAATGCTTGGTTTATGCCATTGAGACAGTATCTTTGAGACTCTAATATCAGTACTTAATATATTGAGCAAATCATGGAAGTCAAAACTGGAAGAAATGACAGGCAATTTTCAAAAAAACAAAAAACAGCAAAATAACTTCCTAATCTTTACAGGGCAACAAGAAAAATTGGTCAACGCATCACACAGGATTACTATTTCATTGACAAAATGTAATGTTCTTTTCCTAAGCAGCAGAAGTTCAGGTTATATTATGTTCATTTGTTTTATACCCTAGTTTTCCAAACAAGCTTAAAAGCACTTTTGGGGAAGGAAGTATGTCTCCTTTTTATTTTAATAGCCCAACCATATTCACTACAATCATATCTAGTACAATGCTTCAGGCATTGAATAGTTCCGTCACTAGTAGAAACTGAAATTAGACTTTGCTTTGTATTTTGTGAATTTTATACCCAGAGAAACCCCATGCGTTTAGCTCAAATAAACCCGTAAAAATTTTAATGAGGACAAATTAGTTTTACAAATGCACCTACAGACTGAACATAAAATCCACTGTCTTTGGGGACATCATTTCCACAGACACATAATTAATTAGAGCCACGAAATACAATATAAATAATGCACATTCACATTTTTCACATTTTGAAATGAAAAGTACAGACGTATTTGATTCATTCTACCTGACAACCCAGAACCATCCCAATCAAATATAAGCCTTTTTATTGCAGAGCAATGAAGTCTCTAATTAGAAGTGGCATTTCACTCGTCATCCGCCTATCATTACCACTGCAGCTTGTGCTTCTGACAGCCTAAAAAAGAGCTGGGAGGAAAAAAATAATGGGAATAAAAATGAATTCTTTTTTTTAAAAAAAGAAGAACTTCTGTGGTAGAAGTACGATTAAAGCAAGAAGTTCTAAAACAATTAAATAACCTTCAAAAGACAAACAAACATATCTGGTTAATCATAAACAATTAGACTTTTTACAAAGGGAAATTTGCACTTCCCTCAACCCAAACGCAATGGTCATAGCCAGCCATCAGCTTTAATTACTGTTTTATGAAATAACAGCCCAACTTCTGTTTTCCCAGATTAGTCCTCTCTTCTCAACTTGGCCCTGAATCTCCAAATTTATGTGTTTTTTTGGCACCTGAAATTCAACATGCCAAAACCGAAATCATCCTGGTCTCTCTTCAGCCAAGAAATGGCACTACCTTGATTATTGATTTATATATGTACACATTATGGACAGGGCAGTCAGATTTATTTCAAAACAAAAGCTTTGCTGGGCTGCATCAAATGCGGGAGAAGAAGAACACTTGGGGAGTGGTTAATTACCAGTGTGCATAACAGTGACATATTCCTCAAATAAGCCTTTAAAATGTTAAAAACTGAAGTATAACATACCCATGCAGTGCTATTCCAGTGCTGATGAATTTTAAAAAAATTAAAGACTGCACTACAGATTCATAATATGGCAGAATATTCAGTTATATATATATATATACACACACACATATATAACTGAATCACTATGTTGTACACCAAGAACTAACACAACATTGTAAGTCAACTAAACTTCAATTTAGAAAAAAGAAAGAAAAAAAATGGCACTGCCTTCTTCCCACACAACTGCCCTTGAAACTTCCGTCTCAGCTGTAATCCGTCCACGCACTTGCCGACCTGGTGGTACCTCCCCTTTGCTCTCCTCCACTACCTCACTGCCCCTGCCCTTACACATCCTGATCATCCGTTCCCTGGACGGCGATGCCCCCCCTACCCGTGGACAAGCCCCGCCACCCCACCGCGATCTCAGCGGGAACACAACCAGTGAAGCTGCTCCCTCAGTACTGTCGACTCTTCCCCATGCCCTGAAGAAGCACTTTCAAAACTGTCCTGGGTGGAAAACTAAGCTAAGGGACACTTCATGGAAAGGAAAGGCCGTCATGACAAACATAAACAGTCCACTTTGTTACAGACATTTAGCGTCTTTAACGTGAGAAGGGCCCCAGCAGGCTCTTACAAGGGAAACAGGAGGCCCAACGTTGCCTAAACTTTATTTGACCACCAAAGCCTTTTTCTCCTTTTCTTTTTTTGAGTAGACTTACTAGTGTCTAGAGAAATAATTAATTACGGAATAAATAATTAAGCTCCTAAAGTTAAAGATTGGGATGGTTTGAAAAGAAAGAAAGAGAAGGATTTCAACAGAAAAATTCAAGGAGGAGAGCGTGACAGAGAAAAGAAAAGGACTTGCAGACCCGGAGACGCCTGCTTGAAGATGCCTGCTTGAAGGACCTACTGATTGTCAAAAAGGGTATTCAGTGTCTTTGTGCCTGATTTTTAGATTGTAGGGGTTTTTGTTTGTTTGTTTTTGTGTGGGGGGGTTGTTTGTTTTGATCACAGAAAATTGGAATTGAAGTTGGGAGGGAAGTAAGGATCGGGGCCAATTCTTCCAAACTGAACTGTGTATCAGCCCCTTTGAAGGAGTTCTTTACCAGTAGCACAGACTTCAAGATGATTTGAGGAAGGATGGGGTTTTAGTCTGAGGACGACTTGAAAATGTATTTCAGACATGATATAGGAATATAGTCATACTGCCACTTTGACACATCCGAACACAGAATAAATTTTTAATACCACACAGCACACATGACTGGCACCCCCAGCCTCCACTTCTGATCATCGCCTGTCTTCCTCCTGCCCCAACCCCAAGCCTAGGAGCACAGTTGGTGCCGGAGGTCAGGGACCGCTGAGCGTGTCTTCCTCATTACTTGGTACACGAGGCATTAAAATAGTCAAGTTCATAGAAACAGAGAGGAGAACGGTGGTTGCCAGGGGCTGGGGGGGAGGGGAGATGGAGAGGCATTCAACAGTTGTCCTGTCGACGCAAGACGAGAAAGTTCCAGAGATGCGCTGTCCGACACGCACCTATAGCTGACAGTGCTGGGCTGTGCACTTAACATTTTGGGAAGAGGGTAGATCTCACGGTAAGTGCTCTCACTGCAATAAAATAACATAAAATCAAAAAGCTGGAATCATTTTTGCATTTAGTTAACCTCACAATGGCTCGACATCCAAATGACAAAGTCACTCACATTACATTAACTGTCTCCAAGCAGTGGCTTCTTAATGTCTGTTGTGCTGTTCTTCCAACTCCTGTTTTGTCCGGGAGGACGGCGGCTATAGTAATTAAAATTGAAGGCCTACCACGTGCCAGGCACTCCAGTTAACTCTGTGCATATATCATCTCATTTAATCTTCTCAACTTTATCTTACAGAGGAGGACTGAAGCTGGGTAGTTGCATATAGTCTGCCTGAGGTCTTGTACGTCGTAGCAAGTGGTGTGGTGAAGACTGAGCCACACTGTCTGAGCGCAGAGTTCATGTCCTCCCTCCTGTAGGGATAGTATTTTCCACCTGTGCCCCAAGAAAGGCTTGAATCATTCCACAAATCTGAACCCCATCTCTCATTAATAAAATAAGGCTTATTTTGCCCACACAGGACATCATTTTTATAAGTGCTTTCAGGATGCTATAAACGCAGAGACCAGTAATAATGACAGATGGAGGCAGACACAGTAAGGGGCTGTCAGCCTTCGTGACGTGGCTTCACGTCAGTGTCATTTGGACCCCCGCTCGTGTCTGCAGCAAACCCAGCATATTCATCCTTCTGCAATTTCCTAAGAGGTGGAATTGTCCGACTCAGTTCCCAGAGCAGCTGGTTAGTTCTACTTCAGGAAAAACAGAACCAGAATCAATACTTTTTTCTCTAATGTAGAGACTCATTTAATGTCGCCGTTCTCAATGCCCTTTCTCTCTCTTTGTGTTTCTGGCTGAACAGCTGCTGGACATCACGGTTCCAAACTTCTTAAATTTGATTTAATTAGAGCAGGAGAAACACTTGAAGCAAAGAGTGATCAGCTAGAACTGCAGGAGCAAATTCCCCACCGTGCAGGACACGCAGATTCTTAAGGTCAAGTGTAGTCTTCAGAGTGAGAGAAGGCCTCCAAGTTCAACAACTCAGTGTGCAACACTTTGACTTTGTTGGGGGAAAATAACGTGGGATCCTAGCATACCTGACTGTCTAGGTCTGTGACATTTCAGGAAACCACTCTGAGGGGACACTCCTTGTAAAGACCCCCAGTTTTTACTTGTTTTCCTTCCAAGCCAGAAAAGTTAACCTAGTACTCCGAGAGAGGCAAATAACATGTTTGCTTACACAGCAGATAAGTATCTGTGTGTTTAGAATGTTCTCCAAACTTGAGAACATTGCAGGATTAATGAAGAGCAAACATTCAGGGAAATAATTAGTTTGAAACTCGACACACATCCGAGCAAGGTCAACGCGGTCGCGTCTGCGTCACGCCGTGTGTTCAATGGCTGAGTGATGGTGGAGGAAGCTTTGCGGCCTTTCTGGAGCTCCCCGCTTGTCTTTCTTATCTGCCGACGGGGACAGGTCTGCTTCGGCACTTGGCTGCCGCGTCCAGATGCCTGGTGGTGTCTGCACAATGGCCAGGGGTCATCTGGAAGGAAAACACTGGGACACAAGGAGAGGGTCATGAGAGCACGCAGCAGCGCACCATCGGGCTATTATCCGGTCCACGGCTCCAGGGCAGACGTGGCGAAACCAGCAAAGGGCTAACGTTTATGATCGCGGCGCCTAATAAGGCCTGAGCTTTTAACCTTGCTCATTCAAAGGCCCAAATGTCTTTTTGATGAGGTGGTAGGGGAGTAGCCGTGATCTCATTTAGCCATGATTAAGGCCTCTGGCAAAATGCGGGACATTAGCACGTGGAGTACTTATGGGGAGGATGGAATCACACGATCCCCTCAGAGCTGGTTGTAGCTGCGAATTTCTGATGGTGTCTATTTTTCTCCATAAGCCTCCGTAAGCTTCATTAGTTTAGACACTTTATTATTGCCTGGAATACAAGGCTAAATCTAGTTTCCGGGGCCATTTTGAGTCTTATTTTCAACACCCTCTCGTTAGAAGGCATGCATCACTATGATACTGGCTGGGCTGCAGCTTCTATTTAAAAAAACAAAAATAAAACAAAATAAAAAATAAAAATAAACAACAACATTGGCGTCTTAGTCCATTTGGGTTTCCATAACAATACACCACAGCCTGGGTGGCTTATAAACAACAGAAAGGCATTTCCTACAGTTCTGGAGGCTGGAAGTCCAAGATCCAGGTGCCAGGATGGTCCAGATTCGGGGGAGATCCCTCTCCAGGCTGCAGACTGCCAGCTTCTCCTAGTGTCTTCACGTGTCAGAGGGCAGAGAGAGGAAGTAAGCTCTCTAGTGACTGTTGTAAAGGCACCAATCCCATTCACGAGGGCCCCACCCTCAGGACCACATCTAACCCTAATCACCTCCAGGAAGCTTTGCCACCCCATTTGACGGCAGTCTCTCAGCATATGAATTTGAGGTGGACATAAACATTTAGTCCATAACAATTATACAAGATCGTGTTCAACTATAAATTGATTCATATCTATATTTAAATCTGGGATTACTGGATGTAAGTACAGCAGACATTAAGACACACAGTAGAGCTGTTTCATGATCCGTTTTCTAGGGAGGGCAGGGCAGGAGGACATAATCTGACTCAGGTACAGGTGCTGTGATGCGAGAAAGAGGAAGTGCACTGACTGCAGAGAATTTGAAACGAGTAACTGAACTGACTAAAACCTGTTTTTCATTATCACGATGAACTGGCAATTCTAAACACGGTCAGTGATAAAATGTACATCCCTGGGTGGGGGGAGGGGAGATGTTTTGTTGGTCTAAGTTCAAAATGGTTGCTGTGGTTATTGGTGAGTTTTAATAGCACACGTGCTATATATATATATATATATATATATATATATATATATATATATATGTATATAGCACATATAGCAAATGAATTTTTTTAATTGATCTTCTATAACAAACATCATGGTCTACACAAAAGTTACATTGGGGAATTCCCAATTACACAGTTATTCTGTGACACCGGTGGATTCAGGGTAATAACTCTGAACTGTACAACTTGCTTTGGACACAATTCATGTATCCTCTACCCTTGTTCTGCATAATGCTGCAAAAATGGTTTATATGAAAAAACAAAAACAATAACACGGTGACAATAGACTGAGAAGCGGAATCGAATTACTTCCGTTTTTCTCTTCCTATATGACCACCTAGAGATCTTTGTGTTTAAGTTTTAATACTGTGAAGTAGTTTTGAGTATGAGGTGTAATATTTTTGTGTAATACGTGCAAATTTTAGTCCAAGCATAAAACATTCAGAAAACATGGTACTGGATTTAAACACTGCCTTTATAACCAACAGTGAGTCTTCTTTTATAACAGTTAATCTTAGTTTTAAAACTAAAATAGGAACCAAGAAAATGAAATGTTTCATCAGTGGTACAATTTAGTAGCTGGGAAATTGTTGTGCAAAAAAACACCTGTTAGAAAGTGACCTGCCCGGGGTATCAAATGCACTAGGGGTGCCATCGTCTTCTGTGGATTTTCAAAGTATTGAGTTTGACAAGGTGAATCTCCTTCACTGCAGGGAAAACCGTGGGCTGCACTGTAGCTGATACTGACCGTGATGCATTAACCTAAAGGTGTGGGGGTATCTTTGTGCTAATGAGATTTGACACTACATTTCCAAACTGATTTCTGCAAACACGATGTGTCTCCATAGCAGGAAGTCCGCTTGGCAAGGAGGCCATTTGTGTGATCTGGGAAGTGGATATCTTGTCTCCATCTAAAACACTCAGAACCCAGCGCCTGCGGGGCTCAATTAAGCACCAGGGGAGCTCGATAAAGGTGACTGGCCATGCACTGAACTTTCTAGGTGATGTTCAAATGCTTAATTTCCCAGGCATCCCGCCCTCCATTTGTAAAATGGGGACAGTGATATTTGCTTACAACTGCATTAAGAGTTCGGAAATATATTTCTCTAAAATGATTTGGGGTCTTAAAACTAGACATATATTTGCATAAGTATCAAATGGCACAGCTTAAGAAGAATAGCTTCGCAAGCAGGTGTGACCGTGAAAGAAACAGGATTCCTCACTCCTTGGGTTATCCAAACAATTCGGGAGACTTGCATTTAATACAATAATATTTTATTGCTGGAGAGATCAAGAGCTTAAATGAAATCTTGTAAAAATTAAAACACATTAAAACACATTTCACCCTTGATCTGCTCATCTAATGTCACACATTCTTTCACAGAAATATTCTCATAGTTTCAGCTCTCAACTGTGTGCTGGTGACTCTTAAAACTTCATCTCCAACCCTCATCTGTCCACTGAATTTTAGATGTGTATACAGACACGCATGCATGCGCACACAATGATATATCTGCAGATCATCTTCTCTGGCTATCTATGGGCACTCAAAGTCTGTCAAAACCATTTTCATTATCTTTCTTGTGTATTTATTCTTCTGGTGTTTTGCTTCTTGGTTTCCAAGACCAGCTGACCCATCCTCCAGGACAGAACTCCAGGACTCACACTGGAGAATTTTTTCTCCTTCCCTTCCACCTAGTCAATTGCTGTGTCCTACAGCTTTACCACGTCAAGATCCAGTGTCACCAGATTCTTCCTCTTCTTTCCCTCCCTGCTATCACTGACCTCGTTCCATATCTGTGTAATGTCTCACCAGGATTATTGCAGTAGCCCGATAATGGTCTTCTAGCCCCATGTCTTGTGCTCCTCAAACTCAAGTCAAAAAGGCTCTAGAATTATCTGTCTACACCCAAGTCTAACTATGACACTCTCCTGACTAACACTCTTACCTTTCATTGTCCGAAACAATGTTTCTCAATAGAGGTAGAACCTGCTTGTTTGGACGTGTGTGTATCACTGGCTCTCACAATGATGGGGCAGAAGGCGATGGCATTTAGCAATGAAGCCAGATGTTGCTCCAAGCGGGGGATTTTGTCCGTAAACACAAAATACTTATATGGTTTAATACATGCTGGTTTTTCCAGCAACGCATCTGCCTTGCACTTTGCTTTATTCTGAAACATAGCAAATGTTATTTAACATTTAAGAAAACCACATCACTGCGATGTTCTCCTGGCATCTGAGTCATCAATACGATATGTGTGTAACGGTCTGCATTCGGAGCTATCACGAGTAGCATTATCCTATGTTTAATTTAAGCATCTCACAGTATCAGCATGTTTCTTAATGAGGATAGAAATTTACATACTTAAATAATATTATTTTAGTATAAATTAATTTTTCTTTTACACTATCTTCATACTATAGAAAAAGCATTATACTGACTTTTTAAATTAGGATTATAGATAGGTTACAGGATCTGTAGATTTCAAGACCGTAAAAGGAGCATTATTAAACACCTGTTGGAAGTAGCAGGTACTGTGTCTGGTAGGGACGAGAAGCCCTGTCTTACTCATGACCAGCAATCTACCCATTCCTCCAGGTTCATTTCCAAACAACAGCAGCTCATCTTCCTTGATTCATGATTAAGCCCAGTCATACTGACTGCTAATAGTTCTCCCATACACAATATTAGCTCTCACTGCGTGCCTCCACTTGTGCTTTGTGTTGCCTACAAGGCTTTCTCTCCGTTATTTCTCTTGGCTGACTTCCACTCCCCCCTTAGGACTTGCTCTCATTCGGGCCCCAGTGCACGATGGGACAACTGTGCACCATCAGTCTATCAACTTGTATGCGCTTCTCTCCCCAGTATATCGTGAGCCCGTTGAGAGTGGTGTCTCTGCAAGCTACTCATCTGAGGACCACCGGTGCTCATGTGTGCCTCACGGGTGGCAGGTGTCCGTGTGCTGGACATATGCATGGGTGTTCATATGGATGAATGAGTAAATAGGTGAAGAAATGTGCTATTAGGGAAACATAATAACAATGAAGTCTCTCACATGGTAGAGGGAGAGAAGAAGAGGTCTCCTTGGTAACGGTACAGCTGACAAAACCCATCCCAGTTACGTCCTCCCAGAAGCTTTGCCAAAAGAATGCAGCACCAACATGGCGCAGATTCAGAGCAAGCTGAAGACGCAAGCAGGGATCCTCACTGCAACTTCGTATTGGCGCTGCAGCCTGAACCCACCGAGGTGAAACATTTCTGCTGCCAAGAGTCCCATCACCGTTGTCCCAGCCATACTTGACATGAAGTGTCAAGACAGAGCCACTCAAGTTTGTGAAACTCCTGGGCTGTATTAACATGGAAGTGAGCCTCTCACGGCATCTGGAAGACTGTTCTACTTAAAATATGCATCTTCATGACTCCAAACTGCTGTGGGCAAAACAAGTAGCCATTGAAAGAGCCAAGGAAGAGACAGGAGAAAAACGCTGAGAGTGGGGAGCAGTACAGCTTAACGTGATGCACCTATCGAGCTGCACAGGCAGCCGCCCAGTGCACGGTGATGCAGACTGAGATCTCCTTCTCTCTCTCTCTCTGTCACATACAAGGCTTTGCGCAAGCCAGTAGCCAATAACAGTACACACATGCTACTCAAAGTTAATCAGCTCAAACAATTAACAAAAAACCTGTGTACCTTGTTACCAGCTGGATGTCATTTAAAGTATTTAGAGCATCAGCCCTAAGATGCCAAAACTTAATTTTAATATGGTCAGTTACCTAAGAGCTCATCCACAAATAAAAAAAATCAATCTTTGACTCAAAGAAGCTATGTATAAATTTGAGTACTGATCAGAAAAAAACAGAAGGTTGCCACTACCTGGAAGACACCTGAGAGTAGATTGTTTTCCCCCAATAGTAGATGAATAACATTAGCTTCACAATGAAAAAAATCTAATTGAATGTTATATTTGAGTATCACATAGGTCAGATCATACCAGTGATAGGCAAAAGTTTCTCCTTTCAACTTAGCATTTTATTTTGGCATAAATTAGATGTAGACTGAAGGACAGGAACTCCACGTAATAGCTGCTCCTCAGAGTCTTCCTGAGACTCGTGTGGATTACACGTCACACACTGAACTTCCGTTCACATCGTGTAACTACACACATGGCCAGAGAAATCACTGCGAGGGGAGCAAGGTCAGATTGGTACCGCTGACCTTAATTTCCTATAAAATACAAACGTGAAACAGAGGACAAGCGATCTGGCCCAAAAGAGACAAGGACAAGAGAGCGAATAGTATTAACTTATTACTCTTTGAATCAATTGTATTGGTTTCAGATCACAATAAACATTTAGGAATATTATTTAAATAAATAAAGAGCCATCTGGCCTAAAATTAATTTGAATATACAGTCACAGAAAAACAATGTTCTAATTTGAAACAAGTTTGAGAACTAAAATTAAGCAGTCCAGAGAGTTTCTGAAATACTCAGTCTTAAAATCAGTTAAAAAAAAAAAAAACTATCAAAATTAAATCACCTTTTCAGTCTTTGAAATTAACTGTAGGAATAGTGTCATTATATATTTTAAAACATTCCAAATTTTTAACGGAATTTTTCTACTGAGCTGTAGTCAGATCGATGTGGATGAAGTGTTTCTCAGGTGGACATTCACCAAAAAGAGAGGGGAACAAGGGGAAAGAGCCAGAAGCAACCCCTCAGAGTTCTCCCAGTGACCAGCAGGCTATGACAGGTGCTGTGTCAGTGGTATCAGAACCAGGGGTCTCAGGAAAGGAGATGGCTGAAGGCAGCTGGTCACCCCCTCTTAGGTTACCTAGCACCTGAGCTAAACTGTCTCCCCCGCCCCACCTCAAATTCACATGGTGAAGTCCTAACCCCTAGTCCCTCAGAACATGGCTGTATTCAGATACAGGGCCTTTGAAGAGATGATTAACATGAAATGAGGTCATTAGGGTGGGCCCTGATCCAACATGACTGGTGGCCTTTTAACAAAGAGGAAATGAAGGCTTCCACACAGACACACGGCCACGCGAGGACAGGGCAGGAAGTCAGAAATCCGCAGCCCAACAGGGGAGGCCTCGGGAGGAGCCACCCCTGTCATCCTGGATCCCGGACGTCCAGCCCCAGAGCCAGGAGGACATAGACTTCTGCTGTTCCAGCCCTTCAGTGTGCGTTCTCTGTTATTGCAGCACGAGCTAAATAACACACCAAGTTTGACAAAAGTTCAATCAGTTCAGATATTAATAAAATTCAATGCTTCCTTTAGACTCCTGGTACTCAGCAATGGCAAATGGTCAAGGCAAAAGTGTTACCTGAATCAGTGCGGCAGAATGTCTGCTGATAATTTAATCCCTTTTTATTAAGTTATTCGATATTGTGAAAACTAGCATAACGCTCAGATTTTAGTATAAAGCGATGTGAGTAAATTGGCATAAGCTGCAGTATTATTAGCTGTGACCAGAATATTAATAGCATGACTCATTTGACAATGTCTAGAAATGTCAGAGCCTCCAGAAGGGGTGGATATTTTACATACACATCTCTCTGTTCGTACGTGTTCCCTCCCCAATTCTCTCTGCTCTCTGAAACCTGCTCCATGGCAGCAAAATTCTAACAGATCCTCGCCCAGCCCAGGGGTGGAACAGACAAGGATCAGGGCTCAGCCTGGAATTTGGCCCCCAGGAAGCAGGAGCAGGAGCTGCCACCACGCTGCAGGCAATGAAAGACACTTAATATGTGCTCTTAATAGAAAATATTCAAAATTTACAACAGCACCCCAAACAAAATTTAAACCCAAACAACAACTGTTGAAATGCCATTATTTTTTATATATTACCTTAAATAAAATGGGTTACTAGACGTTATTTCACTTGTTTCTTTTTAATTTATTTGGATAGTGCTGATCTTGAAAACTGGGTTTCAGATTCTGGTCGAGGGAGAGGAGATTTGTCAGGGAGAAGAATGGAGGGGCTAATGGAAGGATGAAGGTTTTCCTTCGATCTAAACAAGGAGAAGCCAGCTGTCCTGGGGTTGGGTGAGGGGACCCCAAATTTTGACAAGCAAAAGTACCTCCAGATACTGTCAGATATCCCCTAGGTAATGAAATTGCTCCCCTACCCAGCCAGTTGAGTGAGACTGCAGTACAGGAAGGTAAGGATAAGAGGAAGGGATTTTCTTAGAGAATGATCAGAAAAAAATGACATGAAATAAGTTAGGTGAAAGGCAGAGGGTCACTAAGCAATGGGACGTCACCATATAGACGTTCTGCTTTGTAAACTCTATCAAAGCAAACTACAAGACTAGAAAAATAATGACATCATATGAGTGGATCAGTCAAGTAACTAGTGACTTTGACCCACAGAGCAAAATACAGAGTGAAGTTAAATGTCCCAGAACTTGCTGACTCATTTGGCCTCACCAAGAGTCCGTGTGCTTCAGGGAAAAAAGAGCTAGAACTCATGCACTTTGGATTCATGATAAAATTGGATTAGCACAGTTCAAACAGCCTGCCCGCGCTTTATGACTTCAATGCACTGAAAGTTTCAAAGGCTTAAATGCACAGCCAATTTATTTATGGGACTTTATTTATAGAACAGAAACAAAAACATTTGCAAATTCTGCTTCTAGCTCAGGATTTTAAATCAATTCCACAGTTTCAAAATTTGGGCAAAAACCTCAGGTTACCACCGCCAGGGTTTGGAATGCATTTGACTACTCTATGGGCAACTTTTTATAGTACGTGTTGTCTCATTTTCTTTTAGGTACTACAAGAGCATCGAGGAACAAATTCACCCACCTTCTTACAAGTCTCTGGAGCCACTGCTTAGGAGGCAGGCCTTGCCAATTGGAAAATCTTTCCTCCTTCCCCCGCACCACTGTACCAGTTCCTTAATAACATTTAGCTGTAAGGCATAACATCATCTGGGGGCATCGGGTCCAAGTAATGCGTGTGAAATACTCAGAGCTCATGACCAGAAGCAGCTGCGTAAATTGTGTGGCCTCGTGCAAGCTGAAAATGTGTGGTCCTTTATTCAAAAGTTATGAAAGTTTCACGAGGGGAACAGCAGAGCATTACACCAAGCGCGGGACCCTTCCTAACGTGGGAGGACCCCGCGTACGGGCCCAGGGTTCAGGCCCTGCTGTGACGCTGAGCTGGCTCTGCCGCCAATTTTCAGTGTAGCCTTGCGGAGGCCCTTAACCTCTGCACGGTCTCCTCCCCCACTGACAACACAGAGAACGACGCCTTCTTGATCCAGGGATGCCAGGTAGTGATAAAATCAGTCACGACAGCCCTCTCCTGCCTGGAACGCCACATCCCAGAGGCTGACCCAGAGTCCGTATGAACATCAGTGTTCCAGTCACTGCTGTTTCTGCCCTAACCCACTACCCGCTTCTCTCCGGCTTACAGTAGTCTGCCTTCTGAACTAAGGAAGACTTCAATGGGATGCGTCCACGTCAGATACAGCAGGACCCGGAGGAAGGAAGCCACCTTCACACACCGCAGAGGGGAGCCTCGTCAGGGCGCAGCCCTTGGCTACTGTGAAGTGAGCCTGTGGAGGTGACCAGCACAGTCCTGGCACTGAGAATGCTTCCCTGAAAGAAGAGATGAGGCTCTGAGTACGTAAGGCGCTCTTTCGCGCTCCACAGGCACCCCTTTAAGGGGACCTAAGCCCTGGAACTTAGGTCTGCGGCAAAGTCTCCTGGTTCCCTAGGTGCGGGTGTCGTCTTAGCTCCGGCTGCTGTAACAAAATGCCATCCACTGGGGGCTTATACGCAGACATTTATTGCTCACAGCTCTGGATGCTGGAAGTCTGAGATCTGCGAGTAGCAGCGCGGTCATATATAAGCAGATAGGGCAGGGGGTCCACGGAGGAAGAACGAGGCCTGGCTTTCTTGACAGAAGAGAAGCCATTTTGGGCCAAAGCCATTTTGTGATCTAAGCCTGGTCACCAGGCCTGCCCTAGAGCAGGTCTCAGTAATTAAAGATCTCCAGGGGACAAGGGAATGCAGAAACAAATGGCCGTTACCAGGCAAGAGAAGTAACCATAGCAAAGATAACAGCTCGGCTGCGAGACTCCCGCTCTGTCTCAGCGGTAGAGACCAGCCCGAGGCACATTCTGGAGCTGTTTTACAGAACTTAAAGCCCCTACGGCGCTCAACCACCACGTCGGCTGGAACCCAGAGGATGAGGCTGCTGACCATTTCTGACCCTCCTGACTTCAGCTAACTAAAAGCCTGGACTCTGTCTACCACCCAAGCCCCTTCATGAATCTGCATGTACCCTTAGCTTAAAGCGTCCCCAGTTCTGCTGTTTGGGGAGACACTGCCTGGGGCAAGATCCCCAGTGTTCTCTATTACTTGGCAATAAATTCTAATAAATCCTTCCTTCTCCTGCTCTTTGGCTTGGCTGTGTCTTTTGACTCGACACCCACCAAAAGGCAGACCCAGTTTTCGGGTAACGGGTTCTGGTGAGAGCCATCTTTGTGGCTGGTGGATACTGGCTTTTTGCAGACAGAGGAGTCTCTGGTCTCTCTTCCTTTTCTTATAAGAATACTAATTCCATCATGGGGGCACCACCTTCATGATTTCATCTACCCAATCACCTCCCCAGGGCCCACCTCCTAAAACCACTGCATTGACGGTTAGTACTTTACCGTACGAATTTTAGGAGGACACAAACATTCGGCCCATAACCGGGGTTATCCCGAGGGACGCAGCGTCAGTGGGACTGCAGCTCTGGCCCATGCCTTCACTGCAGTCCTCTGAGACCCCCAAAGCAGAGGACCCAGCTGAGCCACACCTGGGCTCCTGACCCACGGCAACAGCGTGTTGCTTCAAGCCACTCATTTTGTGGTGAAATTTTTATACTGTGATAAGAAACTTCAAGGGTTTTATTTTTTCTTTCCTTTAAACATAGGCATGTCTCAAGGCTCTGGGAGAGGCCCGTGGCCGGTTTTCACCCTCTCCAACCCTCCTTGTTGGGCTCATCTGACTGCACTGCAACCACCCAAATGCTGATGACTTGCGGATTTTTATTTTTAGCTCAAATAGCCTCTGTGGGCATCGGTCTGATGTAGTTATCTGCTACCTACATCCCTCAGAGCCAGCTCAAATTCAGTGTATCCAAAACCACACGCACCACCTGCCCCCATCACCCCGCATAGTTCCATTGGTGGCCTTACAATAAAACCTGAGCGGAAAACTGGGAGTCACTCTGGACGCTTCCTGCTCTTTCCCTTGGTCATAGTTTGTGCCAACTCACCTATTCAGGGTTTTCCATGTCTCTCTCCCTCTCATCCCTGCTACCACCATCTTCATTAAGGTCCTCCTCATTTCTCCTCTCAGCAATTTCTCTTACCCTTTCCGTTTCCCCTCTCAACGGGCTCCAATATGTACACAATCCCTTATGTAAAACACATCAGGGCTCCCTCCATCCAGTGTCCAACCCCCATGTCCAAGCCTGCTGCCTCGCAGCCTCCTCCATCACTAGCTAGCAGTACCCCTACCCCAGGGGACTTGTGGTCCACCAGACCCAGGAGGGTCCTAGCCCTTTCTCATTATGGTCCTCTCCTCCCTACCGGTCCTTCAGTCCATCAACTGCTTTTCATCTCTTAAGGAGGCTTCTGCTGCCCCTGGACCACCCCCAGTGTGCAAGTGGCCCACCTATACGCTCCCCTAATGCCCTGCCTACCCCCAATCTCTACGGCAAATATCTGTGTCTCCGTTGTCCTTCCATCTGGACCCAGCGGTGCCTTGCCTGCCCTCTGTCTGTGTCAGTGCCCTGTTTCTACCATCTCCTTTGGATATATACCCATTGGAATTTCTGGATCACATGGTAGTTTCATTTTCAACTTTTTGAGGAACCTCAACATTTTCCGAAGTGGTTGTACCGGTTTACGTTCTTACCAGCAGTGCACTGGGCTGGGTTCCCTTTTCTCCACATCCTCGAGGACGCTTGTTATCTCTTACCTTTTTGATAACAGCCATTCTCACAGGTGGGCGGTGATAGTTCATTGTGGTCAGGAAGCAGTATTTTTAATTAAAATTAAAGGTTTGAATGTATATTAATAAGCATATTCTAGGGTTCTTTATATTGTTTCAATTCCAGTTTTAGGTAGTTACAAATACAGCATTAAACTTTCTCTTAGACACTGTCAAGGAACCGCAAAAGGAAATTATAATGGAAGGGCAATTTCATGGCATCAAAGGATTCACAGTCTTTGTGATACCTGCCCACTCCTCTAGTTCAAGGGACCAAAAAGCTATTTTAGCAAAGGATAATTATAAAGTGAATTTCCTATCATCGTCCTATACTTGACCACTTTTGATAATCACACATAAAAATACTTTCTAGTAGTAGGAAAAGGATAAAAGTAAAAAAAGTTCTCATGTAAAGGACAACTGTTCTTCTAAGTTTTTTTCAGAGTAAATGCAGTCCTTCCATTTCCTCCATCTTTCCAACCAGGCGTTAGAATGAAAACCAGCGCGATGAGACGACACCTCCTTGTCGCCCCCTGCAGGCCCCCGTTTGCGCTTCTTCTGCCGCTCTTCACACAATGGCTGGATGCGCTCCAGCGACTACAGGTGGCGACAAAGGGGGGAAATCCGCTTAGGATAAAAGTGCAGCTAGAGCTACGGTCGGAGGCAGTAACAGGAAAGCCAGTGCAATTTAGACGGCAAGTTGTTCAGAATCTGAAAATACTCTTCTAGAAATTAAAGACATTGTGGGGATTATGCACTCCTAAAAGTTAGCTGAATGAATCCACTTTTGAAAGCCATTTTCAAAACCTTTATAAGTTCTGCTTAACTGGGTTTTAAGTGTTATATTCTAGACACAAAGAGTATTTTATAAATGCAGTTTTAAGAATCAACCCCAAGAAAATTAAGAATAGGTTTAAGGACTAAATTTAAGCACCTGTTAGAAACGCACAGGCCCAAGCTTCAGGACCCAGGAAGACCGACCCAACTGACATGAAATTTCTGAGGGAAATCTCTGAGAAATACAGATTTTTAAGAGTTAGTCACTTCCTTTACCTTTTGTTTCTGCAAGAGGCAAAATACATAAAACAAAATACACCCAAGAAGGTGTGTAGCAAATTCGGTCTAAGGCTTAAATGAAAAGTAGCAGAAAACAATTCTAGGGAAAAAAATATTTTCGTGGGCAGAGTTTTAACATCGTAAAGGAAAAATAGACAATGGAAGGAAGACATAAGCTGAGAAAAACTGAGTTAAATCCTTTCTAACCCTGTCTAAAAAAAATCCAAGTTTGGGAATAAATGGGTTAAATACATCAAGATAGGTTGATACTATGCCTAATTTTATTTGTGTAATCTTATTTCTCCAAAGCTTATTTTAAATGTCATTTTATTTTTGCTGGTAACAGCATCAATAACGTATGTGCTTTGATGTCTACAGAATTTTATTTTTTGTCACTTTCTCTGATTACAGCCTTCTGTTCTTGTTAATTATTGCACTATATAAAGTAGAAATTCCTTTTGTCTGTTTGGAAGTAATCTCTTCTTTTACTATGAAGGGAAACTCTCCTTAAGGGAGTTTTACCCTTCAGTCCATAACAGACGGACATCTGGGGAAAGACAGAGAGTCACTGACCTGCGCCTAAGGAGGTGTGCGTGGCGTGGATGGACGTGTGCGAGTGTGGATGGGGGTGCGCGTGTGTGTTCCAACGCACACACAGACAGTCTCCTTGCCTGTTGTGTTCCAACGCACACACAGACAGTCTCCTTGCCTGTTCCAGGGTGAGCCCATCTTTTCTGGTTATTTTCTTCTGACTCACAAGCAGCCCCGTATCCTCTCCAGTTTACAAGTAATTCGCGGTAGTAAACAAGCCAGCGGTGAGACACACGCATCTATTTAATATGACTCCACAAGCTCACACAAATGGTGGACAGGATCAGGCCACCTGGGAGGCAGCAGGGTTCAGCCAGCCGGAGGTCTGCAGGCACAGGCACGTGTGTCCCCACCCCAGGGGACCCCGCCTAGCCCGTAAAGCCAGATCCGTTAAGCTCAGCTAAAAGTTAGGCCTGCTGCGGGGACGTTGTCGATGAAAACTCTTCTCCCAAAATAATCTGGCAAAGCAGAAATGAATGCAAAGCAGTCTGTGCTCGCAGCTGACTATTAGCCAGTCTCCCCACCCGCTTCCCGTGCTGCTATTCCCAGTTCAGGGGCGGAGGGGGCCGCGGAGGGTTACATAACGCTAACCGTGCAGGGCTGCCGCTCCCGGCGTTTCTACCTCCGTCCCGGGGGAGCGTTTCCATGTCAGCCCGCGAGAACGCAACAAAGTGGTCCCTAAATAATGAGGTGACAGGACTACTTAAGGAAATGAAAAAGAGGTTTTCATGTACTTATCCACATTTTGCTTTCTCCAAAGTTACACCTACAATTTAAGAAAATTCCCATTAAAACTGCGGTCAGGTCACAAGCTTTCACCAACATCAGTGAGACTGTGGCTTGCATTTTCTGTGTCGGTTGGCCATCACCCAAGCTCTGTCCTCCGCACGGTACTCAAATGCCATCAGTGCCCTTTGCTGCGGAAGGACATGCTCCCCCTCCAAACACCCAGGCAGGTGGCTAGAATCTCTAGCTACCTTACACTCTGCGTATTTGACCCTGAGCTTCTCGCAGGAGGGACCATATCGTACATCAGTTTGTACCCACTTTGCGTATTTAATGTACCGGATCACAATAGTGAACAAATGCTGCTGTGAACTAACGATGGAACAGAGCCAAAGAGGAGTAACAATCAGCCGATTTGTTTACAACAAACGTCAAGAGGCTGATGAAGATACTGACACCAACCAGGTACTCAGATTTATACAAGAGAAAGCTACTTTCCTCTCAGAATGGCCCCAAATATAACACCTACTTCAGAAAGCCAAAAGTTGGGTTGGAAATCCAGCCTTCTAGTTTTGAACTCATGTATCCACCTTTTTTAACCACGAGAGACCCAGCAGTGAACGAGACAGGCAACTCCTTCACGGATCATAAGTTCAAACCCTGGTGGCAGGAAGAGAGAGACAGAAAGATTATCAAATAACGATGCAGTGGGACGAGGCAGTGGTGTCTCTGATGGAGACAGCACAAACCAGAGCAAGAGACTGAGGCAGACCGGAGGCGGGCTGGCGCTCAGAGAGGGCCTCTCGGAGAAGGTCACCCTCTGTGCCGAGATCTGACGGCGGGGGAGGGCGGGGACCTGTGGGAAGCACAGGAGTCGCAAGGAAAGGCTCCCACACAGGACACGCCGCGTGTGTTCCAGGCTTGTCTTCCAAGCGTGATGAAAAGGCAGCCGAGGCTTCGGGGCAGGGGAGTGACAGGCTCTGATGTCAGTGTCAAAAAGATCAATCGTGCTACTGATTGCACGGTCAGAAGACAAGGGGAGACGGGTAAGATCAGGGCGTGTGGCTTGGACCATTTATGCCTCATGCAAGGACATCTTGCTGAAGGGGTGAGGGGGATGGAAACCAGGCCAGAAAGAATGCCTTTTCTTCTGGTTTCCACTACAGTGTCCTTTGGGTGGTGGGGTGTACTCCTTGCTGGGGCAGCCATAATAAATAGTACCACAGATGGGGAGGTTTCGACAACAGAAATTTATTTTCTCATTAATTCTGGAGGCTACAGAGACTGAAATCAAGGTGTGGACAGGGCTGGTTTCGCCTGCGGCCTCTCTCCTGGGTTTGCACACGGCGGCTTTCTCTCCGGGTCCCACGTGGTCATCTTTCTGTGCATCTGTGCCCTAATCTCCTCTTCTTCTAAGAACACCATTGGATTAGGGACCATCCTAATGACCTCAATTTACCTTAATTATGTTTTTAAAGGCCTTTCCTCCAAATACAGTCACGTTCTGAAGCACTGGGGTCAGAACTCCAATTCAGGGACTTGGGGGAATGCATTTCAGCCCGTAAACAGGTGGGTCTGGACGGCTCTAATGGGTGGCGCTCAGGCCTTGAATTGAGGTGGTTGCCGCGAAGGTGGTGAAAAGATGTCTGATTTCGAACAAGTTTTGAAGGTAGTTCCAGCAGGATTTGCTGGTGCTTAATGTACATTGTGTGAAGGAAACATCCCTTCAAGATTAGAGGGGTGAAAACTGCACGAACGGCAGTGCTACTTTCTGAGGGAAAAAAGTGGGAGGAACCCGTTGTGGAGGAGGATGTGGTGGAGAATAAATCTGACCTAGACGTGTTGACTTTGAGATGCGAAGGCAGCAGCTAAAGTTTGCGGGTGGCTGGTGGTTGAGAGATGGGGACAGAGAAACAAATTTGTGTTTCACGTGTCAGTAGACTGCATCTCAGGCCGTGGGTCCCTATGAGGTCACTTAGGGAGTCAATGTAGCCAGAAGGGAGGGCTCAGTACAGCTGCCTTTGAAGATGCCAACATTTGGAGATGAGGAAGTGGGACCATCAAAGAAGACCGCGAGGTGAGAAATAGCCAGCACCGGAGAAGAAAGATCAGGGAGTTGCGGTGTCCTGAAGCTAAGAAAACAGCCCAAGAATGAAGGGGCAGTGAACTGTGTCCAAGGCTGCTATGAGGCTGAGTGATGGGAACGTGACTTGTCAGCGTGGACACTGGTGGCCGTTGTGGGGGTAGGAAGGGAAGCCTGTGCAATGAAGGCCATCTAAGTGCTTGCACACAATCTGTGCATTAAAACACTTTCAGGATCACAGGACCCTGGATACATTTCTGTCATCACACATCTTAGACCAACCGCGAAAAGGGATTTCATCCAATCGATAATCGATAGTTTATTCCTTTACATTCCTGAGCAGTTTTCCACGTTCCGGGTACACCACAGTCTGTTTGATCATTTACCCACTGGACATCTGGGCGGTTGCCAGTTGTTGGCCATTATGAATAAAGCTAATACAAACATTTGTGTGCAGTTTCCTGTGTGAAAATGAATCTTTACTGCCCTGTGATGAATATCCCTAAGTGCAATCGGTAGGTCATACGCTAACTCAATTATTCATTTTGAAAGGAGCTGCTAATGCAGAAACCACTTTTCACATTATCTCCCTAGACAGGAGCCGATTCTGTACTGCAACAGTTTTCTTTTTTTCTGCCTCCTAAATATTTCTTTCCAACATCTACAATCCTAAATAAGTCACCCCTCCTCACTTCAGCCTTGACTATCCAAGAGCCTGCTAATTATCTCCCTGCCACCAGTCTTTCCTTACTCCAACAGTCCACAGCAGTGACCTGGAAATGGACTTCAAGAGAAAGGAGTGAGAGGACCCTGTCAGTCCCTCATGCGGCTTTAAGAGCGCAGCTCTCATCTCTAACCTCAGTCTCATTGTTCCACCCCAACCCCTACAGGGTCACTCAGAGCTTCTTTTAATTCTCTAACAAGGAGTGTCTTCTCTCACCACCTTGTTCCTGTGGACTCCTCCTTCTTCCTGGAACACTCTTCTTCTCCCACTTACTGCACTCCCCACCAACTGATCTGATACCTGGTGTTGCCCTCCCAGCTAACAGCTTCCTCTGGGAAGCCTACCCTGACCCTCAAATCTAGGTCACGTGACTCTTCTATGTCTCATAGCACCTCAGACTCTGGCATGTATTAGTGATTATTTTGAGTGCCTGTCCACCTGTCAGGACTTCCATTAGGCCTGCGCTCCCCGACGTGGAAGTCACTGCGCACACGTGACGACCGAGCACTTGGTCCGTGGCTGACCCACGGCAACACGTGCTGGGGCGTAAAGCGCGCACCAGGCGGCATCAGCAAGACGGCCGGTGCAACGCCTTCATCGTTTCCCCTTTTCAGCGACAACAAGTTGACAACGACAGCAATCTGACAATTTGAAAGATGGCTGTAGGACCCAGCACCACAGGCCAGGGGCCGAGGAGTCTCATCCACCCACGTTTCTGATAACAGGTGTGCAGACCTGGGTCCCCGCCGTGGACCTGGCAGTGGCCGGCGACCGGCCCCAGCCCCTCTCAGCTGTGGCCGGAGCCCCGGAAAACACCGCCCCAGACAATCACCCCCAGCCGAGAGCGCCTCTGCGGAAACGCGGGAGTCCAGTGGAGAAGCGCCGGCACAACGCTGCAGGAAGGAAACCCGAGTCTGGATGCGCTGCAGAGGACCGCATCCTTACCTCCGTCACCCCTGCCCTACGGAAGCACAGCTCAGTGTCAGGAGAGCCCTTCTTGGCCAGTGACTTCTTGTATGTGGGAAAGCAAGTGTGTGAGCGAGCCCTCGGCCTCCCCGTCTGTGTGAGAAGCAGCCAGAGAGGCCCGTGTCCCTCTCGGCCCTGTCCAGAGCGCCGAGCTGTGAGCTGCACAGCCACAGAGCGATGGGTGGCTGGGCGAACAGCCAAACAGTAGGAAGTTGGCATTAGTAAGTCCTTACCTACATATAATTACTCTACATGTAATGAATCGAATTCTCCTGTATAAAGGCGCAGAGTGGCTAGATGAATAAAGGGAAAAAAAAATCCAACTATTTGCTGCCTGCCTGCAAGAGACTTGCTTCAGCTTTAAGGACACACACAGACTCAGAGTGTTGGGGTGGGAATTCTTCTATGTAAGTGGAAACCAAAAGAGCAGGGATAGCGATATTTGTATCAGGCAAGACAGACTTTAACTCAAAGGCTACACCCAGGAGACCAGGACAGTCATTTTGCAATGATAGAGGGGTCCATTCATCAAGAGGCTACAACAGTCATAAATCTATATGCAGTCAACATCAGAGCATCTAAATCTATAAAGCAAACACCAACATATCTGAAAAGAGAAACAGACACCAATACCCACATCAACAAGGGACAGGTCACACAGACAGAAAACTAATTTAAAAAATTATTGGACTTGAACTACCCTTTAGACCAATGGACCTAACAGACATGGAAGAACATTCCATCCAAAGGCAGCAGAATACAGCTTCTTCTCAAACCCTCGTGGAACGTTCTCCAGCACAGATCATATGAACAGGGCACAAAACAAAGCTTTATACATTTAAGAATTTGAAATCATGCCAAGTACCCTCTGCAACCACAGTGCTATGAAACTAGAAATAATCATAGGCGTGAGACTGCAAAATTAACACATGTGTGAAAATTAAACAATATACTGCTAAACAACCAATGGACCAAGGGAGAAATCAAAAGGAAATTTTTTTAAATGTCTTGAAACAAATGAAGATGGAAACGTACCAAAACTAATGTGATGCAAAAGCAGTTCTAAGAGGGACGTTTATAGTGATAAATACCTACATTAAGAAAAAAAGAAGACCTGAAATAAATAACCTAGGAATCAGAAGAAGAACAACTAAGTCGAAATTTAGAAGAAGGAAAGAATTTACAAAGATTAGAGCAGAAATACATGAAATGAGACCAGAAAAGCAACAGGAAAAAAGTCAACAAAATTAAGAGTTTGGGTTTTTTTTTGAAAAGACAAACAAAACTGACAAAAATTTAGCAAGAAAAGAAAGAAAATGTAGTGCATATGTATATATATATACAATGAAATATTCAGCCATGAGAAAGAAAGAAATCATATCATATGTGACACAGACAGATCTTGAGGGCATTATTCTAAGTGAAGCAAGTCAGACAGAGGAAGACAAATGCTGTATGATCTCACTTACATGTGGAATCTGAGAAGGGCAAGGTTATAGAAATTCATACAGTAGAATGGAGGTTGCCAGAGGCTAGAGGGTGGGAGGTACGGGGAGATGTTGGTCAAAGTGCGCAAACTTCCAGTTATAAGATGAAAAAGCTCTGGATCTAATACACAGTGTGGTGTCCATAGTTAATAATACTGTATTATACACTTGAAATTTGCTAGGAGAGTAGATCTTGAATGTTCCCACCACACCAAAAAATAAAAAGACAATTATGTCAGGTGATAGAGGTGTTAATCCTTTGGTGGTAATTAATTCACAATATGTAAGTGGATCAAATCACTATGTTGTAAATCTAAACTTATACAGTATTATATGCCAATTACATCTCAAAGTGGGAGGGAGGCAGAATTCAGAATTGAAAGTCATCTGCAATGGAAAAAAGATTAGAAGAAAAACAAAATATGGAAATAAATTAGTAGAATTTGGGGGGAAAAAACACATACACTAGATTTTGAAGGTGTAGAAAGCATTTCAAAAAAGATACTCTTTTGGGATGTATAGGATTTAATAAAATATATGATTCAAATTAATTTTACCCATTTCTCTTGAGTTTTTTTTAATGTGGTTACTATAAAATATAAAGGCACACATGCAACTCATAACCTATTTCTGTTGCACACACCATACTAGATTATTACCTTTTCAGGAACATACATGTTTTTTCCTCACCAATTAATGTCCTGCAATCCGAATAGTTCCTGAATATTTAATAGATACAGAAAGAAGGCAGGAAAGAAGAAAGGGAAGGAGGATGGAAGGATGGGAGGGAGGGCAGGAGGGAGACGGAAGTGGGAATGATCCTACATATGTAAAATTTAAGTTGTGAAGTGCAGAATAAAGGGATCTTCCCTTTCCTTTACCTTCCTCCCACAACAAAATTGACAATTAATTGATTTATGCAGGAAACTGAGCATAAAGAGGCTGATTCTTTTGAATCATACCTCCAGGAAAATTAAGAAACGATTCCTTTTGTGAGAGGATTCAGCAAAGTGCACTACAGAGCTGGACTGTGAGAGTCTACCAAAGGTTTTTGGTCATTTGGGCAGAAGTTTCCCTCAGAGGCAAGCGGATCTCTATTTGGAGATGACACACGGCTCCCGGGGGCAAGGAGGCCCCGCCTTGCCCTGCAGGAGCTGGATGCCGATGGATTTCTTAAGTGCTCGAGGTGGGGTTTCCTTCAGTTCTTCCCACCTCTCCTGGGTTATTTTTAAAGAATAATGAACCAGGATGACTCACCCACAGCCCTGCGGGAAAGGAACAAACCTAAATGGCATTAATGTATGGTTTGCAGAGTCAAGTTTTGAGAAAAATCAACCCACCCAGCTTCTCTGCCCCCTTAGAAGGCTTTCCTTCCACCTCCACCCTCAAGTTCAGTGAAGGACTCCGCCCTGTTCAAGGATCAACAGAGAGTCAAGATGAGGGGGGCACACACAACCTTCTCTTCTGTTTTAATTTGGTTTTAAGAAAACCCTTGAGTGATTTCCTAGATGACTACCCTTCCTGTTACTATAGCCTGTATCTGAGTATATCTGCTTTTTACTCTTAACTCCTACTCCACAAACATTCTTTTGAATTGCTAATGTGAGCATATATCATCATTCATCCACTTCTTGGCTACCTGTGGCCAAAATTTCTCTGTGTTGAACAAAACCTGATTGCAGCTCACCTGAGCATATAGCTGGGTAACACCTCTTAAACTTTCTTACCGTTAGATGCCAGATGTGGCCAATGGTCTTTGTCAGTCCAGCACCGGCCATGGCCATATCTGGTTCATATAAACCTCCCTGAGAGCATCTTTCCACCTCTATACTTCCAGGGTCAGAGGCCCCCAGCAGGGAACCCTGAAGCCCTTGGGGATGGCGGAGCCACAAGATGAAGGAGCCTCGTTTCTGAAACAGCGCAGGAACGGCCACTGAGAGGTGATGAGCGTCCAGTCCTGCAACAATTGAAAAGAAAGTCCGCACTCGTCCTGAGGCTCTGCTCTGGAGGGAGTAGATGAAAGCGTAGGGCTGTGCTGATGGCCGTTGGCCAACATTAGTAGGAATCCAAAAAGAAACGAGCTTCGACAAGAGTGGGTCCGCTTTCCAGCAGAGATCAAGGGAAAGAGAGCCGTTAGAGTCGGAGCTGCCCATGGTTGAAAAAGCCACCTGCGAAGAGAAAGAGCCAAGGTGTGCTCCCGTCTCAGCCACAAAGACCCAGTAAAATTTTTCCGTGCGACAAAGAAGCTCAGCTTTGTAGCAAAGGTCAGATCAAGGGCATCACCAAAGTCTATTATTTCAAATAAACCCAAGCTGTCAGGACACTGATAGTCACAGGGTCCCTGAAGACATGAAATAAATCAAGCTTGATGACGATGTCTCAGAACAAACTCTGGGTGTGGTTACTAACCACACGGAACCAACCAGAGGCAAACACATGAGGAACCTACTGAATTTTGGAGAAACGTTATTGACAAAGAAGCTGTAAGCCCAGTTTTCACTCGTTTAACCTTGTGGTGCTCAAAATAAGCTTTGGTTCACAAAACTCACCTGAGCAGGAAGCAGACAGCAAAACCTGTGCAATATTCAGGGACAACATGCTCACCATCCTCACTTTAGGTGGGGCCACAGGGACAGCGGACAAAGGGCATGAAAGAGTAGGGGCATGTCCAGGACAGGGGCAGTGGATGCCAACCCAGAGGATTTGGGGATGAGTATGGACCTGCTCTACAGACCCCGTTTTTCCTTTCCTAAATACGAGTTTTATCAAGATTATACCATCCCGTATGTACAACCGTAGACTGGGTGAGGAGAGAGGCCCACACATCTGGAGATGCTGGGTTTGGCCCCAGATGCCCGGACTGTTGGGATCTGGGCTGAGTACACTGGGAGGGTCTGAGTGTGTCCTACGTGGTCAGAAGACTGAAGTATACGGTGAGTGACTGAGGAAGCAGAACGTGGCCGATGCTTTTACGTGTTCACAGAATGAGTTTCCTTCTGCTAAGTGCACACCTGGTCTGTATGTCCCACTGTGTTTTGCAGGTAAGTGTAGCCATGTGCCAGCTGTGGTCAGGGAATGTGGACAGAAGTAACAGTTCCTTCTCCTAGGACTGAGCTGTAAAATCCTCCCACAATGGTCCTCCGCTCTCTCTCCTTTTGCCATCTGCCGGCCAACACAGCAGGCTCAGCAGGGGGCTCCGGGGCTCCAGGAGCCACGAGATGGATGGTGCCTGGGTCCCTGAATCACCACCCGGAAGGCTGTTTGCTGCCTGTCCACATGGTCCAGTTACACAGGGAGAAATAAAAGTCTACTGTGTTGGTCCCCTGAGATTTGGGGATGGTTTATTTTAACAGTAAGACTACCCTGTCGAATAAAAACTTCTCTACCAAATTTTACAAAGGTAATAGAAAAAGATAGTGTGTAGTTCGATTCTACCATAAAATTCTTATAATTCTGCAACATACGGATATTCTCAGGAATCTGGAAACAAATACAAGTAAATTTGGTCCCTTGAAACTTTTCCAAAAGACCCTAATTTGTGGAAAAATTGACTAAGCATCCATTCTGTAAGGGACATTTTCTAGAAGTCACAAAATACAAGAGCAAGAGATGGTCTCTGTCTTCCAAGTGCTGATAATCTAGTAAAAGCCCTCTTATGTCCACTTAAAGGAGTGAATTTATTACCCAGGTATTTTCATTTCCAAAATCTGTACCCTATGACAGACAAGGATAATGGATAAGCAAATGGCTTTCCAAAAATCTGAGCAGCTTGCAAACCAAACTTGTAAATTTCAAGCCCTGTCCCATGCTCTCAACACCATCTTGCAAGTGAACAATAAAAGGCCAGATGACAAAACCAGGAAGGAGAGAGGGAGAGTCCGCATAAGAAAATCCTCAGTGCAGTTCACAGCTCTGGTCTCTCGTCCAGACAGCACCTCCCGGGACGTTATGAAATCCCACACTTCTGTGATTACACACCTCCAGAAATGGATAGAATTTTAAGAATAATACAAAGGAGTTACGTGACCAGGCCAGCTGAAAAATGACAAAGACTGAAATCCAAGCTAATTCCAAAGTCCACATTTCCACTCTAAGGGGGCTGAGGTACCTCCCTGTGCTGGTGGAACTAGTAGCAATTTCCAAGCCATCTTCAGCAATTATCATCAAAGAAACCCAGTGTTCTTTGCCGCTCTTCCTTAAGGAAAGTAGGGGGCCCAATTTCCCTTCTGCACTCAGAAGAGCCCATTTTTTTTAATTACTCAAAATGAAGGAAAAATCTTATGCTATGTTGTCTAAGGCTACATCTTTTGTCAGCCCAAAGGCCTTTCCACCCCCGATCACAAATACTGTACTTGAACACACTTCACATTTGAACACCCCGGTCCATTTTATATCCCATTACAGGCTTTCTTCCGTGACTTTAGAGTCCGCTTCCAAGTACCTTCAAATAGCAAAGAAATGTTTTAGGCAGCAACAATAATCCATGACCACAAGTAACTGTTAGCAAAACTGCTGAAGCCAGGGGGGATATAGGAATATCATCGTCTCCTTGCAGAAAGGAAAACAGGTACTTAAATGCAAAGTGGGGGAAGCAAGCAAGGATTGGAGGGAAGTTGTTTACACGCAGGTTTTTCACTTGATGGTAAAACGCTTTAGTTTGTTGTACATGAAAAACAAAACAAAACAAAGCAAAACCCCCTAAAATTATTTTATCCTGAGAAGACACTGTGGGACAAAAGCAGTGAGGTGGCTATGGATCTAGAACCACGTCGAGCACGGCTATGTGAATTCGTAGGGTGTAAATGCACAGAGAAATACATAGAACTGTGAGTGCCTTTCATTAACTAGAAAAGCTGTTATTATAAATGACTCAAGACAAGACCAACCCGCAGCCTGTTTATTCTCTTCTGCACTCGAGCCACAGAAGGCGGCTGAACAGGGTCCAAAGTCTGCCGGACTTACCGGGCAGGCGTGTTTTCAGGGCGAATCCGTCATCCTGGGAGTTAAACCCCCATCAGCCCGGGGTCACTGCTGCTTCTTCACATCCCTAGAGACTTAGAACTGATGTCTGTGGTCAGGGCTCATTTCAGTGCTAACATTCCATGACTCACAACCAATTCATTTTTTCCAGATTCAGTAAGACTCCCGCTGAAGCTCAGGAATTCTATATTTTATTCACTTCTGATGGATTTTCTCGAAACGCCTTCAAATGACTATTCTAAACTGTTTTTCTTTCCCTTGCTTTAATAGCATGTTCCTTTTCCTTAGGATCTAAAATTGTCTTGCTTACTAATTAAGTCAGCTTCCAGTTAATTACAAATGAGAAGGCTGCTTTTGTTCCATCCTTGGCATCGGGGTCTAGTGAGTTGAGGAGAGTCGACTTTTTTTCCCTTCCCTGCCCTGCCTCCTCTCGGAGCCTTCACTTTCCATCACTCACCCGTGTCTTGGGTTTCCTCTCTGCTGTGTCCTTCATCCCTGCCTTAGATGATTCCTACCCTGGACTCAAACTCTCCAACCTCCAGCATCCTGCCCAGCCTCCTACTCAGGTTCATCCAGGCTCTGTGCACCCGCCTCTCCATCTGCCCACCCCTATTAACGTAAACACAAAACCCCAAATACAAACCATTCCTTTCCAAAGCTGTGCTAATCTCCCCTCCACCACCTTCTAACCTGCACGGGCACAGCCCCTCCATGACAGCACTGCCTTCCCCCGACCCTTTACAATAGAACTCTCCAGCTTCCCAAACTCTTCACCTTACAAAGGCACCCAAAGCACTCCTCACGCTTCACGGTGATTTCCCAGTCATGGTCCATCACCATCACTCTAGAATCCATTCCACTGAAAGTTCAGGAACCAGCGTGCATCCCCGCTGCTCCCAGCCGCTCATCACTCAGAATCCTCTGCCGCAGACGTCCCTCCTGAACTTCCTGGGAGATGCCCACTGGACGTTTGGTGAGAGTACTCATCATTGTTTTCAATAAAAAGGCATGGTCATCAGTGTTTTTAACTCATCCTGATATGATTCTTATGACCACTTAGGTAATAGTCTCACAGCCTTTCTTACTGGTCTGAAGAACCTAAGGGTTAACCACTATATATAAAAATAGATAAAAAAACAAATTTCTTCTGTATAGCCCAGCGAACTATATTCAACATTTTGTAATAACCTTTAATGAAAAAGAACATGAAAACAAATGTATGTATATATATGCATGATTGGGATATTATGCAATAAGCCAGAAACTGACACAATGTAACTGACTGTACTTCAATAAAAAGCAAAACAAAACAAAATGAAACATATGGGTCAGTTGCTCCATATTAGTCACTCAACCTGGGGCAAGTAATAGGGCTGTAAAGCCTTTAATATCTAAAATGGGGATAATATCAGTCTCTTCCTCAACGCTTCAATGTGAAAATGAAGCACAGAAGTTGCTTATCACATCTCATCATGACCTCCACACCCCTCTGGTTGCGAGTCGTCACCACCCACACAGGAAGTTGCAACAAAGACCTCAGGAAGCAGAGTAATAACCCTGCTCACACTCCCGCCTCACAGTCTGTGTCTTCCTGATTCTGAAGACCTCCAGTCTCTTTCTGCTTTCTATCAGCAAGTCCACACTTTGGCCTTTGAGTGACAGACACTAAAGATTCAAGGAAGAATTGCTGAAAGGCAATAGAATATAACGTGACAAGCACACAGTTTACGGTCAACAGATGGGGACTTCAAATGCGGGGTTTGCCAACGAAAGCTAATTAGCTTTAGACAAACTACTTAATGTTTGTATGTCCCAGTTTCCTCAACTGCAAACTGGTGGTTTAGAAAAATCCACTTTAATAAGTTGTAAGAATTAACTAAGGTATCGATGAAGAGTATTTATCAAGTATTTAAGCACATGGCAGCTATAATGTTGCTGATGGATTCAGTGACATATGTGGACAGTGTTAGGAAAATATCATTCAAAGCAAAACTCTTCTCAACCCAGAAAACCCCCCCACACAGCTGGAAGAGAAAGAAAACCGTTCTATTACTGAATAAGCACTGAACAAGAAACAGCGTTAAGCGCATCACAGACAATCTGCGAGGAGATGCAAAGACAGAAAGGGATCTCACCTTTGATACAACCACGCAGAGTCAATCCATCACACACATGTTCTCGAGATAAACAATAGCCAGCTCTTCATACAGGACTTGACAGCACTTCCGTCACAGACAGCTCATCTGAAAGTCACCTGGTAATTGAGGTGACCTTCTGTGTCACCTAACTGGCTTTGTGCAAAGGAAAACAAACGTCTTGTAGCTTCATACAGGCAGTAGTTTGGCCACTTGGAGGGAAGAGACTGAGAAACAGGGGCACTTTCTTCCTTGGTGATGACATTTTAAAGGGGTGGCCCCTAGGTCCCTGAGGAAGACAGCCCTAGGTCCCCACAATGGGCAGAGTCTTACTTAGCCTTTAAAATGATCTATGTATATTTCAAACGGAGGAAGAACTTAATGACAAGTTTTCCACAGTAACTGTGGTAAGAAAAGGGAGTCAACCTCTTCCCTTATTTTCAACAGGGAGAATGAAGCCTCATCTTTTAAAATTAGTATGTGCCCTTACAATAGGTTAGCTATGAAGAAAAGGAAGGACTTCCAAGGGGAAAGAAGAGAAAGAGAAACTCTTAGGTAACAGGAGGTGTGTTGATATGTCCCCAAGACGATGCCCTAAAAACATCGATGATACAATATGTAGTAAGAATGGCTGCAGGAACTTCAGGCAGGGAGAATTCTGGAAAGTGAATCCATGATTTTGAAAGCACACTCTGGTAGTGGGAGCACTCAGTCAGGATTCAGGGTTTTAACCCAAGTTACAACATTAACTCTCAGCTTGAGGTTGAGAGATTTTACTTAATTTCTTTATCACGATCTTCCGATTTCTAAGCTTTCTCTGTACCCTACACTTGGTTATAAAGTTTGACCATGAAGCTGACAGTTCTTTCGGGGCCAGAACTTCTTCTTTTCTGTGTTGATATCATCCACCCCGTCAAGTACCTCGCAGGACACACGGGAAATGCACAGTCTGTGTTTTCTGAATGAATATTAGAATAAGGCAGGCTCGCACAAAGACCAGCTAAGAGAATGGATTTAAGAGCACTGTGAGTAATAATGGAGATTAAATGATTTATCTATATGAGGTATTGTTTTGAAAAGCATTTTTGTGACATTTCAGGAGAGGCTGTTAACTTAGAACAAGCCAAGGGACTTGCACACCGAACGGTCTAAAATGCACGTCTTTATAAAGGAGAGTCCATGTCTTCACATCAGTGAACTCGTTACAAGTGTGTTTACAAAGGCAGTTAGCATGGAAGATGTATATAAAGTGATTTTCTCTGGCTCAAAAGTTACTCCAGCTTTCTATTCCCCAAAATCACTGAATTGAGGTGTTGCTGCACGAGCTCTCTCGTCAGCAGGGGCGCCATGTCTGAGCACAACCAGACTTATCTGGGCTCAGAGCACCCCCTGGTTACCATCTCAACAAACCCGGTGCTAGGAATGTGAGTTCCCTCTTTCTCCTTATATCCCTTCTATCAGTGGGAGAGCTGCATTTCATCCAGTGCCTCAAGAATAATTCTTTTAAGCACTTGCCTCCAAAATCAGATTCCAATAATCCTATTTGTCTTCCACACTGACTTGGTCTTTGTCTAGAGTAAACATTCACATAACTAGGATAACCGTCAAGTGAAGAAGAGCCCAAATTCCTGACAACTAGAAAACGGAGACAGAATTACTAGTTAGTGGCAAGAGTAAGAAATGCAACCAGATTTCATGTTGGCTTTGCTAGTCCTTTGCATCTAAAAGGAATCTCACAATTGCAGTTCAGTTTTGTTGCCTCCTTATCACTGGGAAAACAGCACGTAACCCCGTTTTCCCACCAAAGAAAGACTGATGAGTGCCCTGTTGCCCTTGGATTTGCTAGTAGAAAGGAGTGGAATTCTCCCCATGTGGAGAACTGCAGGAACATCGGGAAAACGTCTCCAGCACTTGGAGCATCTGGTGTCCCAATATGTCTCGGTCTAGTCAGCATTTGGTCGTCACTCTGTCTGTCTCCACGTAAAAACAGAGCCGGCATTTGCTTAGCTCGCAGGATTTACGGCTACTTGTCTTTACTGTGCTCCTTGGCTGTGAAAGGGATTAGACTCTTGTTTCCTGACAAGCTCCTTCTATTCAACAGACCGTGCAGCGAGCAGCAGGGAGATGGGGACACTCACGAGGAGAGCGCCGTCCTTTCCGCCTCCTAGCAAAGGAGTCACGCAAAGCTGAGTTCATGGAGGCAAGTGCACCTTCCCCAGGAAACGCAAACAGCACATCCTTTCCTGAGGTGGCAACGAGGGGTCCAGGACTCCGGCAGCAGGTCTGCCAGGTTACAGAGAAACAGGTGGAAAGAGCCCTCTTGTTCTGGGGGTGTGCCCATCCCCTGTGAATGGGTGAACTAGAGAAGAAAACTCTAGAAACCTCCAAGCTACTCTGAGCACCATAAATTTTGGAGCTGACATAAACTATGTTCCAGGGTTGGCAATCGGATACTCATGCAAGCGTTGGAACACTGTGATTCTAAGGAGGAGATAACTGTCTCTAATACAGTCTGATTAATTAAATAATCTCATTAAAACCACGTTTTAAGTTTCCAAATAAAGACGTCTTCCTCTAGAGTGTGTAGAGTCCAACTCCGTAGAAGATTGGCTTCCGAGCAACATGAATTACCTCTGAGATCGACAGAGGTGATAACATCTGACCTCCCAGAGGGACACAGGGATTCCGCCCGGAAGTCCAGAGGAAGAGCTAGCTCGCTGAGATGCTCCTGCGTCACTTGGAACCGTTTCAAAGCGACAGCAGCAGTGACAGGTGCTGACTGAGCAGGTAAGGGACAGGGTAAAGAATTGGGTCTTGAGGAAAGTCTAAAGTTAATCTCCTCTGATGTACGACTTAAACTGGTGGGCGCAGGGGAGGGGATAATGGAGAGACTCCACTTTCCTACTGCTGAGATGACGTCATGCCCCCCCCACCACCCTAATCCCTCAATGTGCGCCTGCTAATTTCCCTTGGGTCAAACTTCAATCTGCTGGCAATTCCTAGTTCCCATCTGCATCTCTAACCTCATCTGCCCTCCCGTCCTGCCTGATCTCTAAACTCCAGCCACACCGGCCTTCTGATCACAGATGCACTGAGGCCTGACCATCCCAGCATCTTCACATGGTCCCCCTCCTCCCGCCATCTCCATCACCTCACCTTCAGCTCCCAGTAGAAATGACACATCCTCAGGCCACTGCCCCTTGGCAGCTGCCAGCCTAAACCAGGACCTCTTTCATTCCCTTGTGCATCCTTTGCTTTTCTTCTGTAGCTTCTCAGTATCTGACTCTGTGTCCAGCCCCCATTAGACTGTCAACTTCTAGAGAACAAGGGCCAGCCTGACCTCACAGCTGCACTGCAGAACGGAAAGGGGCGGACCTGTTCCTCGGGGGCAGCAGGTGAGCTCACCAGGGCTGTGGCCTCCCTCAGCCGTGCCTCACACTCAAAGAAATCGTAGCAGTCTTGCCTCCCTAGGAACCCGGAAACAGGCTCCGTGCAGTCAAGGGACTTCCCCCGTAGAGCTGTCTGGGTCACCTTTACAGCACAGCCACCCCGGCCCCGACATCCTCCAAATAATGGAAGGGCGCACACGCCAGGGAGCAGCTGCCTTTGTCTGTTAGAGGGCACCTGGCCCCTCCATGGCAAGTGGCTATAGGATAAAGAGAGCCTTGTCACTGCAAACCTCCCTTACTGATGGCCATCACACTCTCTGTCAGATTTCATGACAGAGAAGGTCTATTTATTTTCAGAAGGATGCTCGAGATAGTCTGAGAAAACAGAGACAGACAGCAAAACTCCTCCTTAATTATGACTGACCTTCTATGCCCCATGGCTTGTGTGTCAAATCATTTCCAGGTGGCCTTTCTTCTACTAGTCACTGCCACGAAGTTCTCTCTCTACCACCAGATGTCACACGGGGAAATTTCCCCCCCTGCCACCCGCCCACCTGTGTCTGATGTAAGACACCAGGGGTCATGCATCTGGGAGACTGGAGGAGCCCCGAGCTCTGAGCTGGCGGATACGCAGAGCAGCAGGCCCCAGGGGGGCAGACTGATTGACACTCTCCTCCCAAGGCCAGCCCACCCCTCCACAGTCTGCAAAAAAAGCCCCAAGGGGCCTCTGCTGATCCAGACAAGGTTTGCCTGCTCTGAAGCCTCTCTGTCATGTCCCAGCTCTTACGTCTTCAGCCCAAAGGGATGTGGGAAGCATAGGTACTTGATGCTCCGAACCAAAATTGCTCAAGGATGGTGCCCAGGGAGACTCCTAGCGCATCCATGTGGTGTTAAGCTTTGCCTCGGGTCACGGTTCTCTCCTCACAGCCCTATGAATCTAAAAGCCACCGTGGCTTTCATGGCTCAAATTGCAAACACGCACACACACCTGCACACGCACACACACACAACACAACGCTAAATGGGGAAATGCACTGTCCTCTCTCTGCCCTTTGTCTTGACGACTTCCACTCACCAAGACGGCCTTGATGTTCCCTTCCCCTTGACTACACGCTAGACAGGCTTCTTCCAGACTCTAGGCCCTGCCCTCTCTTGTCTCGGAGCATTTACTTTAGAAAACCTTGTCACTGTCATTGCCCCTTTGAGATATAAATTTTTTAAAAGCCTCTTGTCGGCTTTACAATCTTGAACTATCTTTCTCTAGGACCCGGGAGCCACCGCGTTGAAAGGGTAACTTCAAGGAAGAGGCTCCGCATCTCCCAGTCTCCGTGGAGGGTGGGGGCCAACCTCGGAGGGGCCCTGCTTCTGTCCTGAAGAAATGAGAAAGTTCACTTTTCCTGTGGGGAAGGCCAATTAGCAAACACAGGTGCCTAGGACTCTCCCTCCCCAGCTCTAAAAACTGCCCAGCCCTTGTTTCAGGGGGAGCTCAGGCTGAGTCCCGGCCCCTCCACTCCAGGGCAGCAGCCTTGAGTAAAGCCTCCCTTACGTGTCTAACTGCATCCAGTGCAGCGTCTCCCTCAATCCTGTAAAAGCTGTGGGCGCTGGAGATGTCTTCTACAGTTTCTTAAAACAAAAAGGAGCATTTACAGTACAAAATGAATTGTGTTTGGTTTTTATGAAACAAGAAGAAAAGGGAAACTCTTTACATTAAAATAGCATTTGATTTTTTTCCTAAAGAAGTGAAACCTATTTTGAGATGTGTACGCACTTGCAGAATGGCTCCAGCTCTGTGAAATCAGCAGAGTTGTGAGCTGGTTCCTCGTTTCACTTGCATTCTGGAGGACACAGGTTTGCCAGATTCTGTTAGGAAGGGGTACATTTTGGGTAATTTAAGATCTGGGTCCAAACCAACAGCACTCCGGCAGTCCCAATGCAGCTCTTCCTAAAGCCACTGAAATTCCAACGAAGACACATTTACAGTTGAAAATGAAAGCACGTTCACAAAACAAATAAACAAAAGTCCAAGCCAGTAGTTAATCTGAGTTAATCTGTTTTCAGAATCAGAGGAATTTGCACTAAATCCAAAGACAATCAAAATGGATGAAGAAGAGAGTAAAATCAGTGACAAATGCCAGCTCTCCCACCAGCAATGCACGCTTACCTGCCAGGAGGGCACAGGAGGGCAGTGTCCGCACCCCCAGCCCAGAGTCTGACCGGCCCGACGCCAGGCAGCCTTGTTCCCGAGGGCCCTGCCCACCGTCGCCTTTTCTACGCCAACTCAGATTCACAGACCACACCTCTTGCCAGAACTTTCGGGGAGGAGGGATAGGACTGGACAAAGAGACACTGAATTCTGGAGGTGAGGCCCCTCGAAACAGACGGGCAGGGGCAGGAATCAGTGAGGTCCTGTGACATCAAAGAGACTCTTTTGGAAATAGACAGTGACAAGAGTAGGGGTACCCAAGCCAGGTAGAGACATCGGGAAGATGACTCTGAAGAAATGCTCTTCTTGCCAACACCAAGAGACGAGCGGACGCCTGAGCTGCCGAGAATGCAAGGGGAAGGCACAACACAGACACTGGGAAAACTTGGGCATACCTAAGGAACTAAAATCTGGCACGGAGGGGGCAACCAGAGATGCGGTGACCCAGGGGCCACCGTAAGTAGTTGAAGAAATCTGTGCTGCCCCTGAAAATGAAACTGGAGGGGCCAAGGGGGCCTAGTGAGATCACTTAGAGGGTTGTCACCACCCAGATGGAAGTTTATGGTCACCCGGACTGAGGGTGTGACAGTGTCAAGGGACAAGGATGAGTAGATTTAATAAATACAAGATGTAAATCATTTGAGATAGAATCGTAACCCCTTGCTATGGTCTGGATGTGGAGGGTGTGGGAGAGAGAGAAATTAAGTGCCACGTTTCACTCATCCTAAGACACAGACTTTTCCCAGTTTTCGCACCTGAAGTTGGGATGCAGCTGAAATCACTGCTCAAATCCCAGAGGCCGAGCGGAGGCCTGGCGAGAGCACTGCGTGCAGAATGGCTTCAGCAGCTGGGAAGAGGCGGCCTGAGGCCACGGTGGGGCATCGCTCATCTGCCCACCCTCGTTCTTGATGACGCTGTGTGTTCAGAGGCGGCGGAGTCTGGAAGACCCAGAAGACTAGAGCTCCGAAAGCGAAAGAAAAAAAAATCGGGAAAACCGCACACGTGTTTTACAGGTTCTCGTTTTTATATACACAGAGCTGATAGATGATGTTAAACCTGTGTCTTAAGGGAATCTAAATAGATTCTCATAAGTATAAGAGAAAAATTACAGGTGGCCAGATTTCTTTCAGCCAGGTGTAACAGGCAAGCATTTTCTTCTTTCTTACTGGTACATAAACTAATGGTATAGTTTAAGAATAATGCTCTCTTAGATTCAATGAGCTCAGTAACTCTTCAGTTGCTTGAATAACTGGGTATAAGATCGTGTCATTTACTGAAGTGGAGGAGAAAGAGAGAGCTTGATTTCAGAGCACTGAAGGAGGTAAATGTATCTCCATCTGATGAAGCCCACATTACTCTAACATGAAAATCTAAAATTGATAAATAAGAACACTGAACCATATATCCCTTTTACTTATGTGATAGAAGCAAAAATTCAAAATAAAATACTTCCAAACCTAAATCAATATAACATATAAAAAAATGTCCTTGTGACCAAGTGGAAACTTATGAACAACAGAATATTAGGAAATATGTAAGTATAATAAATCATACGAAAAGAGTCATTAAGACACTTAGAAAAATATGATACCATTAAGAATCTCTTGGTAAACCAGGAATTACAGACTATTTTCTTAAACTATTATTAATAGCTATTAATAATTAATCAATTGACTATTAGTTTTAATAATTCATTAATCAGCTGATGATAATTAATGGACAGAATTAATTAAAAGTTTTTGAAATTCTAACTAATGTAACAACATGTGACACAAAATAAGAACTATAACTGCTGGAAAGCAGAGGACAAAATGGCCTTTGTACAATGGAAACTGATAATGCGTTCTAACAAGGTTGAAGAGAAGGAGGACAAGAAGAGGAAGAAAAATATTTGAGAGCTTACAATTTGTAAAATATACTATGTAAGTCATTTAATCCTCCCAACAATCCTATAGAATCTATTGAAAACAAACCCTTAGAATATACCTTTTAAAAGTTCATTTTATGCAGCTGAAACAAAATAGACCAAAATCCCTTTTACTGTATTAACAGTCAACAGTTAGAAAATATAATAGTAAAAGAATTCATTTATAATAGCAACTTATAAAATAAAATACCTTTGAACAAACCTAACAAAAAATAGGAAAATTAATTTTAAAATATAAAACTTTCCTGAGATGTTAAAAGAATATTTAAATAAAAAGAGAACCATGTTGTGACACTTAATAAGAAGGCAGCAGAGCGGAAGGCTAGAGTCTTCCAAAAATTAATTTATGCATTAATACCAATCAAAATCTCAATATGAGCTTTAGAGAATAAAACAGAATGATTATCAAGCTGTTTTGAAAAAGCACACCTGTTAAGAATAGCAAAGAAAATTTTTTAAATTAGAATGGAGGGGTGTTCACCTTATTATATTTTTTTAGGGTTTGGGGGGGGTAATTAGGTTTATTTATTTATTTATTTTTAATGCAGGGACTGGGGATTGAACCCAGGACTTCATGCCCGCTAGGCACACACTCTAACACTGAGCTAGACCCTCCGCTCCCACAGACTCGTTCTTGAACTAAACTTCACACTGGCCCTTTTCTACGTTCTGACCATCCGCTTTACGTGGGAGTATCCGCTCTACTGGAACAGAGTGCACAGAGTTATTACGTGGCCCAACTCCGGCAGAAACTACACAAGGGAAAATGGCAAACTATACATTTAGATTAATAAAATGTATTTGGAAAAAGCATGCCTATTATTTATTTTATACATGCTTTAAAAAATAAAGCTCCTATCTATCCAGGGGATATATTTTTGAGAATTTAACGACTGGCCTATTCAAACCATAATAAATGAATTAAAATGGAATTCCACTTGTGACCACAGTCATTCCAACCCAAATCCATATGCTTTCAATTTCGTAACTGTCTCTTAAACTATCTATCTCAAAACTATTTCATAACTACCTCAAAACCCACAAACCGTCAAGATGTCTGACCTGGTTGGTGAAGGACCAGAAATGATTGTACAAAAAAAAGTTAAACCAAAGTATGTCTACGTTTGTATCCAGACGCGCTGTTCATCTGCATTTGTCTCAGGAAGCTATACTGTGCCTAAACACGGCTGAGTTCAGGCTCGTGGTGGGCCTACCCCCCAGACCATATCTGTGGGCAACAAAGCCGGTCATCGTGCTGTATTTGACCCTCCGTGAGATAAACAGTAGAGATGGCTGTCATCCTCATACCACAGACTAGAATTTTATTTTCAAGGAGGTAATACGACTAGCCTGATGGCTCAGAGAATTTAGCCAAATGTTAATAAACAGAGCGAGTATCGGCAAATTCATTCAGGGCTAATGCTTACCGTCCCTGAGCACCTGCTGTGTGCCAGGCGCTGTTCTAAGAAGGAATCAGAACACGTGTGTATTAACTCAGGCGATTCTCACAACCATCCGGGCTCAGGTACCCTTGTCTTCACTTTGCCGATGGGGAAGTCACTGCTGGAAGACGGGGAAGGGTGGGGATACTGAGATGTTACTACGTTACAATTCAGCGTGAGAAGTGCCATCAAGGGACCTCACTACATGGGTAATTTTCAAGAAATCGCGGAGGACAGAAGAGCTGACAGACACTGGAAATGGCGGCCGGATCATTCCGGATGGCGAGAAATAATGCAACCCAGAAGCTGCAGGTCGAGATTGGTGCTGACGCCCGGCCAGGTCTTAGGAGCGCTTTTTAATTGATTGTTATAAAGATTAAAAGATGCTTACAAGGAACCAGAATGAGTTCTTAAGCAATATCATTTTCAAATGGTTTACTATTCTAGAAGATACGAAGAATATCAAAGAAATCATGTGAGTTGACTTCAGCAAGATGTTTGGCCAAGTTCTTTATGATAATATTTTGAATCTTATACAGAGATGTGGTTTGGAAAATACTTGAGTGGATTTCTATCTGGCCGAATAAATAAAGGTAAGAAATACCACCCTTACTGACCAGGAGAGGAAACTCCAGAGAGAAGCTGCTAGTTGGAAGGAAGACGTAGGAATCATCTTTCTTAAATTTGTCACTGACACAGGCTAAGTTAGACGGCTAGAGCCTCAAATGACACAAGCAAGATTCAAAACAATCTTGATAGACAGGGGTGATGGAGTGAAACCATTAACATGACATTTAGCAGAGATACGCAAACTCTTCCTTACACAAGATGGGGGGACTAGACTAAACATCAGCTTTAGCTGGGAAAAAGCGTCTGTTTTGCTTTAGGTTACTATAAGCTCAAGATGAATAAACAGCAAGTCACAGCGATTTAAATCTGCTCTAATAAGGGAGCAATATCCAAGGGGGGAAAAAGGTAGCAGAATCCTACCCCGCTACATGCTGTTTATACCCCATTTGGATCATTCTGCTCGGCCTTAGATTCCTTCTTTTTGGAGGAACAGAAACAAATAGATTTGCTCAGAAGAAGGCGATCACGTTGGAAGTTCTGCAAAGCACCCACTTGACGAAGGAAGGAACTGGGAAGAGAACACGATAGCTGTTTCCAAACATCGGAAGGACTGCAAAGAGAGGGTGAAAGAGTGGGCTTTTAAAATTAAATCCCACTTGCGTCAGTCTCCCTCTCAGAATCCTGCAAGCCACTCACCTCTTTTAAAATTTATATGTCTTTCTTTGTCTTATAAAAGCCCCCCAGATGTAGCCTCACCAGCCTTTATGTTCTGGTTCTTACCACTTCCTGCATTCCCCAGCCAGGGCCCCCAAACTGCCCAGCCACCAACCCCCGTATACTCCAGGCTCCGGCCATACTGAAACGCATTCGGTTTCTCAGAAAAACAGTCTCTTGTTTTCAGGCTTCTGGGCTTATGCTTCCATCTGCCTGGGACACTCCTCCTGGTTCTCTTTACTGAGCTAAAGTGCGTATCTGCTTGGTAACTTCCCCTAAGAAGCTGAGCTTGGCCTCACATTCTCCTACACAAAGAGCAGGGTAGGCTGGTCTCCTGTGTGTCCTCAGAACATGAGGCCTCGAGGACAGAATTTTTCACATCAATTTCCAGTTGTCTGAAGCCCCCTCACACACCAGGCCCCATGAGCTCCCACAGAGCAGAGGTCCACGTCTGTCTCCCATCATTCCGTCCCCAGTGCCTGTGCAGTGCAAGATTCAAATGAAGAGATAACCAATTTTTCAAGAGAGGGCAAATTTAAGAACAATGTGGGTAAGTTGCACACACGTAAATTGTGCTCAAATTCAGAAAGCGCTTCCTCTGTTCTCTGCCTTGACCCCCTGGATGGAGATGCCCTGCCTCCCGCTGACCTCTGGGACTCAGCTTTTCAGGGACTGACACCTCCCACATTAGCAAAGAAAACTTGTTTGACCCTCTGGACTCAGCCCCAGACAGACTTCCGCTCTCCTGTTGCTTTCTGCACTGCAAATAATATACAGAATAATAAAAGGATTGTTCTTTTATTCTCGAGGCAATTCCTTAGAGAAACACGTGTGTTCCTTCTGAATGCTGGCACTTCACACTCTGAATCTAAACGCTTCTCCAGGCATTGACGTTTAAAAGGATTAGTAAAGCCATTTACAACATGCTATACTTAGCACGGCAAAAAGAAAGGAATTCTATTTGTTAAGAACTAATCGTTTCTTCAAAAATATACACTTCGACTTTGTAAGAACCTCAAGGGGTAACACAGAATACTAATTAAGTGTGTGGGTCTGAGACTTTTATTCAGACTGCTGTTTTTACCTAGTGAAGTAAGAAACCAACAGAAATTATTTACATGAATCAAATGCTTATTGGCAATCTCTTAGTCTATATTAACATAACAATGATCATGCATTTTATTTATACTTTATGCTCCCCAACGTTTGTGAGGCAGAATATGACAAAGTCCCTGTGTGGGTGTTCTCTTCCAAAATTAACTTGCAGAAAGATGTGTGTGCATGTATGTGAATAGCTTGCTTATATTAACATCAATTAAAAATTCCCCATTTCATTTTAAAAAAAGTTAGTAGAATTAACCTTCGTCTTTTGTCTTTCTATCTGTTTGAAGCACAAAATATTAATTTTGAATCAGATCCCAAAAGCAACAGGGGAAAGCACATTAAAGAGATTCCATTTGGGGTGAGGGTGTAGGACACTCAATTCTCTTGGTGCTATAATTTTTGTGTTCTGACTCTAATGCCCCCTTGATGGCAGCCAGCCAACCTCCTTAAAAAGGTCACTCTGGGGCAGGGATTGAGAAGCATTAAAGAGCTTAGGAGTAGGAGAAGATAATTACCAAATATCCAGCATGTTTTATAAAAGCCTAGTGAAGTCAAATAATAAAATGTCCAGATTATAAATTGTGGGATTATCTTTTACAGCAAACTGTATCCCAGACAACACATGGAAAGTGGATTGTATTATCTGCATCTAATCACTACGCAATATAAACTTTTCAATTCTCCTAGAAGGGCACAACTTATTTTTTTTTTCCCTGAAAAGAGCATTTTCTGAATGAATTCTCTGTTCATAAATTTCTGCACTATGTTTCATCTTAAAAATTAGGACAAAATTTCTTTCCTGAGAGCCTTCATCTGTTAATGCTGGAGACCCTTATGGTATCCCTATATCCTAACACTAAAACATAGAAAATGCGGCATTCTAATTAGCTGTAACATCCTGGGAACCAAAGGTCACTAGATAATGATCTGCCTTTGATTGGAGTTCAAACTGTGTGGGCAACCCTGAAGTGCTCCTGAAGTTGGTTTTATTAAAGACAATCACATATCTAAAGGAGTTTTGGAAGTTATTTTAATGTCTCTTTTCAGTGTGGGGCTTTTATTTCTCATACATTCAAAAGGTGCTTAGAAGGTGAGAGAAGAAATTCTCTGCTAAAAGGCTGCGCTCTTAGTGCTGTCCAAGGTACTGACAAACGGACTGTGTCGGCTGAAACTGTGACCATCGTGAAAATAACCACAGGTAGGAAAACCACTTGCAAAAGTGCATTTCAAATGACTCACACATGGCCCTTCTTAACGCCACTTCTTGCTTCAACCTCCCAGTGCACAGTCTCATACCACGTGAGACATCTTTTCTCCTTGAGAATGCTCATTGTGGAAGCTATCCAGTTATTCAAGTGTAAAAATTGACTCAGAACGTAAAAATTCATTTAGAAGAATTTCTCTGTGGAACAGTATACAAACCACATAATGAAAACATCAATTTCATTACTTTTCCTTGCCCGGTTTTACTAATCAAAAACTAAATTGTTTGGCCTGCTTGTTCTTATTATTCAGTAGAGTTGGTTTTATTGCTATTCCTCCTGAGACTTTCCAAGACCTCAGATTCACTCTCTGATGCTGAAAGTTTACTGTCTCTAAGACGATGTGGAAGAATGTGCTGATGTTCTGCGAGTCATCCCAGAATATCTCCTACATGTCATATTCTGTACTAAAACCTCTCCAGAGGAGGGTATATGACCCTAAGGTGAACACTTTCGAAGGAGTATTGCTTAGTTTGATGGTGCAATTACAGGAGATAATTAAGGTAATCATTTATCCAAATATATAAAGGCAAATAAGTTATAATATTGAGTGAGATTAGATGGAAAGTCCAGAGTTTTTTTGTTTGTTTGTTTGTTTTGCTGCTCAACATAGTTTATACTGTATCCTTTAATGTGTTTGTCTCACAATAGTATGAAGAGTAGATCCCAACCACATGGTAATACATAATTATTTTGGAGACCAATATCTAAGATATTATATAGTACTAAGTAGAGTAGGACAGTTCAAGAATTTTCTCTGATACAATATTACATTGTTTTAGTCCAAGCAAGAAAGCTTAGCAAAGCAAATGAACAAAAATCAGCTAGAACCCCATCAAAGCTTTCTTTTTTCATAGCCTAGTCAGTCAGATGTGCGGAGTTGTGAAATCCCTCTTTCACTTTTTCAAGCCACCTTATCTAGAAAATTATTCTTTGCCCTTCAAATTGCCCTTCAATTACCACTATCTTTTTTTCCAATCTGAAGTGATGAAAAATTAGATTGGAAGAGAAATTAGGTTTCAGAAAAGATGTTTGAAGTTGCAAGTAGAGAGAAACATTTCTTTCCATGTTGGAAGGAAGAAAGGCGCGATGCTGTAATTGACATGGTTGAGGGGTCTGTGGGCTGTAAGGACAATGATGCACGGCTCACCTCTTGGCCCCCTGCTGTCAGGCTCTGCATCTTGTGCCATTTGATTCAGAGCTTCCAGGTTGCTCTGCTTGCTCCTGGCAACCAAGCCAATCCTGCAGTACTGTCTAAGTTAGGAAATGTCCCTCCACAGCAATTCATCCTGCTTCCGGTCCCAGCTGCTGCTCTGCTGGCTCCTATCGCTAGCCTTGGCAGTCACAGCCCAAAACTATTTTTATATACCATGCCATTTCTCGTGAATTTGTTTTTGAGAAAAAGTGCATACGTAGTGCTGAAGTTTGATCTGGCCAATTCATCATACGAAATGTATATGGGAACTTGGCTAGTGGGCCCTTGGAAGGGTACTAACAATCCAGGAAACTAACAGGATAGGTATTTGGTTGGGATCCACGTAAGTTTAACTTTCTAGGCACAAAATTAATCTTCTGATAATCTGGAGAACAGTGGGCTAAGAGTGACAATAAGAAAAAGAGGAGATGGAGGAGGAGGAATGGAAGGAGGAAGAGGAGGAAACCTTAGTGAAGGAGTAAGAGTAAGGCAATGTGATTCTTCTCCAGAGTTCTCTGCTGTGTGATACTGCTGAGTATGTTGGAAATCTCTGAACCTTCTACTCAGTTTTGCTGTGAACCTAAAAACTGCTTTAAAAACTAAAGTCTATTAAAAAAAAAAAGAAGTATACAGTTAGAAAGTTTACCTTACTGGTTATCCAACTATTATAATAGTACAATAATTAGGGCAGTGTAGTACAAATGCAAGAATAGGCTAAAGACCAATGGAATGTAACAGACTTCTAAAAAGTCAGCAGGAAAACCTACCTTATGGTGTTACGATAAAGGTTGCCTTTAGGAGGAGGACTAGATAGTGATCAGGAGAAAGCACAGGGTCCTCAGTTTTGTTCTTTTTTTTGGTGGGGGGAGGAGACAATTAGGTTTGTTTATTTGTTTTTTTAATGAAGGCAGTGGGGATTGAACCCAGGACCTTGTGCATGCGAAGTATGTGCTCTACCACTGAACTATACCCTCCTCGCTAGCACTGGGTCCTCTGAGTGCTGGTGGTGATTGTACACATGTGTCCACCTGGTGATAATTCATCAAGCTTAACACAACTGACTTGTGCACTTTTTTGTGTGTAGAGTCTATTTACCTTAAAACGCATTTATGGTATCATAATTAATAAATATTTAATAATAACAAGAGCTATGAACTCTCTCCAAAGAGAAAACTACAGTGTTTCATTGTAAAATATTCAAAAAGACCTATATAAATACAATTATACCATGTTCTTGACCTGGATTACTCAATATTGTAAAGATATCAGATCACCCCAGAATGATCTGTACATTTAGTACAATTTCAGTCAATATCTCAAACCATTATGGGCTGTATGTATGCGCTTATGGTTTGACGACATAATTTTTTTCATAGAAAAAAAAAAGGCAAACAAATCCTCAGGACTGTTTTGGAGGAACAGAAGAACAATAAGGGTAACCTTGCTGCACTGCTGTGCCAAATATGAAGATTTATTAACAGAGTACGATGTTGATACATCATGGAAAGTAGACTTGGAAGGGAACACAGGGCTTAGAACCAGTCCTAACCATATCTGGTCATTTGACAGATGCTTGAGGTTTCACTTCAGAACAGAGGAGTCAAAGACAAACCTGGACTAAACTTGTCATCGAATCAATAAATGGTGCCGAGACAGTTGCATGTGCATAGGCAACAATCAAATTAGATTTATTTCACAATTTACCCAGAAGTTAACTGTGGATTGAGTATAGATCTTACGTGAAAAATGAAACATAAAAGCTTTGAGAAGATAATCTATGAGGACCTCCTCATCGTGACCTCTAAGCAGGGAAAGTTCTTAATTAAGACCCGAAACAACATTAATATAAAGAGAAAAACATGGTGTGCTTTACTCCGTAAAAATTAAGAAATTCTGTCTCTGGAAAAAACAGTCACAAACAAGCATAAAGATGAGCTGCTCACAGGTGGTGAAACTGAGTTCCAATAAGTTAAATAAGTTGCCTAAGGTTATGCAACTACAGGACAAAGTAGGTCCATGAGCTCCCATGCTCGTTCCCTCGCCCCTGAACCATGACAGAGCTCCCTTCGGAACAGCCAGGTTGTGACCCTGGGTTTACTGGAATTTACCATGTTTCTTTAGCATCCACTGGGTCCTAGGGGCCCAAGAAATGTCCTCCTGTTCAACTATGCATCATGTTCAGACAGCTGTTTCCCCAATTCCCCAGGAACTGGCCCAACACAGTTTCCTTAAAAATCCCAGGAAAGGCTTGAGCCACTGGTTCACTGGTTCACGATGACGAACATAACGTGTTTCTAAATTCTCATAGAAGTAACTGTCTTCATTTTCAGTCAGGGAGCCCTAAGATTGAAATTCACTTAAATTCCATAAAGCAGACCAATTTTTTTTTATCACCCTAGACTGTATCTTACAGCATTCAAAATATAGAATACCATTTCCTGCATTAACCTTCAGCAAATGCTACCTTCAGATTCTGAGGAAGTTAAAGTCTAGAGAAAGAAATTATACTCATTACAAATGCATTGACATGCCAAGGGTGATCTTAAAAAGCTGGTAATTCTACAGCCATATTTAAATGGGAGAATAGAAGAAAAAGAAATTGTGGGTTAGTATTTTAACAGAGTGAGACTTTTATTCTTTGGGCACGTTTTTAAATCATATAACAATACCAAACATGTTAAACCGAGATCATCAGTTTTATTCACATAGATAACCCATGAATCAGTGACAATGTATTTGCAGGAGCCAGTCCGAGAGTGCCTTGGGCATCAACCTCCAATCCCTATGCCTGACTACCTGAATTTAGTAGGAACACTCAAAGATTTTTTTTTTGCATATGCGATGCAAGAAGTGAGTATCTTGATTATTAATCAATGCATGTCTACCCTAGAAATACTCCAGATCAGATTTAACACAATAGTAATATCAGAATAAGAGGGAATTCATGCTGAGAAGCTGAGAAGTCATTTAAGTAAGAGGAATGTTTTTTGTAAAAAGCAACAGAAAGGACGCGATTAGACTTTGGGGGAAATTTTTGAAGTCTGAATTTTGGGAAGAAATGCTTCTGTTTTCTCTACAGCTTCATAAGCTATAAACTGTTATGCAAATGTTGATGTCTCAAGGTGATAATTTTATTATGTTAACAGTTGGCACCAGAATTAGTTTTGGATCTCCTGTTTCTTGATGAGAGGGACTAGAATTACCCTTTTCCCTCTTCCGTGAAAGAAGTTAGACATCATACCTCCCTCTGCAATGCATTTGCCTCAGGATTTGGATGTTTCCAGTGGCAGAATTGAGTCATGCCCCTTGGAATATATATATCTTTCTGATTTTGAGCTGGACACTCAGATATATATTGAGTGTGGAATCCTGTCTATCACGGGGGTTTGGAGCTTAAACAAACAGAGGCATGACTGTCAGACGTGAGAAAGTGGGGACAACCAAAGCCAGACTGCAGAGATACATTAGGGTCCCACCACACAGATACACTGTGAGTCAAGAAGACGACCACAGAGGGCAAGAGTTCATTCTGGGCGCCATGATACTCAATTTGCTCCATCTGTCTATTCTGGCCGAGCATGTCTAGGTTTGAAGGAGTGTGGGGATTCTGGGGAGCTAAGAAATGTGGCTGTGGAACAGGCTGTGATTAAATGCAATACAAAAAGAAGGGGAATTCTTCTCCCACCTGGAAGTACGGTAGCTTGGGAGGATCACTGAAGACGCTCCACCAAGGTGGTCGCAGGAAAGATGGTGGCCATGGCACCAAGGATGGCAGAAACAGCTGGCTGGATCAAAGCCGCAATCACGCACGAGACCCGCCGGGGAGCCTGGGCCGCCTCGCCCTGCGTTCCTGTGAAGCTGCGGTTCCCACGGCACCACTGGCAGCGGAGGTACCTGCACCAGTCTAAACCATCACGACAGCCTGGCTCAACTGGAATACGACTTTGTGGGATGTTAGGAACTTGGACTTAGCTAGCCATAGACAGTGGTCCGTGGAAGAGCTACAACATAAAATGCTCAATACTTTGGGGCTCAAGACAGACCCTCCACTACCCATAAATGATCATGATACAAGACAGATTTTTTTCACTTCACAAGAGCAATGAACCTGCTGGTGACAAGGGGGTGATTCCTCAGTGGAACTGAGCCTGAAGCTGAGGACAGGTTTCTCATGGACACAGGTGCACACCTCGGGAGATGCTCAGAGCCATGTACACACAACAGGATTTTTCACTTACCGGCATGGGGAGGATGGGTCTCAGGACAATAGTTTCTGAACAGTTTTGTTCCTAACTGGTGAAGCTGAGGACTTAAGCTAAATAGATTGCAGAAAGGGTACCATTTAAACTTGATGAGTTGACTCTTCTTTGACAGAGCTTCCAACCCTCTTCCAGAGCAGAACAGAGATAGCAGAGCACACTCCTGCCATTCCTCTCAGAGAAACCTCCACACGCACCTGTGGCCCAGAAGCCGCCCTGACCACCGGATCTGTCCCTGACCTTCCACAGGCATCGGCAGCCATCTGCAACATACTCCTCCTCCTCCCACAAAGCCGGAACACCTGGGCAAACCCATGCAGCCTCAGTAGCAGCACTGTGTGCAAACAGAAAATTCTTGATTTTGGTGTCAAAGCAAGTGTTTTTTTTAGAACTCCAACACTATCCAAAAGTGAAAACTCTTTTCCAGTGTTAGGCAGACACAGAGAGACAGAGACACAGAGAATAAGCTCCTCCGCTCTCAGTAAATCTCAAAATAGAAAAGCAAACTTACCCGAGTTTACCATCTGCTGGCTGGTGACCTGCACACAAACAGATGGCAGGATGGTTCCCGTGTCTGGGCTCCAGTAGGCAGGTACATCACAAGAGCCATCGGCACTCCAGGTAGAGGGGATAAATATAGGCCGTCTACCGATCCCCTCCTGCTTAGAGCCTTCACCTTCCAGGGCACACGGAACACTTGATGGAGAAGGTAACAGACCCTTGGCCATGCATATTCTGCACGTGTTTTATAAGGAAATTAAAGACTCTAATTTGAAGTAATAAAAATCCAACCCTTTCTTAGAGGACTAAATTCAGCAAGGGAGAAAAGAGAAGTATTATGTTCTTGCTGAGAAAAAAAAATCAATCTAACAAGCAGTGAAGGCTGTGTTGCAGAGTATGTGTCACGATTCTAGTGAGATTATTCTTTAATTAAAAAGCAGAATTTGCCTGAAACTATGTCCTCTTTCGTACATTTCGGTGATCATTTGAAACCTGAACCCTCACCCTAGGTAAATTCTTGACGCTTTTCACATGTCAACATTTCTTTATTCTACCTTCATTCTCGAGCAGCAATCTTTTTAAATATTAAAGTTTAGGTTGAAAATAAGAATTTTGAAAGTGATGTTTCTTCATCTTCTAGACTCCAGTGTTGCTGCTGAGAAGTCTGATGTCTCCCTTTTTTGAGACTCTTTGACCTGCCTTTCCCCTCAGGAAGATTTTCAGAACTCTTCCTGATCATTGTTCCGAAATTCATGGCGCTACAGCCTGGGGTAGGTCTTTTCTTTTATTCACTGTGCTGCTGGGCACTCATTGGGTTATTTCACTCTAGACACTAGTGTTTGGTTCTGGGAATATTTACTACATTATTCTTCTGACAATTTTCCTGTGCAATTTTCTGTTCACTCTTTCTGAAACCCCTACTGTCAGATATTGGAATAGCTAATTTTCTTTCTTTTCTCTCCAATGTCTATTTCTTTTTTTTTTTTTTTTAATTCTAAAACCTAATTCTAAATTTGAGAATTCTAAAATTCTAAGAAAAAGACTTTCTTAAGCATTATATTTAGACTTTAATATCTATATCTACATATATGTTTAGAAGTGTTCTTTTTAGTCATTTGAATATTTAAATAACATCTTCTTCTTGCTTCATGAATGGATTCTTTTATCTTCCTAAGGATATTAAATATGTCAACTATTTTTATGTTAAATATTTTTATGTTAAGTATTTTTCAGTTCCTTAGTTTCCCTGCATTCCTTTTTTCATATCTGAAGATCTTTCTATGTCCAAAATGTTGACTGGAAGTTCCTAGGGCAGGTGGAGTTGTAGACTGGTGAACAAATGGGGAATAAGCTGGATTTATTTATTTGGGTCTTTTTGTTTATCTGTTTATTTTTAATTGAAGTATGATTGATATACAATATTTCATTAGTTTCACATGTACAATACAGTGATTCAATATTTTTATAGATTATGCTCCATTTAAAGTTATTACCAAAAAATGGCTGTATTTCCCTGTATGGTATAATATATCCTCATTGCTTATTTATTTTCTACAACTTCAGACTATACTACAAAACTATAGAATTCAAAACAGCATGGTACTGGCACAAAAACAGACACATAGATCACTAGAACAGAATACAGAGCCTAGAGCTAAACCCCCACATGTACAGTCAATTAATTTTGACAAAGGAGGCAAGAACATGCAATGGAGAAAAGATAGTCTCTTCAAAAGTGGTGCTGGGAAAACTGGACAGCTACCTGTAAAAGACTGACATTAGATCATTTCCTCACACCACAAAGAAACATAAACTCAAAGCGGATTAACGACCTAAGTGTAAGACCTGAAACCATAAAACTCCTAGAAAAGAATCTGGGCAGAACACCCTTTGACATAAATCATAGCCATATGTTTTTGGCTCTGTCTCCTAAGGCGAAAGAAACAAAAGCAAAAATATACGATTGGGACCTAATTAAATTTAAAAGCTTTTGCACAGCAGAGGAAACCATCAACAAAACAAAAACACGGCCCACTGAACAGAAGAAAAAGCTGGATTTATTTTTGTTGGGGACCCCTGATTGCTAGTGTCTGTAGACCTTTCCTCTGGGGTGTTTGCATTCCTCCAGAGGAAGATCCTCTGTCTCATGTCTGGAGAAGCATCATCCTGACTGTGATCTGTCATTGGGTGGAGGGGGAAACAGAGGTTTACCTTCTAAAATGCAGACTGTACTGAACACCCTGCAGTCATTCATCCACCTGCCTCTGTGCCCAAGACCCACGTCTGGAACATTCCGCCCCATGAACCTGCAGGTCATAATGGCTGGTTCTTCCCACTCGAGTCTCCAAGGATGTGCATGGCCAACCAGCCCTTTCTTATCATTGCCACACGCCCACCCCCAACACACTCCACCAGCTGAGTTGTTCAGTCCCTTTCCAGTTTCACTGATGGGGGACTTTTGTGTTCTCTGTTTCTTTTCCTTCTTGAGTCTCGGATTGATTCTTGAGAAAAGAAGAGGCGAGAAGTAGCTTTACTATGCCTAACCTTAAGGCAATGGAATTTTTATTTAGTTTTGTCTTTTTGAGCCAGTATAAAACTTGTTATTAATCATATTCTACTATTTTTCTTCTTCTGCAGCAGCAAATGCATGCCGTAAACACTGGTCACACCTAAGCAGGTGCAGTCTGGGACTCTGAATCATTTTGCTAATTGGAGCTATGGAAAAAATTCTTTGACACTTGGTCTCTTAGGTAGGCTTGTTACCATCAGAATAGAAAGGGAGAATCTAATTTTTTTTCTGGTGGACTTTTTCATAATGAGCAGGAAAGATCATGTCCATCTGGGTGCTAAAGCTGTATGAATAATTTGGGATCTGAATTTACTGGAATGTCTATATAAAACAACCTACTTCTGTAACGATAATGTTACTTTCCATTTCCACCAGACCCAATGCTCTCCACATCTGATGATGTCTGAAAAGTATGACCACACAACAGCTTCCATAACGTGGCGTGGAGTCACCTCGTAACCAAATGACTGACAGTATCTAAAGTTGACGATCAGACTTGTGTTCTTTCTCTTTGGATTTTTAGAATAACAAGGAGTTTTTAATCATGTGTTTGATTTGAAAGTCTGAGATATAATCAGAGATTTATACTTGAGATTACAAGCCACATTTCTCAGAGGGGATATATTTTTTAAGTCTTAAATCTCCCATGGACCTGTAATTCACGTAACAACAATGCAGTGCTATTAGCACTGGTCAGGAAGAAAAAATCAAACATAGTTGATGTTGAGAGAGAGACAAATCAAGAGAGAGGGGAAGATTCACTGCAGCAACTTAAAGGAAGATTTCTGAGCTTTGCTGCAGGAATCTTGACATAATCATTCATATTTCAGCATTTCACAGGAAACAAAGTTTTCTAACTTCTCTCCTTTCAGCCAGAAATCTATGCAACTCCAAACACAGGGAAGATTTTAACTGAGGCTCATTTGCCACTTTTTACTTGTTTTAATATAAGTTAAAATGCTGTTATGACTATGCAATTATGCTTGAGATTTTACGTTGTTATTGGGAAAAATAGGCTTTAACTGAAATAATGTCAAGATAATAAACAGTACATTCCACGTATGATTTCATTATTATCATTATCTTCCAACGTCTCAATTTATTAAGATGTGAAAAAGATACATTCTGAGATAGAGGAATGATAGTATGGTAACGGGGCAGAAAATAGTCAAATTTATTTCAAAATGAGAAATTCAAATGTGCATTTTGATCTATACCCTAAAGTTTTCCACCAAATATACATCTATATAGTTTTCACTGCCTTCCTCCTCTACTTTTAACTCCTACCAGAGAACCTGAACTAGGGAGCAGGGAAGCTGTAGTTCCCCTCTAGACTGGGGCACACTAACTCGATCCCACACACAGGCTGGGTCAGCTGCCCCCCAGGCAGAGTAAGCCCCCAATATTACCCTCCCCCAGCCACCCCCCTCAAGAACTGAATGCATTAGTCACCACTCTGGGTTACAAACCTCCAAGAAAACAGTGGGCCATTGCCACCCTCAAACAAAATATTTCCATGAGCCAATGGGGGACACACAGGTAAACGTGGGTTTGTGACAGTGGGTCTTCGAAGACAAAAATCTACATCTTCAACAAGCACTGGGAGAAACGCCCAAAGACCATTTTTGAGCAATGCTGGTCGGGGCCTGGGACGTGGGACGAGAGCAAGGGGTTTGAAGATACGACAGGTGGAGTGAGATGGACAGACACAGTAAGAAGGACAAAAGGGCAGAAGAAACAGGGAGAGGACGGGAGTTTGAAGCCATAGCAAAAAACAGTAGCTGCAAATGGCCATGTCATAATAAAAAGAAGCAAAATTAAATAATTCACAATGTTTTCTGGCCCAGCCTGTCTGCAGTTGTTCATTTATTATGTAATTTTTTGACCTCAAAGTTACATTACTGACCTCAAAGATATTAAACTGTGTCTACTCACTAATCACACAAATGTTTGACTCACAATCTGTTCCTGAACCAGTTTCCTCTTGGGGAATAATCTCTCCTCAAGTGTAAACTTCTTTTCTCATCTTGTGGAATTGATGGCAAGTGAATGAAATGAACATCAAATTACAAAAATCCCTGAACTTGATCTTAGTAGTTGCTCTCCTTATATTTGGCCTTACACACAGGTCTCTTAACTATTCCTTGGCCCACAGAATGTTGAGGGTGACGGTGCGAATCCTGGCCCGACTGCCCAGCAGCCAACCACGGTGCTGGTAGGGTGGCTGGAGCCACATGTCCTGGACGCCTCCTGGACCCTCTCACACTCAGCCCAGGCCTAAGTGACTAGCCCAGATATCACCTGCCAATCACCCAGAAATTCCGACTTCCCAGTAAGGAACAGCGTGATGGTTAACGCTATGTATCAACTTGGCAAGGCTGCAGGCACCGGGTATTTGGTCAAACACAAGCTCAGAGGCTGCCATGAAGGTCGGATGGGACTGGAATTTAATTCAGCAGACTTTGAATAAAGCAGGTTGTCCTCTGTCATGTGTGTGGGGCTCATCCAATGAGTTGAAGGCCTTGGAGAAAAGACTAACCTCCCCCAGGGGAGAGGGAATTTCTGCCAGCGGGCAGCTTTTGGACTCAAGCCACATGTCAGGTTTTCCCTGGGTCCCCAGCCCACCTGCCTGTCCTGCAGAATTTGGATTGGCCAGCCCCCACAAGCATGCATGTCAACTCCTTAAATAAATTCTTCTCTCTGTATACCTATATATACATATATATACAGCAGGTGGGGTCTGTTTCTCTGCAGGTCCTTGACTAACACCAAGACGATGGTTTTCAGCTCTTGAATACCTGTCTTTCCCCTCGACTGAGCCGTGTCCCTCGGAGCCTACTGTCTGCACAGCACTGGGTTCCCCTTTGGCCACAAAACTTGCTTTCAACACTCAAACACTGGTCCAGGGTCTTCAGTTTCTCTTAAACCAAGGAGAGATTAGAAATTTTCTAATCCAGTCCCATCATTTTTCTGTGAATGGCCTACCACCCAGAGACTTCAGTCTGCTCTCCCAGGGCCAGGCCAGCAGGACCAGACAAAGCAGAAATGAGAATCTGGCTGGGCCTCCCACCCTCCTGCTCTGGGCTCTGCCCACCAGCTTCCTTTCTCACATGGGCCTTACCCCGTCTTGTCACAGGAGGATAGCGCACTTCCGTGCTCCGAGTCACCACACAAAGGCACCAGTTCATTAGATGGATGTTTTAGCTATCGGTTCACTAATCCTAACGGCTTATAGATGATATTTAGGGACATGGGGGGAAAAATTAAGTGATCTCCCCACTGCAGACATGACAAATCTGGTTATAATGAAATACGGATACTGTTGAATTAGGTTGGTTTTCCCAAAATCAGAACCTGAGGTTTTGATTTATGTAAAAGAGAGAACATGAGAACATGTCCCAGGAAGAATCAGTAGGGAGTGCGGAAGGAGGAAGCAGGCCAGGAAGGGAGGCAGGCCGCACAATGGTGTGATATCAGGCGAAGTCCCTCGGAGGCCAGCGTGGGTTAGGTCCCAAAGAAACCCTGTAGGGAGCGCACATCCCGTCCGAGACTTGTCACCATCAGAGGGCAGGGAAGCTGGCACATCGATGCCCCCACAGCCGTCAGGCACTGGTGGAGGATGGGGTAGTTAAACTCGCAGAGTCTTCTGGAACCTTATGTATGTGGAGTCCTCCTTCAAAGAGACACAAGTGATGGCTGCGGGAGTTCACGTACAGCAGGAGCTGACCTTCACCGAGGTGGAAGAGGCGTCCTGGTGTGAGGGTGCCGCAGGAAGTGCTTGCAGGGTTGGCTGCACCCTCTGGTATCTGGATCAGAGCGGACCTGCACAGTGTCAGCAAAAGGACAGAAAGTCCCCGGGCCAAGCCCTGACCAACCTAATTGGAGATATCGACCAGACACCAAAGGACAGGCCCATCAGAGAGAACTGTCACTGCAGAGTGACAGAAGGAGGGTCAGAAAGTCAAGACTGTCAGGGCTCCACCACACTCGCCCTAAACCACTGACTCTCTGACAAGTTCATGGTCGGGGTCCCGATACGGACATGCAGCCAGCCACCTGCTTGATGCCCGGCACCTGGGGGACAACCCAGTCAACTCTACTGACTCTCAGCTCTTACACCAATCAGCCTCTGAATTCTAAGACAGCCTCTTGAGGAGATCTGCCCAAAGTGAGAGGATGTGGAAACCCACCAAAACACACTGCCGGTTGTCTCTACAAGAATGTTCTTCATTAAAAATAAGTACCCGGGCATTCTCGTTGTAGCCATTGATCTGTGCAAGTGTGGCTCACCGGCCCCTGAAAAACGGGCTGTCCCCTACACTCAGTGACACTGACTCAGCACCCAAGTTTCCTTTAAGCTCCAGTGGCAACGTGACACTGTGGAGGGCAGCTCAGAGAACTCTTTTTTTTCTACAGGGACTAATCAGATCATCCCCAATGTCCTTGCTGGAGCTTGAACCGTGATAACCTTTTCTTAAGTTCAGGAACAATTAAGAAATCGATACAGGAGTTGAGGAACAAAATGTCAGCCTAATTTGTGGCAGTGCTGGCGTGGGGGCAATGCTCGGCTCCGAGGTGTGGGCTACTGCCCAGAGACGAAGTCACCATCTCAGGCACCGGAGGAGCATGGACAGAGTCCTCGCGGACGGGGTCAGCCCTGGTGGGAGGCACCAACTGGAGACAACACCTGTGGCAATCCTGGAGGGCTTCCAGGAGAGAGAAGCCCGAGGACCAGGCCAGGCAACCAAATCAGTCCTTTTCTGATGGGGGAAGACAGAGAGGGGGTGGAGATAAGAATTGAAGATTTCACCTCAGTGCTTCCCAGAGAAGCATAAAAACTCCTCTTAATGGCCCAAAGCAGACCAGTGGAGAGAGAGAGGAAAAAACCTGTACCCAATACATGATGATTATCAGTCTAGTAAATTTTGTGTATATACCAATTTCCTAAGAAAGTACACCATATTATTTTCATATTAGTGAGTTATTTTTTACTGAACGATTCAGAAGATAATTTATATCTGTGATGTCTCTTAAACCCCTCCTAATCATTCACAGCAAAGTCTAAGTTCTGCAGCTCATATTTATAGCTTTTACAGTTTTTAGAACTTCAGAGTTCTAAATGCTTATCTGTATCTGTGTTAAGTTCGGTTAAGTTCTAAGTCTTTACCAAAAATGGGCACTCCTCTGGCTAAAACTTGAGAGAGGACGGATCCCTAACTTGGGAAATAAAGAGTTAAGAAAAGAGATAAATTTAAGAGTTTGAGATTTACACATGTTGGCCACTATATATAAAAATAGATTTTAAAAAAAGTTTCTTCTGTGTAGCACAGGGAACTATGTTCAATATCTTGTAATAACCTTTAATGAAAAAGAATATGAAAACGAATATATGTATGTATATGCATGACTGGGACACTGTGCTGAACACCAGAAATTGACACATAGTTAATTGACTGTACTTCAATTAAAACAAACAAACAAATGAATAGAAGTTAAAAAGTTAAGAAAAATCCTAATCAGGCGTGCGTCTGGTTCTTTATAGTGCAGATAATAGGAGGTGAAAGTCTCAACTCTGTGTCCCAGTGGTGGGAAGTGGGGCATCAGCTTAGCTCAAGGTACAAATTATAGTTTGGAAATGAAGCTAGAGGCTCAGTTGCTGCTCACATACCCAGTGTTGCGGACGAGGGAAATCAGATGCCTGTGAGGACCAGAATAAGTAAGAGAAGCCAAAAAGAGAGCTTAAGACACGAGCCTGCTACTCCACAATGCAGCCACTGCAATAGGTGGAAATAAAAATAACTGTAAAAGAGAGAAGGCTCAGCTCAGCTCAATCTTCGGAAATGTTTCCCAGAGGAAACAGTCCCTGTCTTTCTTGACTCGTTATGTCAGAGAGGGATTCATTGTAAGAGAAGCCTTCTTCTTTCGTTCCAAGGAAAAAACAATGTCAAAATGTTACCAGGATAATCCTTAGCTTCTTAACTGGTGACTGTGAAGAGAATTTCATTCATTCATTCACTCATCCATTCATAACATTTGTAAATTAAGCTTACAAAGAAAGGATAAACAACAGAGGAAAGATGATGTTTATTTTCAAAGCAGGGCTGGTCCCAAGAAAAATAATCAACTCCGGGAGGACTGCCTTCCGCCCTGCCTCCTCTGCTTAGTCTTTCAAGATAGAGCTGCCCCCTGCCCCACTGGCTACTGCCCTGCACTTTCCACCTCTCCTTTATTAAAACCTGTTTTAGATGATCTGATGAATTCATTCACCTTAATGTCATGCACATTAAGACTAGGTAAGGGGTAAAGCTACCCGTATCAACTCAGTCATGAGTATCTGCGTTCTCAACGGGAGAAAAGCCTCAAGCTAAGGGAAGGGCCAGTGGGGGCACATCAAGGAGCAGGTAGAGGAGCAAAGATCTTTCAAGAGAGAGGCTCTCGGAAAACTGGAAAATACAGTTTATAGACATGTACTCAGTCTTGATGCTATGGACAATATTAATTAATGAAGCCATCGTCTATTTAAACTGGAGAGCATGATGTGGGTTTTCTCTGATTCAAGGCTAAAGGTCAAAAAATAGGTACATACTATTAGGTATAAAATAAGCTACAAGGATATATTGTACAACACAGAGAATATAGCCAATATTTTATAATAACTCATAGTGGAGGATAACCTTTAAAAATTATGAATCACTATATTATACACCTGTAACTTATATAATATTGTATATTAACCATACTTCAATAAAAAATAAACAGGTAACTCTGGAACTGTTATTCCCTACCAAGAACCTTTCTTCTGGAAAAAGCACAGCAAAACGACTTTTCCCCTAGTAGCCACTGCAATTTATTCCTGACATGAGAGGAACATCTGCTTTAGATTATGTGCAGACATTTCTGGGATGTCAACGTGGTCAGAAATAACCAAAACGCTTATAAGCAGATGAAGACATGTTATTTCCATTTCAAATAGGGATTTAATTCTAGAAGGCCCACTAAACAACAACAAAAACAACAAAGGCTTGCATTTATGTGGACCAATTATAGACTCATTTGCAAAAACTGGGAAATGAAAAAGAGGACCTAGCAGAGGAATTAGGTTCCATAATTATAAACCCTTTGGGGCAGTTTGGGGAGAGGCAGAGGAAGAAAGGTTAAATAGCATTTGGTATCAATCTTAAAATAACTATCACCTCTCCCCTTTAAAGCCTTAAGCTCAATGACATATCAGCCTATTGAAATTCTGCGTCTCCATGCCAGGTTTTAGTAATGTCCCTTTTAACCTTCTCAGGATGGATGGCTCAACACGATGAACTATGGGGTTTAACGTTAGGAAGCTGTGAGAAATCGCTTCATCTTGCACACAATGGCAATCCCAGGAGAGCTACCTGGTGCCGTGCAGTTAGTCACAGCATCCTGCCCCGCCCGGCTGGATTTACAACAGCAGTTCTCGCACCTGCTGAGTCCCCCACCACCACCACCTTTCGTATTGTTTGGGAGGACTGTGTCAGAAGGATGTCTGATCACATTTTCAGATGATTTAAGGGCTTATGGAATAAGTCACTAGAAAGGAAAAGATGACTGAAGTTTTATGCAATATTTTTGATAAGCTGCTGTAAAACCTCATCCCGACCCAAACAATACTAAGGCAATGGAATAGGAAAATGAGAATGACTTAAAATTCAGTTCACTTCGGATTCTTTGAGACACCAGGTTCCCAGACTCTATTCCCATCCTAGAATGACAAGAACCAATGGATGTAAAAATTGCCCTTATTACTAGAGAATGTTTAACTCAACCCATTAAATTATTTGTGATTTCTGTATGAATTATTAAACTATTCAGGACTGGATAAGAAAAATCATCTCTCTTTTGATAAGCTGGCTCCTTTCCTTTCAACTCAACAAATAAGAATCTCAATGTCTTAAACATAAGTAGAAATCTCATGTTTTTATGGGGTAAGGTCACTAATTAATAAAGGTCATTCCAAGTTTCTCTTACTCTGAGCAAAATGCACAGGAATCCATGCATAACATTCTATGCATAATAATTCATTTTCAACAATTTTTTAACATCAAATATTGATCACCAAATTCTCTGCTTCTCCTTACTCCCCACCTTTTGTTCTGCATCTATGACTCATCTCCCCGAATGGTCCTGTTTCTCATGGTGGAGTCCACCTCAGACACTCATCCTTGACTGGCTATAGGTCTGTTCTAATGCACTTGATTCACCTGACATAACAACATACACCTCATTCTATGCATATTAGTTTCCATTGCTGTGATGACAAATTAGCACAAATTTACTACTTAATGTAAATTTATTATCTCACAGCTTTTGTAGGTCAGAAGTTTGGCTCAATCCTGTGTCTAAAGGTCTCACAAGGCTGAAACTCTGGAGAAGAATCAGAGCTCGTTTGAGTTGTTGGCTTAACTTAGTCCCTTGCAGATGTAGGGCTGGGGTCCCCATTTCCTCACTGGCTGTCAGGCAGGGGCTGATGTTCGCTCCTAGATGCTGCCCACTTTCCTACTCATGTTTTCCAGGGGCCCCTCCAGCAATGCTGGGTCTAGTCTCTTTCACACTTCAAGGCTCTTTGACTTCCCTTTCTGCGCATCTCTCTGACTCCAGGGCTTGCATGATTAGATTGCTAACCTGGGTAATCCAGGATAATCTCCCTATTTTCAGGACCATAATTACGTCTGCAAAGGTTCTTTTGCCATGTAACATAATGTATTCATGAGTCTCTGGAATTAGAGTGTGGGCATCTCTGGAGGGTCATTCTGCCTACCACAATCTGCCATCTGGACCATCAAGATGTATTTTATGAGACATGTAGAAAACAAAAAGTAAAATGACATACATAAACCCAAGTATATCGATAATAACATTAAATGTGAATTAATTAAATAATCCAATCAGACTGGGTAAGCTAAACAAAACAAGATCCAACTGTAGGCTGTCAACAAGAAACACAGAGTAGATTCAAATATTCGAATAGGCTGAAAGTAAAAGGATGGAAAAGAGATATATCATATGAACAGCAGCTATAAGAAATCTGGAATGGCTATACTAATTCCAAACAAAATAGACTTCACACAAAAAATGTTACTAGAGATAAAGAGAGATATCTTATAGTGATAAAGGGGTCAATCCATCAGTAAGAATGATAAGCATACATGCACCTAATAACAGTGCCCCCAAACAAATGAAGCAAAAGCTAATAGAATTGAGGGTAGCAACAGACAATTCAACATTAATAGTTGGAGACTTCAATATCCTACTTACAATAATGGATAGAAAGACCAGGCAGGTAATCAACAAGGACAAAAAAGCCTTGAACAATGTTATATGCAAACAAGACCTAACAGACATCCATAAACACTCCACCCAAAAAAAGAAGAACACATATTCATCTAAAGAGCACACAAAATAATCTCCAGTATAGACCATAATTTAGTTCATAAAATAAGCCCCAGAAAACTTAAAAGGATCAAAACTGTACAAAGTACATCCTCCAATCACAATGGAGTAAAATTATAAATTAATAACAGAAAGAAATCTTGGAAATTTAAAAATATGTGGAAATTAAACAAAACACTATAAGTAACCAGTGGGTCAGAAAGAAACGACAAGGGAAATTAAGAAAATACTTTGACATGAGTGAAAATTAAGATAAAACATCCTAAAACTTGGAGGATGCAGCTAAATGAGTGCTTAGAGGAACGTTTATAGCTGTAAAAACATATGTTAAGTATAAAAAGTCAACAACCTAGCCTCCCACCTTAAGACACTGGAAAAAAAGAGCAAACCAAACCCAAAATAAGAAAAAAGAAGAAAAAAAAACAAGATTTGAGTAAAATTAATGAAATAGAGGATAGAAAAATAATAAAGAAGATCAACAAAACCAGAAGTTGATACTTCAAAAATATCAACACACTTTTCGTATGAACAATTGTATGATGACAAATTAGATAATTTTGGTAAAACTGATGAATTCCTAGAAAGACACAAACTACTGAAACTGATTCAAGATGAAACAGAAAAGCTGAATAGACCTAAAACAAGAAAAAACTATAAAGAAAAATCTTAAGTGACTATGGGTTTGTTGATGTCTCATTCTATTCTGGCTGTTATGGCAAAATATCACAGACTGGGTAGTTTATAAACAACAGAAACCTACTGTTCACAGTTCCGGAGGACGAAAGCCTGAGATCAGGGTGAGTACTGTCTTCTGGGATGTAGACTGCCAGCCTTTCGCTGGGTCCTCACATGGTGGAAGAGACTAGGGAACTCTTTGGTGCCTCTTTTAGAAGACCCCAATCTCCTTCATGAGGGTTCCATCCTCCTGACTTAAGCACTTTCCGAAGGCCCCACCTTCTAATGCCATCATTTTGGGGGTTAGGATTTCTACAGATGAATTTTGGGGAGACACTTTCAAACCACAGCAGGTGATGAGATTTTAGACATGACACCAAAAGCACAATCCAAGAAAGAAAACATTGATACAATAGAATTTATTTCAAAAACTCAGGCCCTGCAAAAAATAGTATTAGGAAAATAAAAATAAGCCGTAGTTCAGGAGAAGATGTTTTCAAAACACCAATCTGATAAAGGACTTAGATCCCTAAGTTCAAAAACTCTCAAAATCCAACAATTAAAAAAAAACACAGCCCAATCAAAAAGTAGGCAAAAGACCTGAATAGACACCTCACACCAGCAAGGCTGCAGAGCAGCGGGGCTCTCATTCACTGGTGGTGGAAATTCAAAAGGGTGCAGCCACTTTGGAAGACAGTTGGTAGTTTCCAGCAAAACTAAACATAATCTTACCATAGAATCAGCAGCCTTGCTCCTAGGTATTTACCAATTGACTTGAAAACACATGTCCACACAAAGCCTGTCTTTGAATGTTTATACAGCAGATTTATTTCCAAAGCTTCAAACTGCAAACAATCCACATGTCCATCGATAGGTTAAGGGACAAACAAAAATGTGTTTATCCATATAATGGAATACTATTCAGCAACAAAAAGGCATTAAATATTGATATATACTGCAGCATTCATCCTGAGCTGAAGAAGCTAGATGCTAAAAAAAAAATGAAAAATATATGATTCCATTTACATGAAGTTCTAGAAGGAGCAAAACTAATCTAAAGTGTTAGAAATCATATCACTGATAACCTGCAGAGGGGCTGAGGATTGTTGCAAAGGATCCCAGGAAGTTTTCCGGAGTTACCACCCCAGACGGAGAACTGTTCTATGTCTTGTTTGGGGTGGTGGTCACATGACTAAACATGTTTTTTTTTTCAAAATCAATTCCAACTGTACACTTAGAATGAAAATATTTTATTTTAGGTAAGTGATGCTTCAATAAAGTTGACAAAGAAAAACTTCATAACAAGTAAGAGCTACATGTGAAAGAAGAATCACATAATTCTCATTTTCAATTATCTTCCAGTACTCTGAAAACCTTTGTTTCGTTGTCAATTTGACCATTATCTGGCCTTTTGTCTTGGGTAATATGATGTCACCCATATCTCCTTGGAATACTAAAAAATAAATGAAAAATTTCAGTCTTAACAGAAAGTCCCAGTAGGCCAGATGCTCCTCATTCTCCTTCCTCAGTTTAATCCTGATCGGGACCAGGAAGATCCTTTAGGTATCCCTTCTTTGAAGCAATTTATACGTCTTTACTTTTCTGACTGAAAATGTTCCACTTGCTATAGTCATTATGATTCCTCTGTTATTAGTAGTAGCCATAAATCTCCCAGTATTAGCTTCATTTCACTATCTAAGCAATAAAAACAGAAAATAATTCAATAAAAACCTGCATGTTTCGTCAGCTACATAACACTCCTTCACTGGCTTTTGTAACTCTAGATATTTGGAAGAATCCATGTTTTTATGACTATTTCTTGGCCACTCAAATTAAGTTCCCATGTAAATCCAGCCACGATGTATCAGCTAGAATGAAGCACATGCGCTCCTGCTTTTTCTGCTGTCTCAGCTCCTGTGAACTCCCGGGAAACTTTCTCTCTGTCAAGTGAACTCACTGCTAACTAATTAAAATCAGATAGTCAATACTGACTCTGACTCTCTTTAAAAGTCATTCTTTTCAGGGTGTTTTTTGTTTTTTTTTTTTTTTAAGTTCTTGCTGCTGTATGGTCACCATTTAGAAACATTTTGTGACTTCTCTGAAGACATTTACTATGCAGCTTGGAGCAGCACTGTCCAATACGCGTGCGATTCAAGCCACCCATGTGATACTAACTTTTCCAGCAGTTACATTACAAAAGTAAGAAAGAGGCAAAATTAACTTCAATAATACATTTTACTTAACTTAATATATCCAAATTATTACTATTCAACATGGCAACCAATATAAAAATTATTAATAAGATATTTTATATTCTTCTTTATGGCAAATCTTGGAAATTCAATGTATATTTTATGCCTAAAGCGTATCTCCATTCGAGCTAGCTATGTTCCAAGTTCTCCAGAGCAACCTGGGGCTAGTGGCCACAGAAAGGACAGTGCAGGTCTACAGAGATGGCTTTCTTTAAATAGACTGAAAACCTGACCTCAGCACAACTGACTTTGTACGGCCCAGAGCCAAGTCAGGTAGAGTCTATGCATAGTACAAAATAAGCACCTCTCCCTCTGTTTAGATCCAATTCTTTTATTTAAGGGGAACTGGGAGGTTTTTGTAAATATGCTCATGGAATTAGGTAAAGATCTAGAATTTTTTAAAAACCAAAACTTCGATACACAAATCTGCTTATATTGCTGGGCAGTGGTCTGGAAAATGGAAGAAAACATCTGACAAAGGTCAGGATGAGAAGCGTGAAGACAGAAGGACCGGGACAGCAGGAGGTGGAGACCACAGGTGTTATTACATCTCATGACAACTGCTGATCTTTTTCACAAATTGTCCACCTTCAAGTTCCATTACTTCTTGTGGTCTTGGCCTTGCAAGGGGTGAAAAATGATCTTATGGAAATAAGACTTGCGTGATGTGCATCTTATAAAACAAGTGAGAGTAACTTTTTAAGCACCTTAACTTTCCACCGCACACTCAATACCTGGCCAAGGATTACCGCAAGATGTTGATGAATTGTCCTGCTTAATCTCCATGTATGGACATTTACTCCAGACTGAAGGATTTTGAAATTCTTCTGCTGATCAGGGACCAGTTTTCTACTGCTTTTAGAACAGCTGTTAGGAGCTCTTGGATTCACTGACTAGGAAGAAATTAAAAGGTCAGTTCCAGGAGCCCCAGCTGGTACAGAATGCCACCTGGCATAAGTATGGATGTCAGGACTGCTCGTAAGATAGCTTAGGGTGAAAAGGGCTCAACAGCCTGAACTCAGATGAAGCCTTGCTCTGACAGAACATTCTGGAAATTCTATTATCTTAAGGTCAGTATTACCTTTAACATTCCTCTTTTGCTTATCTTTTCACTAGTTTATCAGTTTCTGCAGTAGGATTTACTGGGACCATTTTACAACCAGATCTTTTTGGTTAAATCCTTTTGACAAGTACCAACCTATTATAATCTATGAAATTGATAAATATCTAAATTATACATTCTATAATATGGCCAGTCACAAAAACTGTCAAAACATGGGGTCTCATTCAGGCAAATAAACTGAATCCTCAAATATCCACCAGACTTTATCAATAGGACTAAGTAAGGTTCCCAGCTTTCCTTCTGCTATGAAACTGGTGGGTGTTCTTTAACCTCACCTGGACTCACCTCAACTCAGTTACTGAGTCTCCTGTATTAGCAATAAGCTAATTTCACCTATGTTTGTCCTATACATTGAAATTTGTCAATATTCAATTGACAGCTTTAGCTATGAATTCTCTTCAACCCCTTCCTGGACTCAAAGATGACCCATCCATCATTTAAAATAATATGTTCCAAAATTATACAGATACTTCCCACATCCAGTGAAGTTCAACACAGTATGTACTTAGACCACGTTCTGTGCTCCCTAATTATTTAAACAGAAGGATAATGACGAGGAAGGAGCAAGGCCGTGGGAAGGAATAGCTTCACCTCACTGACAGCGGCACCGACTTGCGAACTGCAAATGCAGACCTGAGACTCTGGGACATCACTTAAAAGAATTTGCCTCAAGGTCTTGGATCCTAGACAATGTAGAAAAAATGAAAATGACTACTTTGCCAATTACCTCTTCTATATCTCCACCTGAAATGCTGATGGCACAAGAGTTGAAATTGAATAGATATAGTAATCATCTAATTAAACAAAGAAAATGTCCCAATCATGAGTCCTATTAATATGCAGCACTCATTCCAGGAGACTCATTCCAGGAGACTCATTCTCAAACCTTGCCAAGCGTTTCTCCTTCCCACACAGACTATTCAGGACAGGCGCTAGGTACAAAGAAGACTGCATTTTTCCTTCAGGAAATGCTACAAAACCCAGGAACTTCTTACCCTTAGCCCCACCCACTACCACACCAAGGATCTAGTGGCCACAGCCTCCCGTCTCAACACCCTCCCCCAACCATCACAACTGAGCCAGTGGCATCCCCTCTGAGACCCTCAAAGCTACACTTTGTCATCTTAGCAAAGCTTTAGGCCACTGAAGAGATGACGTTCTGAGGCCAATCTTACCTTCCTGGTCTGCTCACGCTTCAGTCTGCTCTCCTGAGTGCTATTAAGCAAACATAGCACAGTCCTCCCGCTCAGGTGACCTTGGCCACCTGTCAAAAGTCACCTAGTCGTTTCCATCGACAGAGCAAGATGGCTTGGAACCCTGGCCCTTGGCATCGCCTTCGATTCCAAGAAGAAATTAGATGTGCAGGAACAATTCAGAGGACACGGTAAAGAAGGAAAGAAACTCACAAGAGGGGCAGTGATGTGAGGGGTGTTCCTAGACATCTGTCAAGCCACTGCTATCCAAAACCAGCAGTATTCATGGCTTCTAAGTTAAATAATCACATTCCTAGGGCTGTAAAAAGAAAGTAGCTCAGTTCTCGAACTGGCCAACGAATTGGAAGATATATGGTTATGCTTTGCTTTTCTCTTAAGTGTATAGTTAACGTCTGATCATGACTGATACTTCCAGTAGATGAAGATAAGCAAGTACATCCAAAAAGTATAGAAATACGGCCAATATTTAATGAGTGATGATTCTGCACACCCCCTTCAACTCACACATTTAATCCCCACAACAACCAAGTTATTATCATTTCCATTTTACAGACCAGGGAATGGACCACAGAGTGCTCAGCATGCTCTCAAAAGCACCCCCTTGAGCTGCAGTTTGAACCCAAGCAGTTTGGCTCCAGACTTGAGATCCATATGAAATGATTTGTGATGTTATTCATCCTTACCTGGGACTCAGTCATGGACAGAAAATCTGAAAACAGAGAAAGAGCTATAGCGTAGAAGGCAAGGGGCGGTCTGGGCGCTGTGAAGGGGGCAAGCAAGCTGCAGCCACCAGGGGAAGTTCCCAGCCTTCCAGTGGCATCTCCTGCCTAAGGGACTGTAGGAAGGGGCAGCGAGATACTTCCTCTTCCATTTCCCATCTCCACAAAGCTGCGCAAACTCTGCTACCCGAAAAGATTTCTTAGAAGGATAACTTATATTTTGAAACTGTCAGCACCAACACATTTCTAATCTCTCTCCCTTTCTTTCTCTCTCTCATTTGCATATATAAAATGATGCTGAAATTCACATAATTGTTCAATATTACCTTTTAACAATCTGAACTTGACTCTGCTATTCAGCCAGTTTTTCTTAGCTAACTCTGAAAAATGGAGGCAATAAATACATCCTTGTTTACTTTTTAACCTTCCAAGGTGTATTTATAATGAATTATTTACCCAATACCTAGAGAGCTATTATGCTTTGAGAGAGACTGGAGAAAATTCAGATCACATACAACCTGGCATTAATAGTAAATTATTTATTTATGCACTAGGTATTTTATGAGACTTTTTTAGACCATTATTGCTTCCCAGCAAATTTTCTCTGAACGTTAACACTTCTGCCATGGGCAAATAGTAACAGTACGTTCAAATCAACCTCTCTCTTTTCTACACACACACACACACACACACACACACACACACACACACACACACACACACTTTCAAGTTACTCAGCTCTGCAGAACTAATGTGATTATTTTGGGGTTTTGTACAAATAACGGTTAAATACCTTTACCTCTCCTACAAATACTGATAATATGCTAATATTATCAGAGGTTGGAGTCAAGCCCTTTGCCCAGAATCCCACTCCTTAGATGAGGGCAGAGGGGTGCAGGGGAGACCAGGGAGTGATTGTCTCCCTCAGAAACTTACATTTCTCTCCCCGAAAAGCATACATAGCCCTTGATCAAGCACAAGGAGTATGGAGTGAGGACCGCCCTTCACCAAGCTGCTGGCTGCTCGCCGGGTCAGGTCCTGCGCACCCACTGAGATGCCCGCACTGAGCCTGGCTCCCAGGCACTGGGCCCCTAGCAGAGCTGAGCAGAGACCCACGATCCTGGGCACGACCAGGTCTCTACTCCTAGTATTTATCCACGGAACAATAATACCTGGTGGTCATTTGACTCCCTTTTCAACTTCCTCTTTATTTGAAATGTTGCTTTAGATAGAATTTGTGTTAAATATTTACATTCTAAATGTATATAACTATCTGTGGATTCAAAAATAAAGTCAATTTTTTTGCAAACTGGTGATGGGCTAGTCTGCTGCATATTTCTTATGTGTTTGTTTAGCCAGGACAAGCAGGTAGTTTTTAAAACATTTATTTAATTTTGAAAGTTCTTAAGCAAATTTTTTAGCCTGTAGTCTGTCTCAGTCCTTACGACTTCCTAAGGCTCAATATTGGGCCACTCTGGCCAAGTATTTAGGTTTCAGTTTCTGTTCCTGCCAAGCCCCTAAAGACACACAATTCTGTGGCCCATTTCTAGTTGCAAGAACATCTCTTTGACAAACGATAGACTCTGAGGAGTGTTTTAGCTTACATCATTTTAAGCCATTGTTAAACCATTTCACATTTAAAATTCTAATGTAATTTCTAAGCATATACACCTTAATTAGCAAAAGTTATAGTTCAACGCCAGGATTTAGATTTAAAAATTGGTAGTAGTAGGTTATCATTTAGAAACTTATATATAATGAAGCTTAATGTTTCAATTAAAATCTTCTTTAATAGAAACTGGGCATTAGGTATTAGGTGCTTTCTTTTAAGAATCATAGCAAAAATACATTAACCAGCTTCTAATTTTCTCCATTGTTTTGCCCATTTTAGGGTTTTAGATTTATAGCCTTGTATCTTCCTTGTCTATATTTAAAGTCATAACGCCACCAAATGTTCATCTACAGAGAATGTGCGAATTATAAAAGAATATTAAACATTTATTAACAAGATCTTAGTGCTCTGGAAATTACGTCTCTTTATATTCTAATTATTTAAAGCAGGCCGACTTCTTTTTCATTCTCACCTAAGAGTGAAACATGGCTGGCTACCATCTGGATTTTAATCTCAGAGTGGAAAATTGGATCCTCACCAGTTAAGACTGAACTTCCGACCGGAATCTGGATCAGCAGTCCACATTAAATCCACCTATTTTATTGTGATTTTATTGTGATTTTATTGTGATTAAATCCACCAGGAACACGGTGGCAGCAGGTCGTAGCAGCAGAACCCAAAACTAAGAAGACAGACAGGCCGTGGGATGGAGGGGAGGAGGCATGCCAGGCGGGACCCTGGCCAGAGATGGTGCCCCGGTGTAAACGCGGGGCCTGGAGTGCCGAGCCTGCTGAGCTACGTGAAGTGGGCGCGAGGAAGGCAAAAATCAGACCACAGACAATTTGAATAACACCATGTGCCCTGTAGGTGCGGGGATTCAGCAGTGGAGCCCAGCGGCTTGTGTATGAAAGAGGAGCATCTGAACGAGTGACAGGCGGTGCTATTGGGAGATGGGGTCACAGGATCTAAGAGGAAAGCACAGCAAGTGTCCCAACTCCCCCCCAACAGACAAAACGCAGGGGATGAGCCGACGAGACCTGGGACCCGGGGGCTTCACAGGGTCACCGTGCTGTTGGCCGGGAGGCACCTCCACCCAGGCGTCTAGCTGATCTTAGGTCGAGACTAGCCTGGGCAAGAAGACCCTGACAGCAGCTCTCACAAGGGAGAGGTGAGACATCCATGAACAGGACAACTGCCAACGGGGGAGGGGAAGGTGTTCTCATTTGCCTGAAAGTTCAAGACTCACTGTTGCAAACCATCCAGGAAGCCGAGGCTTTTCCCCAAGGACCGTCCTGGGAAGCAGTCCAGACCACCGAGGTGAACTGTGACTGCACAGGACGCTGTGGTTTCTCAAGATGAGGTGTCATTTATCCCACAACCAAGGCTTCAAAGGAGCCTCATGGAAAAGCAATCCTTAAACAGGACTGCGAGCAAACGAGGCCTCGCCCTCCTTGGAAGATATTACTGCTCACTCTGGCTATTTCTGGCTCCTGGTTCTTAGGTCGGGAACATTCCCGGGAGATGCTCTGAACCCACACACAGAGCAGGGCTCCCTTGCACACAGTCCCATGACACACGACACACTTGTACACACACGGCAGGTGCCCAGAGCACCGCAGGCCTGGGAACTCCCACTTGCCTGAGGTTTTCACGTAGAGAACCCCCCAGCTCTACTTAGCCTGCAAAAACAATACACCATCCACACACCGCCACGGAAGGAAACCCGGCTTTGAGGGCCACATTTAGAGCTGACTTAGGAAATGAACACCTTCACCAAATTTTCTCACAAAGACCTCAGGGAGGCCATCCTTTTAAAAATAATTTGAAAAAAGTTATAATTTGAATAGAAAACTTCCAAAATAATTTGCATATCTTTTAGCATAAAGGGCACTAATCATTATATTGGGATGAGTTGATTTCGGGAAAAGTGTGAACACTCTAAAATGTGCACCAAGGCATCTAGAAAATAGCATTGTATTAGCTGTAAAAGCTTAAAAAAACCCACAGCCTTCTGATATTGCTATGTACTTATCTGACTTTACAGGGAGAATCAATGAAATGAAAGACAGGAAATAGAGTAGGTGAAATCCTCTTATGACATTTTCCAAAGGACTCTGAAGAGCAAATATTATAAAGGGAGAGGAGAAGTGATATTATTGGATACACCAAATATTGGAAGTGCTTTGGGTCAGCTCTTCAAGATCCACGGGTAAAAATGCCTTAAATGAAATTGCTAATAGCTGACCTTGCCTTATAAAGTCCTAGACTAAAGATTGATTAATTTCAAAATCCAACCCATCTAATTATGACATTAGTATAATATTTAGTGTAAGTATATAATATATATGTCTTCTGTGTTATGTAACGTAGTATTAAATTACATTTAAGCATATATATGTTACACATAAGCACATACGTATAACTGTGCCATACATATATCTATTATATATGTGTACTAAAACTTATATAAATATACTTGTGTAAGTATATTCTAAATACTAGTGTAAGTACATAGCAAAAGCAGTATGTGAGGCTTTTCTCAGACGGGAAGCTCTGTGTCTGCAGAAATGTACACAGGTATGAGCGTGTAGTTGGCCTGAGGGCAGAGTTCCACTTCACAGCCGTCCTGTATGTACAGCCATCATCTCCCCTTCCTTTCACCACTACTCGGTAGCACCTTGAGACTCCGATAAAACACATTTGTAAACACAACACAGATGCATTCTCTGATTGAAATGGAGATGCGTTTTTCACTCCGACAATGAAATATAAAGCTCCATGAGGAACAAATGAAAATTGTCAGGATGGGAAATGCAGTGTCAGAGCGAGCAGCTCCTGACTTTCGTCTTGATGGCTGCTGGGTTATGTAACAGCAATGACTTGGCAACAGCTGTTTAAAAATGGCAAATTTATTAATGCCTAAATTTATGCTCCTGCAGCTACAAAAGTCACTGCATTTTACGTCCCGATAGTATCCCAGTGATGATGTTGAAGTCGCACTAGAAGCTATATTGAAAATCCATATCATAAGTAAGCCTTGGTGACTTAATTTACTCACTAGACAGTGTCTTTTTAAAGGACTAGTGACAGAATTTTCTGTTCATCAAAAGTAAGACATTTTAAGTCCCTAATCTTATTAGCAAATAAGAGTCAATATTCTTCCCCATTTTAGCAAACATACAAATTCCTTTGGAATAACTCCTTGAAATATACTCAGCCTCCACTGCTGTTCACTGACAACCAGATCCAATTCACGCTCTAAGAGGCTTGGACCAGGTGTGGAGAACAGGGCCGACGAGGCTATTCCACCAGAGCCTCCTGAATTCAAGCTGGCAGCCGGAGGTCAGACTCAGGATACTGTGCCCCAAAGACACTCTTGGCGTTTTCACAGGTGAAACCTGGGCTGGGGCACTCACTAGCTATTTATAAACTGACCTCCCAAAGACAAGCACTTTGGGAGCTTAGTTTTTCAATCACATAAAATGGGGTTAAAATTATAGAACTCCAGGGTTTTGGTGAGACGGACATAGGATAATGCAGGCAGAGTGGTCTTTAGAAAACTCCAAATGCTATTTCTGTTAGAATCAGCACCAACAGGAAAAAAAGTCATGTCTTCTTTAATCTTCCCACCCCTTTAGTGCATGCTTTTGATGAGGCTGATTTTAGACCAGAATTCAGTGATAAAACAACAGCAACCGTCATAAGAACGTTAAAGGTGATGTAGAGTTTACAGGTACTTTCCAATGCATTGATCTTATCTGATCCCCATAGTAACCCACAACCCACGAGAAGTTAGGTGTTACCATGACCAGCATTTGGCTGTACGGACGAGGGCAGTAAGATTCAATCCATTTCTAAAAATTGCTGAAGAAGGCTCAGTAAGAACTGGAACCAAATCTCCTTGTTTTTCATCTGCCCCACACAGACCAAATTTGACATTATCACTTTTAATTACATTTCGTTGGCTTTGGAGGGTAGGAAAGAAACCCTTTCTCAGCAATACTGGGAAGAGTCTGAACACAGCGGCGGAGGAGGGCATCTGGATGTGTGAGTTTCAGCCCTGCAAGGGCTGCCCGAGACCCCTCGCCACCCTGCTTCACCTCTTGGACCATATTCCTTCCGAGTCCACATATGAACCCTCTCCATTCAGGACTCAGCAGATACTCAAAAAATGTTTGTTGAATAAATCTAGCATTTTGAGGGTAGGGGTAATTGCGAACATTTTTCTCTATGATTTTGTTATACTTGAGAAGAAAGAGAAATCACTTAAAGGAAAACTGATGCATGAGGCTCATCTGTGCCTTTGAGACTAATTTTTTCACCAGCAAAGGAGGGGTAATAGCACTTGATGGCAGGAGGCTCTGAACAGGGAGCGCTCCGGATGAGACAGGCATTATCACCATTGTTCTCCGTCTTTTGTCTTATTATCTCAGAATTGTTAGGTGAGCTTTTCCTCAGTCAAAAAAGAGGACAAAGTCTACAAATTGCCAAGACAGAATCCATTCCTTTAAGCCTTGTTATCGCAGAATGCAATTTTGATTCACATTATCGGGAGCAAGCAGCACAAACTGAAAAGGTTTTCTTTAATCATTCAGTTCAGCACAATGTTCCCTCTGAGGGGGGAAAAGAGTCAATAATCATGCTCAAATACAGCAATTGCACAGAAGTAAAATACAAGAGTTCCTCTGCTCTTTGTTCGTTTAAGTAGAGCGCTGAGTTCCTGAAAAACGACCTTTCTTTCCCAAGTTTTACTTTGACAAGATGGACGGAAGGAAGCAATTACACACAACCCTGTTTTCAATCACTTTGTGCCTTTATTTCAAAGCAGACAGGTAATTGGAAGACATGATGTTCACACTTGTTCAAAGGTGCAGGAAGGCAGATATTTTATTTAGAGACGTATGGAAAAGAGAGGGGTATGATTTTTAGTAGAGCAGAGAAAAAGAGAACATTTGGCAGAAGTTTCCAGGTCGGCTGTCAGCATGGTCAGATAAATTCGGTTAACATGAAAGGAGGTGAAACTCCAGCCTTAAAAGTGGATGCATGTTCTTCTTCAAGAGGAGAAGCACCATTCCTTTTTCTCAGCCTTACTGAGGCATATGTGACAAACAGGAATTGTGTGCATTTAAGGTGCACAACTTGATGTTTTCATACGTGCATACGTGCTGAAATGGTCACCCACAATCAAGCTAATCGTAACATATCCACTGACTCACAGAGTTACGGTTTGCTTGCTTGCTTTTTCTTCCTTTCTTTCCTCCTTTTGATGGTGAGAATACTTCAGATCTCCTCTCTTAACAAATTTCATGTGTAGAACACAGTGCTGTTAGCTACAGTCACCATGCGGTCATTAGATCCCAGAACTTAATCATCCTGCGTAACTGAATCTTTGTACCTTTTGACCAACGCCTCCCCGTTTCCCCCGCCCCAGCCTCTGGCAACCAGCACTTTACTCCCTGCTTCTACGAGCTTAGCCGTTTCAGATTCCACGTGTAACTGAGATCGTGCGGTATTTGTCTTTCTATATCTGACTTAGCTCACTTAGAATAACGTCCTTCAGGTCCATCCATGTTGTTGCAAATGGAAGGATTGCTTTCTTTTTTTAAGGCTGGATTTTATATATATATCCCATATTTTCTTTGTCAAGCATTCATCCACTGAAGCAGCATTATTTTCACCGGCCTCTGTTTCAGCTGCCGCTCCAGGCCTGCCCGTGATAGGTAGCCCAAACTTCTTAAAGGGAGAGAAACGCTATTCACAACATAAAGTTGGGTCCCAATTCTACAGTTTGCCTACCTGTGTGGACTTGGCCATGAGTCACTCCACCATTAGAATGCGGTCAGTACCTTTCTAAGAAGGTTATTAAAACAACTAGAGGAGAAATACAAGTAAGTTCTTAGTATAGGACACCGCGTGTAGAGAGTTCTCAGCAGGGTGGGGGCCAGTGCGAGCAATGTGACTATTCTTTATTTGATTGCTGAATTTTAGGGTACCCTCCCCTCTCAAACTCTGTGCCTGAGACAACTGCCTCACTGCTTTCATCCTGCCCCCTGGTGCTCATGTTGCTGTTCTTACTACAATCGTGATAATGATGATGTTTCTCTTGCACCTGTCTGCATCCCGGCATCCAAGACCCACCTCGCAGCAGGTGCTCAAGACACATTTAGGAGTTTGGGAAGGAAGACGAGGATGGTAGCACCCATTTTTTTATTTTAAAGATTAATGAAAATACGTGATATTTAAACACTGGTTTAGCTATTCCTAACTCCACCTAAGTGTCCTTGAGAGAATAAGATTTTCTTCACACATCACTTCTATATTTTATAGGCTTTAAGATAAAAGTGAGTGTTTTTTAATTCCAAAATTATACAAAAACTAAGTAATAATTAGATTTGGAATTTCTTTGGCTTTGGGATATAAGGAACACAGATCATTTTCAGGATATTACATAAACTCTTAATTTTGTTAATTCATACAAGTTTGAAATGGCAGGTAGTAGAAAGATGATACAGTCTATAAAAAAACTGAAATAATACAACTTGTGCATGTTAATATTAAAGGTTCACATATCTTGTTATCCCTCAATTGCAATATGAAGATCAGAATATTAGCTAAAAAGAGGTAGGTAATTTTTTGTTGGAAATACAAATTTCTCCAGAGAAAAGTAAACCATTTACTTTTTTGGCATCTATTTTAACTTTCTGCAAAGAAAACAGTTTAGACGTAGAAAGGGCATAGAAAAGAACTTCCCGGCAGTTATAAGTCACTGCAGGCGTAAAAAGTATGAGGGAAAAGGTGTGTATTCTGTTCCTATTTTTGTCCCCTATGCCGTCTGAACTGACTTTCTTAAGCAAAGATTCTTGACGCCTATTTGAATTTTAAATAAAGTGGAGTTTCCTTTTGCTATTCTCTTCCCTTCTTCCATGCCGGTCAACACCCCAGGTAATAATCAAAACCATCTCCTGACTGGAAGGACATGGTCTGTAATGCAGTCTGTGAAGAAGGCTGTGCAGAGTAAAGACAAAACAGAGCGAAGAAGGGCCTCTGTAAAGACGGAATAATCTAGAGACTTAAACAAATTGAAACAATTTCATATACAGTGGGCCACAAAAAAATGCCATTAAACTTGGTCTACGACAAATCAGCATGTGTCTTCAGAAAGTGGGGATGCAATTCTCATTACTAGCACAGATAAGGCAAATACGGGCCAGCACTTCCTAGGGTGACACTGGATGACTTTCATGACGCATTACTTATCCACAGTAAGCAGGGGATGGAGAGGAAGCTGACCTCACCTTGGACCTCAGATGGCTTGAAATGGGAGGGAAGTGTGACGGTTCTCATCATGAAGGGATAAAGAATTACAGAACACTTCCACTTCTAATACAGAGAAAGCCAAAGGTCAACAGCGTGTGGGTATAAAAGCAAAAGGGGTTGAAACCCTGTAGCTTATTTTCATGATGTGTAAGGTCAAGCCATTTAAATTAAAAAAACGCTCCCCCTTGATCTCTTCCAATCTATTTTATAGAAGCTGTTTCTCCTCCTTGTACCTTCTGAGTGTTGTACCGCAGGTTCCCGGGGCTGAGCTTACTTAGAAATGGCCGTGGGCCAAGGACAGTGGAATTTCTCAGAATGAAAGCATCCAAGCTCCTTTACCAGGACGCCAATCCTTCCAGCTCTTTCTCAGGTCATCTTAGTAGAACGTTCATGGAACATCTGATTTCAGACATGAGGGCATTTTAACCATTCATTTTGAAAGCATCATTATTTTTTAATAGAACATGATATGTAACAGAGCTTTTTTTTCAGATTTTTGCATCCTACAAATTTATAGACAACTACATTACTTTCCTTATTTTCAAAACTATCTTTACGTCGGCTGGTGTTTCATCAGAAATGTGTTTAAATCACTGTTACCTCGGGAGAGCAATGTACTGTGGTGGATATAAGGTACAGTTCTCACCAGGACTATAACCCAGGGCTGTACAGACGCATAACAGAGAACACAAAGACTGGTGACGGGTACAGACCTCTCCCATGTCCTCGTGGCCCCACACGTGCTTAGCCTCCCCATCATCCACGTCCCCCACCAGAGTGGACATTAGCACATCCACACATCATTTGCCCAAAGTCCGTAGTTTACACTCCCATTCACTCTTGGCGGTGTACATCTACAGGTCAGGACAAAATACAGTGGCGGTACTCACCAGTGCACTATCACACAGAGCAGTTTTATGGCCTTAGAAACCCTCTGTGCCCCATCTATTCATCCTACCAATGCCAACAACCTGTGATCTTTTGTCTCCACAGATTTGCCTTTTCCAGAATGTCACACGGCTGGAATCATATAGTCTGCAGCCTTCCTGGATTGACTTCTCTCACTTAGTAATAATACGCATTTAATGCTCCTCCATGTCTTTTCATGGCTTGATAGCTCATTCCTTTTCAGTGATGAATAATATTCCATTGTCTGGATGCACTACAATTTATCCATTCACCTACTGAAGGACATCTTGGTTGTTTCCAAGTTTTGGCAATTATGAATAAATCTGCTATAAACACCCATGTGCAGGCTTTTATGTGGACCTAAGTTTTCAATTCCTTTGGGCAAATACCAAGGAGTGTGACTGCTGGATCCTACGGTAAGATTATGTTTAGTTTTGCAGGAAACCACAAAACTGTTCCAAAGTGGCTGTACCGTTTTGCATTCCCACCAGCAATAAATAAGTTTCTCCTGTTCCACTTCCTTGCTAGCATTTATAGTTACCAATGCTCTGGGTTTGGGGGATTAGAATAGGTGTGTTGTGATGTCCTACTGTTTTAATTTGAATTTCTGTAAAGACATTTGATGTGAAGCATCTTTTCATAAGCTTATCTGCCTTCTGTAGATCTTTCTTGGCAAGGCGTCTGTTAAGATCCCTGGCCCGTTCTTTAATCAGGTTGGTTGTTTTCTCATTGTTGAGTTTTAAGGGTTCTTCGTATATTCTGGATGTCAGTCCTTAATCAGATATGCTATACTCCAATACATTGCTTTCGTGGCTGACCCAGGAGTCTTGCGGATGAAATTTTGGCAGGCTCATACGTTGGCATGCAACAGGGGTAAAGCTTCAGACCCTGCACATATCTTGACAACAGCTACTTTGGGAAACTTTTTGGCAGCACTTCCAGAGCTAAATATAACCCTCCAGTTCCACTCCTGGGTACACACGCACCAAAAACGAGCACTTACGTTCACCAAAGGACATATGTAAAAAATGCTCTCGGCAACATCACTCAAAATATTCCAGACTGTAAACCATGAAAATGTCTGCCAATGTAGAATAAATTCATTGTTCTATAGTCATACAATAAAATACCACACAGCAAGGAAAAGAAATAAACTGCTGATACGTGTAGGAATATGGATGTATTTCACAGAATATGAGTAAGAGAAACACAAAAGAGAATACACTCCACGATTCCAATCCTATAAAATTTAAAATAATGTAAAACTAACATGTGATGATGGTGGTTGGGTTGCTGGGGGACTGATGGGGACAGCATGAGAGTCACCCAGAACTGGAGAGGCTCTGTCGTTTACCCGAGTGGAACCACAGGGGTGTATGCATATGTGGAACGTCATGCAACCACTGAGTTTAGATTTGTGTACTTAATTGTAGTTATTCCTCAGTTTTTAAGACTCTAAAATGGAAAATAAAGAAATGGAGATGCAAGTAATACCCTTGATATCCTCTCTCACCCATCAGAAGTTGACAAGCCGATAGGGAAGGAGACGTCCCGTACCTGCGGGCTAGGAGTGCGGGATGACTCGGCAGCTGCGAGGCTAACTGGCCGCGTCCGCCATGACCACAAAGGCACGTGCACTGCCCTTTCACCCAGGCGCCCGCTTCTGGGGGTTTATCACACAGGAAATGATGTGTGTATCAGGTCATGTATTGCTGCCTCGTTATTAATAACTAGAAAAAGCCTGGGGTCATCCCAAATGCCCATCCAGAGGGAAACGGTTAAACCCTGATAGCTCAACACGATAAAATACTCTTCAGCTAAAAAAGAGAGCAAGCAGCTCCCTGCGCATTCCTGTAGGATAGTCAAGTGAGGAAAGCAAGGTTCCAAGCAACTACTTGTATTTAAGAAAGAGAAAATAAGAATATACTTTCCTATTGCTTTGTTGGTACAGAGAACTGGTTGCCTACATGGAGAGAAAGAGGGTACAAGGCCGCTCAGTCCTTTGTAACGTTATTCTGATCTCCAAACCACACAAATATCTTACTTATTCTAATGACTACATTAAATTTTTTAAATGGTGTTGGCTCAGATAGATTCCTATCTCATACCAGACTCCCAAAAATCAAACTTTAAGAAAGCGAACTTTACCCTTTAAAAGGAAATACAGGAGAACATTTTTATGGCATCAGAGGAAGAAAGGGTTTCTTTAAAATATATAGAAACAAATCAAACATGAAGCAAACACTGCATTAAACGTAAAACATATATAGAAAAAGACAACATAAATAAATTGAAAAGAAAACCACACACTGTGAGGTGATATTTGCCATGTGAATAAAACACAAATTATTTTTATAGTGAGTCCACAGAGAGCTCCTTCAAACCAATAGGCGATAGACAAAGAACCCAGGAAAATGCATGCAAAAGTAGGAACAAGCAATTCAGACGGAAAGAGACTTGCATGACCAATAAACACACATAGAAAAAAGATAATAGTGGTAACAGTCTGGGAAACGCAAGCTCAAACAGGAATGAGACAGGTAAGACACTTGTCAGAGAGGTGAAAATTTCTAATATGGTAACTACATATGTTGATTAGGATGTAGGAAATGGAATCCTTTTATTTTGAAAAAATGATAATCAACAGTTTTCAGCAACGTGATACATCTGGCAAAGTCCAAGTTGCACGTAACTTCCGGCCCAGCAATTCCACGTCTGTGGGTCTGGCCGGGAGGAATTCTCACGTATGTGCATCAAGAGACCCCTCCCACAGAAAGTAAGAACAACTTAACGATAACTCAGTAGGCGGATGGATAAATAAACCCTGGTTTATCCATGCAATGAAGCACTGCACAATGGTTAAATCAATGTACTAGAACACTAAGTATCAATAGGGATTAATCTTAAAACTATTCAGGGATCAGGAAAAAATGCAAGTTGCAAAAGAATATGTACAATATGGTGTGAAATATAAATATTTAAATAAATATGTGAAACGTTTGCATGAAATCTATGTGGCACATAAATCTGTGGTAAATTTAGCAAATCAGAAGTAGGCTTAATACAAATGAACTTACAGACAGTAGTTGGTTTTGGAGGAAAGCGACCTAATGCGATCTGGTCACCCCTTCAACAACTACAGATGAAGGACTCACTATGTGCCAGATACGTGGGTGCGAGGGGCTCCGCGGTGAGGAAGTTCACGCGGTTTGTGTCCCAGCGCGGGGGGCGTGAGTGAGACAGACCGTCAGCCAATAAACTTGCGACGATCTCAGTTGTTTATAAATACAATGAAAGAATGAGCAGCAGGAGAGGGTGCAGGAGAGCTCGGGAAACAGCGCCCAGAGGGTGTGCCAGATTTGGTGTCTTTGGTGAGGACCTTCCTCATAGCTGGCCATCTTCTAGATGTAACTTCACATGATGGAAAAACCTGGCGGGGGGGGGAGGGGGCTCTGCGGGATCTCTTTTATAATGCCCTAATCCCATTCAGTAGGGCTCTGCCTCCAGACCAAGTCCTCTCCCAGTATCATCCCCTTGGGAATCAGGTTTCAACCTGATTCTTGAGGACACAAACTTTCAGTTCTAGCAAGGAGTGACCAGATGTGATTTCCTTCTTAGAGACCATTGGAGTCACTGTTGACGGGCTGACTGTAGAAGGTGAGAGAGGAAGCAGGGAGGCCTCAGGTGTCTGAGAGACGATGGAGCAGTGAGGGTGTGGACTTGGGAGAAACGTGTGACCAGCAGATGTGCTTCAGGCGGAGTATGAAGGAAGAGGGGAGTAAGGCAGAGATCTGCTTATAGCTGAGCGAGTGGCAGGACGTCCACACCTTTTACTGAGATGGGGGAGCCTGAGGGACGAACATACTTGGGAGAAAATCAAGAGTTCTGTTTTATAAAGGTGAGTGATCTGGGGTAGGTGGCAGAGACACAACCTAATCAGAAACGTTTAACATCTTCATTGGATAGTTGTGAGGCAAATAGGGCAAAATGTTAAATCGTGTTTTAAAATCTCAGCAGTAGCTATATAGGTATCAATGACTCTCGCTCGGCACATTAGAAATATTTCATTTTTTACAAAAAGAATGGCTGGCTTAACAACAGAGCAATTCTTTTCTGTCTGAGCCAGCTGACCATCTATGTTACAGACAGGCGCATGACTTATGACGCCTTTTCCTGTCGAAGAAGGAGCTTGTAAAGGGAAGTAAGTTGGAGCAGAAAAGCCAGGAGTGGGCTCCAAAAGGCAAGGATTTCTTCTCGGCTCCCACTGCTGTTGCAGGTGGCTAACCCCGCGGTCAAGGAAGAGTCCGGAACCTCAGCTCAGGCCCCATCTGCCCTCCTCTGCGGTCTGCGGCCCTTTCTGGAGGTTGGCACTAAGGGCCCTGCGTGCTGCTGTTGAAAAGTCAGAGGACTCCTAAGAGTCCCTCCCGGCTCAAGCAGCTCTTTCAAACCTCTTAAAACCAGCAAACCTAGCAGCACTGGGGAGCAGCCCCAGGCTAACTACTCGCTCTGGGCAGAGGCATCGAAGATTGACCCCGGGTAGCTTCTGCCCACTGTCCGTGGGACGCTGGTGGTGGAGTGTGGCAGGGCTGTGACAGATACCCAAGAGAGGCAAGAGGGCCCTGAGACCCCGAGCCCAGGGGATCCTTAAAAGAATGCTGTTTGCAGCCAAGAATCAGGAGGAAATCTTTCTCATCCTATTGTCAAGTCAGGACACGCATTTTGAAAGGTGTGCTTTCCCTGAACCCAGCACGACTGCCCAGCAAATTTTTTGTTTCATGCTGTCCACAGACTTCCGATTCTGCAAAACGCTGATTCAGTCAGTTCCTTCTCAGGATACTGTCAGAGATCCTTGAAAATAGTCATTTCCTGACTCACTAATGTAAAAATAAAACTTGGCAAAGGTTGAAGTTGGCAGAGAAGACACTGGAAATGTGTCTGCAACAGATTCACAGTCCTGCCCCCACGTGGGCAGGCCCTATTCCAGTGGGGTCCTCCACGTCTTCTGTATCTAAGACGACGCGCCCTACTTCTTTACTGTGAGCAGGCAGTAGAGGGGCGGCAAAGTCACGGGGGTCTGGTCTGCAGCATCCCCTTGGATTAGAAGGAAGATTTCCACGAGTGCTACTTCCAGGAGAAGGCTACAGGAAACAGTAAAGGGGGCTGTGGATTCAAGCTCAGGTTTCTGAAGCAGCAAAGGTGAACCTCAGACTCACCGACATAGAAAACAGACTTGTGGTCACCAAGGGGGAAGGGGTTGGGGTGGAGGGATAAACTGGGAGTTCGGGATTTGCAGAGCCTAGCTGCTATATATAAAAGAGATGGACCACCAGGTCCTACTGCATACAGTCTGTGAGGCAGTGGTTAACTCAGTCATCGCTTAGGTGAGCTGAGCGCACATGACTGTCGCCAACCGTTTTTGTCACTTGTTTTATCTGTGTCCTTTATAAAGCCCGTCTCTGGCCCCACTGCAGCTATGACCCTGGACATGCCTCTTCCATGAACAGGGGTGGGCTGAGACCCAGAGCAGCAAGGACGGATGGGGCAGAAGGTGGTCAGGTGTCTCTAAGTGCTGGCCCCCAGCAATGGTGTCCTTTTCATGGTCTCTTCTCTCCTCCTATCTTCTTTTTGTCCCTTCCTTCCTTTCTTTTTTCCTTTCTCTCTCTCTTCCTTCCCTCCCTCTTCTCTCTCTTTCTCTCTTCCTTCAATAAATACTTCTCAGCCACTAACCAGGGGCCTGGCACCGTGGGAGATGCTGAGTGTGGGTGGTGAACAGAGGGCTCAGTCCTACCCTCAGGCAGCTCTCCCACCGGGAGTTCTTCTAAGCAGTAACTTGGCCTGTCAGGCGGGGCCTGGAGCCTGAAAGGAAGTCATTCTGTCTTTATTTCCAAAACAGAAGAGAAAGCACCTCTGTTACAGTTCTTTTTTCTCAATAGGAAATAGCTGCCAGTTGATATCTTTCTTTTTCTTAAGCTCTCTTCTCTTCAAAGAAAGCAGGGGAAGAAACATTCAGATCAACAACTAGGGAGCAAGCAGATCAATGAACAAGGTCCCCGAGGTGGTGGTGGGCGTGGCCGCATGGAGTCACCGGCACCCCAAGTATCTGCTTTACCTGGAGAAGTTTACCAGGCGCAGGGCCCAGGGGACCCCAAACAGATCAGGAAATGGTTTACAACTTCGAGAAAGTCGCTACTTATACAGAAGGGAGAATTCCATTAAATCATGCTTTTCTGAATTTGAAATGTCCTTGAGGACACAAGAAACTAGTGAGAAAGAAAATACAGGAGAATATTCACAGGAGAAAACCAAAGACAAGTACAAACTGGTACGTAGGAAGCCTCACTGACGCGGGGCAGCAGAACAGCCAGTAGCGATTCGTGACAGGCTGCAATGGGGAGCCTCACCCAAGAGTACTTTTCATTGAAGCTCCCTTGGAAGCACACACTGGCCTGCAGCCGCCGATAACCCACAGCAACCGTAACCAACGCGCTGAGTAAACTGGGAGGCTCTGGGGAGGTGAGCGGCCTCTGGGATTCTGAAGCAGGCAGGCAGTGAACAGGGGGCGGGTCGCAGCCACAGCGAGACGGAGGCGCCCCCCGGAGCCCAGCACCCGAGCCGTGGGGGCCCCAGCACTGGGCCCCGGAAGCCAAGGCCCCTGAGACCACACGCAGCTCAAACAGCTCACAGACCCGAACCTGCTGAGCGCTCGGGCAGGGCGGCCGGGCGGCCTGGCTTCGCATCGGCGCTGCGGGGGGGGGGCTTGGCGGGTTACCCGGCTGTTCTTCGCCCCGTCTCCTCCTCAGTCGGATGGGCAAAACCGTAGCGCCCGAGCCCACGGGACTGCCGGGAGGCGCAGAGACCGAGGGTGAAGTAAGGTCAGCCCTCCTGCCCGACTCTTCCTCCTGCCACCACCGCCCCCACGAGGCCTCTGGAGCTGCTGACCTGGGCGAGGACGCCCCCACGGGCCCGCTGTCCCCCCCCCCCCCCCCAGCCCAGCTGCAGTGCTAGCGCCTCTGCCGCAGAGCTAGACGTTCCCCGGTCCGTTCCCATCCGGTGATTACGCGACCCGGGCCCAAGGGCCACTCTTGGCTGGCTCTTGACGGGGCGCCGTATCACTTTGCTGATGGCAAGCTGGGCTGGCAGCGCTGGTAGCATCTGAACCAGCTGCGGTGGCAGCGTGTGCCCGGCCTCTGTGCCCAGCACCTTGGCCACTCCTTTCACGGGCCTGTTCTCAAGCCCTGGAACCACGGACAGAGACTGGCCGACACCCCCAGGCCAGTCTCTGTCTCTCATAGGCGCCTCACTCTCCAGTGCTTTGATCTCAGGTGGCATCAGCATCTCATAAGATGCCACATCTGTTCCCACGGCAGGGGACCATTCTCACGCCTCTTCCCTCAATGTATGTGCGCCCAGTCTTCCCGCCCAGACCCCTCACCAACAGCCAAGCCATCGACACAGGCCAGAACCCTGCACGCACATGCACAGCTCGGCACTGTCACTCCCTCCCAAGTGAACGGCCCAGCTCCCCATCCTGCTGGCTGGGAGAAGCCCACGTCCTCACTCTCCCCTGGGCTCCACCGGAGTGAGGCTGCAGGCTGGCCTGCTCCGCTTCCTTCTAGCGCCGAGTGTCCAGCCCGCTTCTGGGAACCGGGCCTCGGGCTCTCTTCCTCTGTCCATCAGTTATGGTTTAAACCCCGGAGGCCACAGTGGTAAGTGGAGGTGCTGGTGTTACAGAGTCTGCAAATGACAGGACTCCAGACGCCTCCACGAGCCATCTCCAAGGAGCAGTCGTCAGTGCAGGACTTGCTCCCTGCCTGGCTGGCCTGGCGGCTGACAGATCTACCAACACCGCAACCCGATGGGCATCTCGGCCCCAACTTCAGCCCCACAGCGTGCTGCTTTCCAAGCGGGGAGCAGTCCTCTGCTGCAGGTCTGCCCCTGCCCCCATCTCCAGGGTCCTCACTGACTCTTCTATGGGTAGACCAGCACCTCTGTCCACGCTGGACACCTCCGGACCCTGGGCCTTGCTGAGTCACACATCGTGGACATCGGAGCAGTCTGCACTGAGCTGGGCTGCTGCAGAGCTCAGTTTTGTTCCAGAAAACTCTCAGAACTGGAAGAATCTGAGTCATCAGATAAATGGGGTGAAGCAACACTCTGCTGCCAAAGGCCAGAGAGTTTTTCCCCAGCAGGACACCTCCCTCTGAGCAGTCGGCAATGGGAAGGCCGTCACCTGCCACTGATCTAAAAGAGGTCGAGACAACACGTGCCGGACCACTGGCCCCTAACCCTCCAGGGCCGCGGCAGCCACGTCTCGGGGCCCGACTCCCAGCCTCTGGCATTCATGTCCTCTCCTGCCTTTCCCAAATTCTTAGAGGCACCAGCGTGCATCCCACGGCCAGGCTTCCCTGACTGCTTCATTAAAGGGTGTGTCCTCTGAGCTCCCCAAGGAACATGACTCTGGTGATAAATTTTTATCCAGGCTTCTCAAGAGCCATCAACCAAAGCCAGGCAGCCCCTCAGTCCCCTGGTTCCCACAGGCCCCCTGTGATTCACGGCACCCACGCACCAAGCTACTCTCCCTGTTCCCATGAGGTTGGGTACTTTAGACACTCACGTAGTGGAATCACGCAGTGTTTGTCCTTCTGTGACTGGCTTGCTTCACTTTGCCTAATTCCTCCAGGTTCCTCCATGTTGTCACAGAGGACAGGATTTCCTTCTTTTTTTTTTAATGCTGGATAATATTCCATCCATTTTCTTTTTCTACTCATCTGTCGATGGACATTTAGATTGTTTGATGTCTTAGCTAGAGTGACTCGTGCTGCAATGAACACGGGACTGCTAATGTTTCTCCGAGATCCTGATTTCAGTTCTTTTGGAGAAATACCCAGACATGGGGTTGCTGGATCAAACGGCAGTTCTCCTTTTTAATTTTTTGAGGAATCTCCATCCTGTTCACTGTAGCTGACCCGCCAGTTTACATGCCCACCAACAAGGGCTCCAACTTCGCATCCTCGCCATCACTCGTGACCTTCGTGTCTTTTCCGTAACAGCCACTCTCACTCCTTGTGGTTTTGACTTGCACGTCCCTGATGATTAGTAGTAGTAACCATATTTTCATATGTGTGCTGGCCATTTGTATGTCTTTTTGAAGAAATGTCTATTCAACTTCTTGGCCATTTTAAAATCAGTTATTGGAGTCTTTTGGCTATTGAATTCTTGGATATTAACACGTTATCAGATAAACATGATTTGCAAAAAAAACCTCCTATTCCATAGGTTGCTTTTTCACTCTACTGACTGCTTCCTTTGCTGTGAACAAACTTTTTACTTTGATGTATTCCCACTTGTCCATTTTCGCTTCTGCTGCCTGTGTTCTTAGTGACACAGCCAAGAAATCACTGCCTAGACCAGTGCCATGGAGCTCTTCCCTGCGTTTCCTTCAGGAGTTTCTTAGATTCAAGTCTTTTTTACATTTCAATCTCAATCCATTTCAAGTTGATTTTTGTGTACGACAGAAGACAAGGGTCCGATTCCTTTTTTTTTTTTTTTTTTTTTTTTTGCATGTGGAGATCCAGTTCTCCCAACACTGTCTGCTGTAGGCTGGTGAGAATTCTTGGAGACTAGTAAGCTGGCCTCTCCTGGCCTTCACGTGAAGCCTTTGAATCAGTATTTTTACAACCTGAGAATATACAAGCATAAAACCAGGAAGCAGTCGGGACTTGTGACACGCAAAATACTGCACATGAGAGAAGACAGGGAAAGCCAAGGCAGAGGTGAGGGACAGAGCCACCCAGTTAGGTGAAGACGCAGGTACAAGCCGCGTAACGTCGGGGTGTCAGTCAGTCTGTCTTTATCTTCAAAGTTCCAGGGCCGCAGCGCATCTGCCTTCGGAGTACAATCTGCAGTTCCCAGCGCAGCACCGAGTTTTAGACCCCAGCTCCCCTTGCCTTCCCGTTTCCTCCTGTTTCCACTGCAAGAGAGTAGTCACGTTGGCGGGGAAAAAAGATCTCATTTCCCAGATAAGTGGACTGAGGTTCTTTGGTAAATACAGATGCTCTGTCACCATTACAGAAAAAGCCCCATTTGCCAGGAAAATAACCACGCCCCTTGACCACCTACAAGCACCTTACTCTCTGGGATGCTTTGGCACAAAGGGCTACTGAAGCAAGCCCTTCTATTGCTTTTAGGATGTGAAGCAATAAACACCAGCTGTGATTACTTAAATGCTGAAGTGGAGCTGAATCGGTTTAATTAATCACAAAAGACATTTACTGCAAGGAAGCTGTGGAGGCAAAGAGATGGTCGTGGTTATACAAAATAGGGAAAACCAGAGAATGTTGTTCTTAACTTCCTTGCAAGTGGTTTGAAGCTACAGGTACATCTTCCCTCCTCGTTTGCTCTGGTGATTTATTGTACATATTTCCGGGATCCATTTAATGCAGCCCACAATGCTAACTGGGTGGGAGTCAGTGCAAATCATAAGAATTTTCAGCAAAGTGGAAGTTCTCTTAGTCCATAATTCAAAATGAAGGGTAGAGATGAGTCTTCATAGAAAAGATCTTGAGAAAAGTCATGACGGTTTGTTAAACTGACAGAGGATGAGGAAGAGGGAACAGGGCACTCCACTGTCAAGGCACTCTTTAGAGAGAGTGTCTCATACAAAGGATCCGTTGAGTCTTGGCCTTAGAGGTAGGATTGTCAGATAAACTTGAATTTCAGGGGGAAAAAAGTTATATGTTGTTTATCCGAAACTCAAATTTAACTGGGCGTTCTGTGTTTTTCTATTCTGTACGTGGAAATCCAACTTGGAGTCACTGAATCTAACAGAATGATTCTACCAGTAAAGCATCAGTACCATGCTTAAGTCTTTTGGTCAATTCCAAAAATAAAACCTACCGAAAACAAGAGGAGAAGTATCACTTGTCCTGGGGTGGAGTCACCTGACCCCGAGTGTCTCCCCTCAGTGGGGCATCGATGGTCGGGGGAGTGGGCGACCCACGGAGGAGGGAGCAGGTGAGCTGTTTCCCTCTTGTCCCTGGGCCTCGTATTCTAACCTCCGTAAAACACAACCTGAGTGCAAACAGGTAGACCATCTGGCCACATGCCCACGGGAGACAAGCAGGGAAAGAACAAAGAGAACTTGAACCCCCAGGGGCAGCTCGTGAGCTGACAAGGAGAAAGGAAGCTGGTGCAGCAGGAGAAGGGGACACCCCCATCCCCATCCGCGACGTTTCAAAAGAAGGAGAGGTCTGCAGAGAGCGTGGAGGAAAACGCTCTCCACTGAGGCAGAAGGATGTGCAGAGAACAGAGATTCCTCCACCTCCGCCACCTCCTGAGAACAGAAAGCTTGAGAATTGTGACTGGTCTCTCGATTCCCTCGGAGTTTTGCAGGGAGATGCCAGGAATCTCCCTTTGAGAACCACGGTCACTGTCATCAGGGGTGACAGTGGGGCTAAAGCAAGGCGAGGTCTGGGAGACTTTCAGGGCGGGACAGCCATGGCCCGCCCCGAGACCTTGGGGACTGCAACGGAGTTACTTAGAGATGGAAGCCAGATCGCACGATGAAAGCCAGCGATGGCCGATGTTTAAGTCTGTTTTATTTAAGCAACTTCTGCTTCAGGAACTTGCTGAACCGACGCTTGAAATAGCCTCCTCACCATAAAACCCCAGTGTCTGTGAAGGAATCCTGCAGTCCCTGAACTCAAACCAGTCCCGCCCTGACACCTGACAAGCAGTGCCTCCCTCTGGCACATTCTCTACAGCTCATTTCATCCAAATGATGTCACACATCCTGGACCCCGTGGAGACTGGGCCGGCCCGGCCCCTCTGCAGCCCTCCCCCTGCTCACCCTGGGAGAGCCAGGCGCCAAGCCGTGGAGTTTGGCTAAAACACCTAGTCTTCATAGAGCAGAGTCGGGGGAGATGAAAATAAAGTATCTCAAGACAGAGAGCTTGGCTTCATTTATCTAAAGAAGGAGAAACAAAGAAATGTGCATATAAGAGAAAATGTACCAAATGGCTGATTCTACACATTTTACACCGAAAAACACAGTCAAGGCTGAAGCTGACTTATTATCCTTGAGTTGTAATTCATCAAATGCACCAGGCTGGACCAGGCTGGGACTCTCCGGCCCCATCCACTCCATAAAAAGGCATGAGTCCAGCCCGGCCTGCTGTTAGCGATGCAGGAGTCCACTCCTTCACGGGTCTGGTGGACACTCACGTGGGTGGAGGTCAGGCCCCCGTCCCACCCCAGCAGGGAGCGAGCCCTCTACGGCCTGTGCGCGTCAGTCACCCCGGAGAGGTGACCACTGGAGAGGCACCGACGCCAAGCTGCTAGGTGCAAACTGCTCCCGCAGCCAGGAACACCTCCAACCGGCACCGCCTCTGTGCTGCAGGTTCAGGAAAAAACAGGGCAGAAGTGAGTCTTAAAAAATGATAGCATGCAGCAGCACGGATGGACCTGGAGATTGTCTCACTAAGTGAGCCACAAAGAGAAAGAAAAATGCCCTGTGACACCACTGATATGTGGAATCTTAAAAAATGAGACAGATGAACTTATTCACAAAACAGAGACAGACTCACTGACACAGAAAGCAACCTTGTGGTTACGGGGGAGGGGGCGGGGGGAGGGGGAGGGATAAATTGGGAGTTTGGGATTTGTAGACACTAACTACGATATATAAAATACATAAACAACAAGGTCCTACTGTGCAGCACAGGGAACTATATTCGGTACCTTGTAATAGCCTAGAATGAAAAAGAATGTGAAAAGGACTATGTATATACGTGTATAACTGAATCACTAAGCTGTCCAGCAGAAACTAACACAATATCATAAACCTACTACACTTCAATAAAAAATAAAATAAAAAAGAAGAAACGAGAGCAATGGTCCCCGTGGAGTGAGAACCCGCATGTATCTGCCCTCCTTTCTTTCTTCTCACGGTCACTACGGAGCCAGTGGTCTAACGGAGCAGCCCTGTCACCCAGCACTGCGCCCTCCTGGCGTTGAGAACTCCGGGTTTGCAAAGCCACGACTTCCCAGAGGCCATCTCAGCTTTACAGGCGGAGAAGGAGTAGCAGAAATTGTAGGGGAGAAGTCAGAAAGTTAGCTGAGAGCATCGCTCGCGTTTCGGGGACAATCGCTGTCACCTTGGAAGAGTCGGCGAGTCCCTGTGTCCCTCGTGCCATATTGCAGCAGGGCCTGGCATCAGCCAGCGATGGGGTGAGTGTGCGTCCTCCGGGGGAGGCGGCGGTCGAAGCATCCATCATGTCGCTCCTCCAGCCTGTTCCAAGGAGACAGCCTCCCAGAGCTGGAAAGTGACTGCACAGGCCCATTAGCCAGGCCCACGGCGAGGCGGCAGCTGTCACTCCGCGCTGGGGCGGCTCTGCCTGCATCTTGACTGAGCGCAGGCCAGGTCGGGGACAGAGGGAGATGCAGGTGCACAAGCAGCTACCTGGGCGGGCCGGAGCCTTCCCGGCTCTTCAGTATCACACAGTCCACACTCAGCTCTGAGGCTCCGATGTCACGTCCCGGGAGGCAGTGGTCACAAATGCTCCTGAACCACTTGGGGACACTCGGCATTGATACTGAATTTCAGAGAGTAACCCAGCCCAGGGAACCCACTTTGTTTTAAAAATAATGTATTTACAGGGTTTAAAAAGGAAGACAAATGATACAGAGGAATAAAAATGAAGAGGAAAAGTATATTTCACCCCTTCCCCTTGGCTTCATTTTCTGCAGATCACAGTTACCATTCTCTTGGGTGATTTTCCAGATTCTTCTATGCTCTCCAAGTGTACACACACACATGAATCTGTATAATTAACGGATCCCTACTTTTCATGCAAGTGGTACCATATCGTAAATAGATCTGCACCGCTTTTCACCCAATAGTTCTTGAGCATTGTTTGAAATATATCAATATGTGGATAATTTACCAGTAAATACGAGTCAGTGTAATTAATCCCTTGGAATAACTGCACGGCTTTCCCTTGTATGGATACACCCTCGGTCATTTAATCAATCCCCTCGTGGTGAACATTTAGGTTGAGGCTTTTATTCTTACAAACAATGCTGCAGTAAAAAAAAAAAAAAAAAAACTTCACACATAAAGCTTTGCCTTTCTGTGATAGCACGCGCACACGTTAAACCCCAGCCCTGGACGGGCTGGGTCCAAGGATACGTGTATTTGAGATGCTGCTGTATTTGCCAAATTGCTCCCCAAAGAGACCACAACGATTCACGTCTACTCGTGATGATATCCAGCTCACTGTCTAGCGGATGCCTCTTCTGCAGCCAATGCAAACAGTCTATCGACAAACTGTGAAATGAAAACACTGAGAAGGTTCACAGTCCCACCTTCTAAACAACAGCACTCGGCTAGATTCCTGAACGAGGCTTGGAGCAGACAAGCTCTACACAGAAGTCATCTCAAACAACAGGCAACCTTTTGTAGGTAAGAGTGGGGAGTGCGAGCAGGGCACCCGGAGAGTGGTCCTGTGGTTTAACCTCAGGGCGTGTCTGTCCCCTGGGCTCCTGCAAGGACCTCCTGCTTTGTCTCTCAGGGGTTGCACGCCACTAGCTGGGTGACCCAGTCATTCCCCAACAATCGAGGCTGTCTAATGGGAGAGCAAAGCAATACATGGAATATGTACTGAGCGTCACAAACGCACCCAGCTGCTCACCGCTTCCACCACCAGGGAGACAACATCATGCATGAAAAGCTTTTACAACCTTAAGTTTAAAACCAAACAGGATAGAGACCTCGTGGGGAAGGTTGCATTCGTTTGTAGGAATGAAGACAATAAAGGATGTTTCAAAATTTTTCTTTCTTAACTTTTGTTTGTCTTCAGAAGAATAGGAACTGCTCTAATAAAAAATAAAACAAAATAAAATAAAACTCAAGCCTAAATTTGAATCAAGTCTCTCTCCTCCTAATATGCTAAACTAGAAACGTAATTAATTTTGTGCCGGACAGATCGGAAGCTGTCAGGCTGATATTCATTCCCCAGATCTCTACCAGAGTTGTCAGAAAAGGCAAACAGTCATTACTTTATCCACAGACCCATCAAGAGCCCCATTATTTATTTCTTCAATCATTTCGAAAGCTGCATGCAAATGCTCTCTCCACTTGCTCCATCTAGTGGATGGAGTAGGCAATTGCGGGTCTGATGGCTCCCTTGAGGCAAAGCCCCAATACCAGAGAAAAATCTTTATCAGTGCGATTATTAATGACATCATTTGTTTAATTCTGATAAATATTTAATAATAAAATCTACAAGCTCAGATTGAAATAATACCCACCATGAAGACGCATTTGTATTTCCGTCGGAGAGAAGAGAAATGTTATCGTCAAGACAGCAAGAAAAAAAAGACAGCCTTAAGCTTGTGTGGTAACCAGAGCTCCCCAAAGAATCAATCAGGAATGTCATCAGAAAATGAATATGAGATAGTTGGCATGGTAACGGGAAACCGAGGAGGTTCTTTATAGTCTGTGTTCACATGCATTTAGAACTCACGAATCATCATCCCAAGCAAGCAGGGGAAGATGCTAATTAATAAGATGCCATCCAAACATTAAGAACTCCGTAGCCACCGCGGTTCGTGCCAGCTCTGCAAAGGCAGGTGACGGGATAATTGCCCCGGCTTCTGACCTGACGATGTTATTATCATCACTGCGGTTCCACGACCAATCATGCTCACCATTGTCTCAGAGCATAACAAAATCGGGGACTTTGGTAAACTCCAGCTACACGGAAGAAGCAACAGGCTACGTTCCACTCAAAACTCCTGACACCGCGGGCCACAAATGAGATGCAAGCTCTAAGCACCAAGCAATCAAGCCTGCACAGCGGGAGTCGAATGATCCCCTTAAATGGCAGCTTAATCAAACGCTTTATTCCTGCCTGGAGTGAACTCATCCTGCTTCACAAACCACACTCCACCGAGCAGGATCCTCGGCCTGGTACAGCAGGATCTCTACTCTCCAGCCCACGCAAGGCAAGGCCCCCGTCAACACGGGCAGGCCCCCCAAGGAGCTATTTCAAACAGGTGGCTGGAATCAGCCCCCAAATCAACACCATAAAAGTGGACCCAAAGTAATTCCACGTAAAAACCAAATGGAAAAGATCTTCCACAGCTTAGATGCAGAGGAATCGCAGCAACAATGGCACAGGCAAACAAGCTCAGGATCGGTTCTGACAGAAAATAAGCCACGTCAAAAAGATACAGACCGCAAGCAAAGGCACGAAGCTCTCACGGAGCCCATCGGTCACTGATACTCACTGTTCTGACGTGCATCTTGGGCCCCGTTGCAGGGCCGGATGGAGGAGGAGTCTGCGTGCTGAAACACTCCTGGACCTGCCAAACACAAAAAAAAAAAAGAGAGAGAAGAGAGGGCATCAGAAGATTTTTTTAGACAAACACGTGTAGGAAAAGACCACGCTGACATTTTTTGTGTTATGAAAGCTGGAGCTCTGGGGCCTCCTATGACTAAGTAAACCTGTCCTTATGTAAAGTCATAAGATATCAGAGAACTTCAGGCATCACCCGGAAATGCTCCCGGGCCACAGTACGAGTTTGCGGGAGCTGCCGTAACAAAGTGTCACAGTCTGGGTGGCTGAGACAGCAGACACTCACTTTGTCACAAATCTGGAGAACAGATCCAGAGTCAGGGTGTCTTGGGGTTGGTATTTTCCCTGAGGCCCCTCTCCTTGGCTTGCAGACGGCTGCCTTCTCCCTGTCTCTTCACGTGGTCTCCCCTTTGTGTCCGTCTGTGTCCTGATCTCCTCTTATAAGGGCACCAATCTTAATGGATTAGGGCTGAAGGGATTCAGAACTCGCCACCCCAAATTACGCCCCTTGGGTGTATAGATTATTTTAAGCCAAATGCAATGGTGAGCCAATGGGCACAGAAAAAGCTCTTTAACTCCCCCTTAACTGCCTAAAGTATAAATTTCCCCTTTTGTAAAGGAAATTTCCGTTAGTTGAAGTGTCTGTACCAGGGAGAAGGCTACTCCCAGAGACAGTTTTATCGCTGGAGAGATGTTTATTACATAACAAGGCAAAATTTATCGTAACTGCCTTCCCTCCACCTCCCATAATTTGCCTCCCCCGCCCCAAGCTCCCAACCCCTGTTCCTTCCCACAGCTCAGGGTGGCCTATGACTTCATCATCTGGCACCTGCCTCCTTGAGTCTCATCTTTTTGTGAGACTCCCGTGCATGTGTATGTCTGTGGTTGTATTGTTTTTTTTCCCTCCTACCGATCAGTCTTAGGTCAATGTAATTGTTAGACCAGCACAGAGCCTAGAAGGGTAGAGGGAAGCCTTTTTCCTCCTGTACAGGGCCCACCCCAATGACTTCATTTTCCCTTAATTGCCTCTTCAAAAAGCCCTCTCTCCAAATACAGGCACTTTCTGAGGTCCTGTGGGTTAGGACTTGAACATATGTATTTGGGAGGGACACCTTCAGCCCGCTAGTCACCTACTTATGCGCCCTGGGAGCGTGAGAGATGGGGGAGCTTGCTGAAAAAACTGCGGGGCACGGACTTCTCCCCAGTAAATGCGGGATGTAGGCACAGACCATCTTTCCCAAAGAGAGCCCAGCAAAGGAGGCTCAAGAGTCTGGTTGGAGGGTGGCAGCCTCGGGGTGACAGGGCAGAGAGGGCCAGGGCATGGCGCAGTGACCCGAGCTGGATGCAGCCTGGGGAGAGAGAGGGGTCCAGGGACAGGAAGAGCCCAGGGCTTCTGGAGACCCCACGGTAGTGCAGGTCCTCTTTGCCAACAGGACTGGACTCCTCCAGCTCTACCCCCACCCCTTGTTGGGAAAATAGGAGTAAAAACAAAACGTCCTCCCAACCCAGAAACCCAGTCACAGGTTTAGGAAAGAAAGAAAACGCGTTTGTTATTGAACAAGCCTTAAACCAGGATGTGACACACGTCACAGGCAATCTGCTAAGAGGTTGCAAAGACAGGAAGAAATCTCACCTTTCATATAACCAAGCAGCCAACCCACTGCAGGCATGCCCTCAAGGTAAACGATAACCAGTCCCCAGGCAGACGCCTCGGCAGCACCATTGTCCCACGGAGCTCACCCTAGATTCGCCTGGCACTTGGGTAACTGGCCATCTGTGTCAGCTGATGGCTTTATTCAGAGGAAGGACAAACCCCTCATGTCTCTAGGACGGAGGTGGCCTTGCCCCTGACCTTAGGCCCCTAGCCTCCCACAGGGACTGGGAGACAGAGGTGCTTTCTTCTTTACAACTGCACTTCAAAGGGGTCATGGATGTTGTGCCCTGGGGACGGAAGAGATGAGGCGGTGGGGACAGGCAAGATCAGCCCTTAGTGGGCAGAGATGACAGCACGTCACTGCCTCAGAAATCTGAATGGAAAGCTTGAACTGGTCACCGATTACTCTGATGTTCAGAGAAATGTCTGGAGTGATTAAAGACCCAAGCCTCCCACTGATCCATCAGCGACGCTGGAGAAAATGCAACTGAGGCACTAACCAGTCCCAAGGTGGAGTGGGGGTCATTGTGTGGCTCCATCCAGTCTGTTCAGGGTTCCCCTCGGGGTCTGCGGTGGGCCCCTCACCATCCAACACGTGGCTGTGCGGCCCCCTTCCCCTCCAGGGCACAGTGAGAGGGAAGAGAAGAGGGAGAGGCGGGAACCCGCCGCAGCCTTCTCGAGGGCGTCTGAGATGGGCTGGGCTAACCCAAACCAACCAGGTGAGGAATGTGTGTTGAAGAGGGAGACTTTGACGGTCCCAACCCAGCTTTCGATATAAGCTTGCTGACTATGTACATTGGTGCTTAATGCGTGTCTTATTCTCCAAACAAAAGCCCAGACTCCAAACACCCCCTCTGAAATGGTCATTGCTGCTTCTCCAGGACGTTAGGAATAGGAATCACCACTTCCAATTTACCTGGAGAAATGCATGAAAAACGTTTGAAAAAAATCAGATCGTACATTTCTAAGAACACAAATAGACCATAATATTTGCTTGTGTTTCCCGGAGTAAAGTGTCCACATACTTGTCTTAGAAGCTACATAGTGCGTTAAGGCAAAGCATTTGCAGGACCCCCCGCCCCACCGCACACAACCGCTGGGAGTCAGCCGACGGGCGTCCGCATCAGCTGGACGTGGGCTCAGCCCCCAGCTCTCCACTCAGAAACCAACGGCCAAGGCTCTTGGTGAACCTGTGAATCGGGATGATAACGCAGATCATGAAGTCCTTGGAAGCACTAGGTACATGAAGTATTATCTATTCTCTGAATTACAGGTAATAGAACAGAAGAGTGCTTGGCAAGAAGTGCGTGCCTACTCGGTAAACGGTGAGGATGACTGAAATGGTGAATGTCCTGCATGTGCTAAGATGTCCAGTTTGGGCGCGTCACACACAGACGGGGCACACTTTGAAGACGCGTGCGGGGCACAGGCCCTGGCGCACCGCGGTCCGCACGGTGCTGCCGTCCTTTCCGCAGCAATCCCGGCTGAAGCCCCTTGACGAGGGGGCTGCTTTCATCTTTTCAGAAAGCACTTTCCCGCCCCTGTTAAAGGAGCCTCACACGTTCCTTCCTGTCCTCTCTCCCACCTTCACAAGCATCTCAGTGCTCACTCATTCAACAGCTACCATACGTGCGCTTCCTTCTCTGAATAAGCCCCCGAGTCTGTGAATACCAAAACAACTGCGTCTTCAAAGGATCTCATGTTAAAACTGAATTCTGATAAAGACAGATACCTAAAACACAGGTTAGAAAGAAAAAGTGGTACGATAAATGGAAAATTTCATTTAGTCTAAAACCGTTAACATGGATTCTCTGCGCCTCAAGGGAAGTGCGCAGCCCCGGGGGTGGAGCAGGGCCGTGGAGAATTCTAAGAAAGGAGCGGTGGTGACTCACTCATCATCCCTGCCCTCCCGGACTTTGATGTGAGCAGGGACCATGGAACCAGCTACAACACTTCCAGGCTGATGCCTTTCAGAAGGCAGAGGATCCCCCCTCACCTGCTGTTGGCAGTCTCCCCGTTCGTGGGGAACCAGGCCTCACAGTGCATCACCAGAGAAGCAATTTCTCCATCTTCTCCACCCAGACACCCATGCAAATCCCTTTTCTGTCTCCAAAGGCAAAATAAACAAATGTCCCCTTTCAGATCACCTCCTAGTGACTTCTCTTCTGATCTGAACCTCAGTTTAGGCTCCTGTTGAAAAGCCCCTCTTCCAGCAAAACCTTGTTCACTTGAAATAAGGGGGAGATGCTAGTCTGCCCCACATTGCAGGACATGCCCATATCCATTAGTAAATGTAGACAAATCAAAGTCGATGTTTCTAGACAGGAGAGATTCAACAGCATCAACACCGGCGATGCTGAACTGTGTGGTCCACCAAGGGCTTCTGGGTGAGTCTGGAGGAGAGCTGTCCGGGATAGAGCAAAAGGGAGCAGAGTGGAAGAAACCTGAGGAATACCTAGTCTTGAGAACAGAAGTTACGGATGGAGAAAGAGCTGTCAGAGCGTTAGAAGAATCAGTAAAACCTGGGGGCCAAGTCGTCAAGGAAGGAGAGAGCTTTAAAAAGAGTGACCAATGTTCTACTTAGTGATCAGGCGACACAGAGGCCACACAAGACGCCAAGTCATGGCCTCTGTGTCCTTAGTAACATTGGCAGCCAGGTGACCTGATACGTCCTGGCGATCGGAGAAGGGCCAGCACGAGAAGAAATCCAGACAAGAAGCAGGGCAGACCTCCAGCCAGCACGAACCAGCTGGACCAGTAAGCATGTCGTTCCACTGGGGGTCAGGAGAAGCGACGCCGTAAACCACTGAGCAGCGTGCCCACCATCCACACGCAACGGGTGTGAACGACCTCATGAGCACAGATAGCAGGAAACTGCAGTCAAATGATGAGGAAGTGACAAAGTTCGGGGTATTTACTACTTTTGTTTCTTTTGAATACCATTTTAACTAGAAGTTTATATTATTTAATGTGTAGTAATTGCTGTGTTTGAAAACTAGCTTGCAAAATTCTTGAAAATTTAATAGTTGGTTCTCAAGAGCTGTGTCCCCGCACCCCACTGAATAAGACTGATCAGATTGTTATATATTACGTTTTCCTTTCTGGTTATCAGATGGCCACTGCCCCCAGGCTACTCCAATCCCTCTTCTAGAATCTCCTGGACCTTCTCATGATTCAAAACCTAAAGATAGAATTCCTAGAAGAGGGAGGGCGCAGACACCTCCAGGAACCCTCTCCAATAATGCTACGCTTTGGAAGCGTCCACTCTGAATGCCGAACACCTCTGTTACTAACCATTGCCTATTCTGAACACGACTTACACAGGCATGTACAGAGAGGCTCTATGTTTCTGATGAGAGGCACCCCAAGTCCTGCTGGCATGTAGAAAAACTTTCTGTTTTCATCCCCAGCAGTTACCTCTCTGCTCCCCCTCCTCCGTTTCCTTCAACACAAGATGCAGAAGAGCCCTGATCGGCAGTATCGTCATCTTTCAGAGCCCTTCCTTTCCAAAGGCTCCTGCATTGTCAGCGGAGTCAGTCTCTTCGTTGCTAAAACCAGCTCTTGGAAAGTCACAAAGGGAGGAAACTGTTTTCAACAGTTTACTTAAAAATTCTAAACGGCTACAAATTCTACATAAGGTAAGAGCCAAGAAAATTGCCGTAAGACACAACTTCCTTGGGCCACCTCAGTTCTGGCTTAGAAGAGAGTGAATAAGGGAGCTTGTCTCCTGGCCCTAGGATTCCTGTTTTGTGGCCAAGCATCTAAGAAAACAGGACAAATCGGGCCAAAGAAGATGAAGAACCAGTGAGGAAAATAATTAAAGTTCTCAGTAAAGAAGAACTCAGTTATCAAGGAACATGAGTCAGTAGTGAGCTGAAGCCAAAAAAAAAAAAAGTCTGCCTGGGGCATTACTGGAATTCTTGCTTACTTCAGGAAAGTTCTCTTTTCAAAGAACATCTTGAATCTAAAAATCTGAGCGCTGAGGAAACACAGTAACGAGATAGTCCTGCAGGGCTCTCTACTTTCGACAACATCAGCAGTTCTAGCTTAAGCAGGGAGTCAGTCCAGGGGCAGGAAGGTGGTCAGTACAGGATTAGAAGGTCCTTGTCCCGGGTCTACTACGAGCTACTGAGTAACCACACGAAAAACACTTACCTACTCTGGACATCACTTTTCTCCACTATCAAGATGACAACGTATAGATCCGTAACACATGGCAGAGTTTATCCTCAGTAGTGAATCATCTTCAATATCTTTCCAATCTGTCCCCAACTCTCCAACTAACTGAAATGAATGGTGTTGCAGCTCACTTAAGAGCAAACAGGCAAATTCAACAAAGAATCCAACAGAGCAGGTCAAGCAAGTAAACATCTGTGTGCACCTTTCCTTGGATAACCAGGTCCAACCTGAGAGCTACCTGAGATGCCCACGTATTCAAATCTCTAATATGATTTTGTTAACTATTTACGATCTATAATACAAAGTGGGGGCAGTAAGATCCAGTTGTGAAATCAGAGTCTGTTCTTCACCATTCCCAGGGCCCACCATTGCCCTGAGCCCCTGCACTCCCCTTGGAGTTCACAGAGCTCTGCTTGAAAGGCCTTCACCAGAATTTATTCCAGCCGCAAACAACCCACATTCTTTGCACTTGCCCCAGACTGACAGATACAACTGTGTTAACCAAGTCTGACCTTTGAACATGCCTTTGATTTGGAGACATTTTTCTCCTTCTTTGCATGAATAAATATGGCACTAAAGACTTGGTCCTATTTGTTTCCAGTTGTGGTTGTTTTTCAACCTAAGTCCAAATTTGACTGGCTCATCGCTATGGGCCACAGAGTGACGACCCTGTTAGGATGTGTCTATCATTTAGGGAAAAGCCAAATTTCACCAAATATACTTTTAAGGGGACCTTTGTGTAAAGTTAATTTTAAACATGGGAATTAAATGATAACAAAGGGTCTGTGTATCTAAACCCCTTCCCCAGGCCAGTTCTGCCAGCAGGCTCACAGGCAGGTCACCCTGTCTCGGGGTCTGGTTCACCCCGTGACCTGCCCTTTCACTGGCGCAGCGTCAGGCGGCCCCTCCCTCCAGCTCCGTGCTCCCACCTCTGGCCCATCTGGGATAACTGGTTCCACCGGACAAGCTGCGGGCAGGCAGCCTTGAGGAGCCTCTGGTTAGAAAAGAAGTGTTCTTGAAATCTGATCACGGAGGAACCTTGGGGAAAGTGGTCTCAGTAAAGCAACCCTGAGGCAGGCAGGAAACGCCTCTTTGCGACAATTTCTTCAAAGAGGCGGGTGAGGCCAGAGGGAGAGACAATGAGTGTGTCTCCGTGAACTAAAGCCAACAGCACTGAGGTGAAAATTCAAGGCCCCTGTATTAAAAGGATAGGACTTCTGACGTGAAATTTCTGCCAATAATTCAATGGAGAGTCATTACGGGCCGAAAGGCTGTGCAAATTAGTTGTTTTCAAAGGAAAAATTTTTTGAAGTTTGAGTGACTGCAAACTGATTAATATGATCCTTTCCACATTTTTATTCCCATTAATTCTCCTTAGATCTTCCCCCTGAAATTAGGTTTTGAAAGACTGTTAACACTCCCAGATCACAGGCATGAGAGTCCTGGAAGACGGACGTCGCCCTGCATCTTGAGGAGAAGACAAGCCTGCAGCTCCTGCGGAAGCTTCTGGCAAATGACACCCACTTCACCAGCAAATACACAGGAGCCCTTGAGAACCATCATGAATCAAGCCCCTCATGTCAGTGGACCAGACCAAGGGCAGGCGGGAAACCCCGCCGTGCCTCCACCCCGCGTCTCTCACACGCTGTGGGGGCAGACAGACCTAAGGCTGTGCGTTAAGTTCTCTGGCGTGAACCTCCCAGGTGTCTTTAAATAAGAAAACATGACTTTTGAAAAAAAGGCATATTGAGCTCCAGAAGTTCCAGGGAGTATAATATTAATCAGAAATCAAATGCCAGTATGGGTTCCCCAGGGAAATGTGCAGCCGTGCAAGCAGGGTGACATTACTTCCATCCCAAACGTCTTAACGCTCATCACAGTGCCAGCACGTGGTGGGAGCAGGGAAGATGCCAGAAGATGCAGGAGAGCAGAAATATCTGCAAAAGGCTCCGGGGGAACCCCGACCACAAGCCCTGTACTGGTAACAGTGAGTCACTGGTCCACATTTCACTACGGAAGTCCACCAGCACCACCTTCTTAGGATGTGTGGTTTGGGAGGACATTTGTAGAATGTCTAACCCGTCGGAGGAAACTGAGGCACAGAAAATGCAGAGGCTGCCCCAAGCAAGGAACCAGCGGCGTCTCCAGCTCAGAGCGCAGCTCCTCCCCTCTGTTCTGGCCACAGTACCATGTGTGACTGTCCAGCACCCCTGCTGCCCCTCGTAAGTGGAGGCGAAGTGGGGAGGCACTGGATCTGGAACTCTAGCAGCGGGACTCGGACCTCAGACTGCTGGAATTCTGAGCAGTGAGGCCCTGCGCGGTGTGAGCTGAGGCCGCCCCACTTGGAGAGTGGGGCTGGCAGATGACGGGGGAGACATCCTGGGATGTCTAACTTCACCCCAACTTCTCTCCATCATTGCCTTTGGTTTAATCTGTTCCTCTGCCCAACCAGCATGTCAGTGCCTGAAGGGAAGGAATACGGTCTGACTTATCATTGTCACCCCACCTAGCTCAGCACTGACGTACGAGAGACATAACCTAAGTATCTGATACTGAGTGACAGACGAAGTCTCAGGTCTGCAGCCAGACTCCTGTCCTACTTACTTTATTCCACAGTGGATCTTAATCTCCTAGACCGCCATCTCTGATGCAAGCAGGTTTCTGACACTGGGTCACTTGACTGTATGCAGTGTGTCAATACCTCCCCAAAACGGAGCTGGGACAGGAGCTCAAAGCCAGAGAGAGTGCAAGGGGGCCTTCGGGGTTTACAGTGGGAGCTATAATAGTCTGTCTTGTGCTGTGATAGCTTCTGACAGTCACTGGCCTCCACAAGAGAAAGGGGGTCTCTGCCCCATCCTGTGGGTTGGCGCTGGGCTGGAGGAACCCTGGGGCCCCAGCAAATCCAGTCCTCTTCAGAACACTACTGAACACAGCACAGTGCTTTCAGTGTAACTCACTTTTCAGACTCACAGTGCACTTGGATTTATTTGCAGGATCTTCCTCTGAAACACTTTTAGGATGTGACCCGTGGAATGATTGATTCTTTGCTCTATAAGTTGCCTTTTTTAGGCTGAAGTATTGGCATAACTTAAAAACCTACTGCATCATATGGTACAACACAGGGAGCTGTATTTCATGCCTTGTAATAACCTGTAATGAAAAATAATATATATATATGACTGACTCAGTATACTGTACACCAGAAACCCGCACAGCATTGTAAATCAACTATACCTCAATAAAAAAAAAAAGTGCGTGCAACAGGAAAAAAAAATCTACTGCATCCATGTTTTTGTCTAAGCGTACAAAAAAAATTAAAACAAACATCTCTAGAACTTTTTACTTATTAAAAACATCCTTTAGTCCTGGGAAAGTTCAGAAGCAACACTGGAAATAAGAAAACAGCACTGATCGCTGCCACTTCTCAATGGTAAGCACCCTTTCTCCAGTGCTAACTTGGCACAGGGCACTTGGCAAGCCGCTCTGCAGGCACTGCCCATCGTTTCAGCCTCTCAAAAGCACAGCAATGGAAGCATGTGATTACCCCTGCGCAGAGATGGGGACACACAGAGCAGAGGGGTTAACTGGCTTCCCAAGGTCACACAGCTGGTAAAGCGGGACTCACACGCAGGACTCTAGGCCGCCACGTTACAACGAGCCCTGTCGTGCACTGGGCAGCGTGCATGGTGGCTCTCTCACCCTCCCCGCCATGCTTCACAGTGGACATTGCCCCCATTTCACCAGTTAGGAGGCTGAAAGTCAGGGATTAGGTAACCGTAGGCTGTCCCAGGACAAGTAGGTGGCTGAGTCTGAACCGACGCTGGACTTTCTCCTGCTACGCCTTTGCCTTGGCTTTGGGTCCCCATCCCCACACTCACTCCTTGCAAGTACCCCCTTCCTTCCTGCCCCGCTTCCATGTTCCACCTCCCACTCTGGGCCACCTGTGTTCATACACTGAGTGTGGGGGACCAGGACCCCAGGGTTGGGCTCTAAGCAGCACCGCTCTCCCCAGCAAAGCCCCCACCTCTGATCAGCATCCAAGCAGCCTTCACGCCCTCACTCACCCAGAGCATGTCCCAGGGCCCTTCCCATCAAGCCCTGCCCTCCGCCAAATATACACACACTTGCACGTGCACAGATACACATATGTGTGTGTGCTGGAGTGTGTATTTATTTTTGTTTATTTTATATTTACTACATTTATTATCTTATATTTATTTTAATATAATCCACATGTTAAGTATATATTAAATATTGGATACAACTTAATATACCGAATTGTATGTTTATTATTGTGTCTTATATTTTATGCTGTGCTATTTTTATAAACCACAGGCTGGAACCATGCACCAAGTCTATAGATCAGTGTCCAGGAGTCCTGGACAGTTATATAGTCCAGGTCCTGGAGTTAAAATTCATTGGATGGATAAAATGTGAATAAAAAGCAACACATATGAAAAGGTTCTGCACTTCTAGGCATCTTCACGCCCAAGATGAGTCACCCGTGCAACGATGAGATGGGCAAACAAATGGGCGTCAGACTTCATGGCAGGAAGGGAATATCCACAAAGCAGGCAGGGAGTGCAGTCTAGCCAGAGCTGGCCAGCCCCGCCGGGGCAGCACCTGGCTCTGGAAGTCATAGCACTTAGGGGGCAACAGGCACACACAAAGTGGGGCACATCCAGGGCTAGCCATCAGGAGTGCGCTGTCTGGAAGCCGTTTGTTAAGAAGTGATTGACAATAAGCAAAATTCTATCCCAGTAAGTCAATGGAGACCTTGCTATAGACCTCAGTATAGAATTATGAGGACATTGTATTAATGGAAATTCACCAAAAGATCAAGAATTTCACCAGCTGAAAATAACTTCAACTGAACTCCCTATTTTGAAGGTGCTCCTTCCAGAAAGGACTGATCTGATGTGAGACCTTTTAAAAACAGTAACTTGATAAGACATTCTGTACCCAAAGTTCTCTGAGCCTGGGACAGCAAAATCATTGATGTAAACAGCAGACCTACAAAATTACTCATCCTCCCAAGAGTGCCAGTGCCGCATGGAGCTTCCCCACATGCAAGGAAGTATGTCCGCATCCCAGATGGTCTTTGGAAAAAACATTAAACACACACAACCACTGTTCTCCTTGTCCCAAGGACCTGTCATTGAAACTATAACTAAATCCAGTTCTTTCTTCTCAAGCAAGAGTGCGTATATGAGAGACAGACAGACAGACAGATAGACAGACAGAGACAGATTATGTTTGTAGAATTTTTTGGTTCAAAGACAGTAATTCTGTACCATCAGTGATCTTCCTTAGACTTTCCTTACACTGTTTTACTATTTCTGCTGTGATCTCCTCTGAGATGTCATGCCGGGGTGGGGGCCCTTGAGGAGGATCTGTATTTGTCGTCTCTTCCTCAGTATCCACTTCCATTAGATCTTCCTTTTCTTGATGAGAAGTGTAACCAGCATCTCAATTTCCCCATTCAGAATGCTGATGGCCACCCTAGACCTTTGTATCTCCCTTGCCACTCCCAAGTCCAACTGATGATAAATCTCCCCCAATCCACTCTCCTAAATACCACTCTTACTTGGATATTTGGGATTGGCAGGTACAAACTACTATATATAAAATAGACAAACAACAAAGCACTACTGTGTAGCACAGGGAACTACAGTCAATACTTTGATAAATATGAATGGAAAGAATGTATGTGTGTGTAAATGAATCACTATTCCATGCACCAGAAACTAACACATTGTAAATCAACTACACTTCAACTTAAAAAAATAAAGAAGTAAGCTAAAGTATACCACAGATGTCTTATTTTTATAAATTCGAAGTGCCAGAATTATGTGTCTTGGACTTAAACCATTGACTTGTTGCGTGTCCGCACACACGGTCTGGCTGGACAGCTCCTCGGGCTGCTATGGGCTGGAGGGAGCTGGACAGCTCCTCGTGCGTACTTTGAAATTGGCAAGTGTCCTTCAGTTGAGAGCCTCCCTTACGCAATATAAGACATTTTCCCCTTTGGTTGCTTCTTCCGTGGCTTGCTCCTATCATTCTAGATCTACTCATCGTCTTTTCCTCACGGTCCCTGAAGTCTACCATGCAGGTGCCCGTGTTTTAGAATCCCTTCCCTTGGCCCTTTGTTGCCCCTTCAAATCCACCCTCCACATCACAGGCTGCCCTTCACGCTTTCCCAGGCTTCCTGCGTCCCTTCTGGGGTCTGCAGACAAGACCGAGTCCCCCGTGGCCGTGGGAGATTTCAGCCCCACCCCAGGATGCCTGGGGTTCTGTGCTTACACCTCCTCCCGGGAGCTTAACTCTCCCCACCGGCTGAATTCAGGAACTTGAGACCCAGGACACTTTCATAAATTTTAAATAGAATTCTCAGGGGTTCTTCTAAGATGCTTTGCTGGTGGAAAGTAGTCTCTTTAAAACCTGCTTTAAATTCAGAGTTTTGTCCGTGTTGTTGTTTATTGCCTCAAACTATCTTTAAGCAAAGGCATTTTTCTCACATGAATAAAAATTTCAAACACTTTAATGGGACATGAAACGCGGCCTCACTTGGTTCTCCCAACTGCCATAGGTTTTTGCCGAAAGCCCTGAGGGGAGAAAAATCTTCATTTCTTGCATTTTTATAAGCAACTTATTTATAGAAATCTATGAAATAAAAGGCTTCCCCCCTGCTTGGGTGATGTGGCCAAGGGTGATTTATATTTAACTATTGTGACTCAGGTTGAGAAACGGTGAGATTCAGGAATCCTTCCAGTTTCACTAGCTCTTGTCGATGTCACAGCGGTACCTGTACGTGTGACTTCTGCAGGGCACGGTCACGTGGGGTGTGAGGAATGAGGTGTGTCCAGGTGTCATGTGGGTTTAATATTCCTTCCTTTCTTTTGTAGAAAATAAATATTGCTCTCACTTTCCTTTACAGTAAATAGCTGATGATTTTTCTTCTGGAATTTACACTTATGACCGTTAAAATTTCTTATAATTCCAAAATATGAATAATGTTACCTCCAATTCAACATGAAGTGAAAAGCCACAATTACCGCAAGAAAAAAATATAAAAAACCTCCCAGACTTCTCACGAGAATAGCCATGGTAGAAGAGTTTCCTAAAAGGACATTTTTGAGAGCAAGTAATCATTCTTAGCTCCTCACATGGCCCCAAACGTGGCAGCTCCAAAGCCCCAAAGGCACTTCGACACGCCACACGCAGGGAGCAGCTTAAACTCTGCACGTCCCACCAGAAGGGGATGCTGCACTCGGCTTTCCCAGGCACCCGGTAGTCACATGGCTCTTCTAAGAGATGATGATGTCAAACGAGCCACAAAGTCACTAAGAACCAACGCTGTGACACGCAAAATGTGTCCCATGTCCTTCACTCAAAATCATCCACTGTCGAGTGGGACAAGAAACTAATTAGCCAAAACCCAAAATGTTTAGAGACTTTTTGGGCCCCACTTCAGGCTGCTCCTTCAGCACTTCTGTTTGTACTTAGCTCTTTTCTCCTTTTCAGTCCACGCCTGCCGACCTCCTGTGTTCTGCCCACCCCCACTCCCTGTTGCTAAAGCCATGAGCTCATCCACACTGGAGCTCAGACCTCTGGTTTCAGAGCCCACTGCGGGATGACTGACAACGTGGCCAATGGGAAAGACCTCGCGTGCATGCCCCTTGAGACCTGTCACCCCTGGGACGGCGGTCCCAGGGGGCCTCAGTGGTACCTGTATGTGTGGATAGACCTGCAGCCACAGGATGAAAAAACCCATCATGAAATCACCATGACAACACGAGCATAACTTGAGGCATTGCTTTTTCCATGAACCATGTAAGTAAGAGGGTGTGCATTTTTTAAGCCACTAACTTTCAAGCCATAAAAGTGGGGAACATGTTATCCTCTGCTTCTCCGCTCTGACTTGATCAGCTCAACAAGACGGCTGAAGAAAACGGGTCCAGTAAATCTTGATGCGAGGCAAGAACAAATGCGTGTGATTTTACAGCTGTCAGAATGCAACGCTGTTCAGAAAAGGCAGTCTGGTGATCACAGGTAGCCTCTTATTTTCTCCTAGAATTGCTGCTTCCATGAGATCTGGTCTTCTTTCATGGCAGCCTGTCTTTAGGGTCACCTCTGCACATGCACATAAATAACTGAAACTTTCCATGGTTCCCTGTCAAGGACAGCAATGCAGAAAAGCTACCCACCCAAACATTAGAGTAATGCAACCCTAGTTAGGGGACGCACATGACTGCTAATAACCCTGAAAATAAATCAGAATTCATGACAGTGGTTATGTGGCAAACAGAGGACAATCATCCATTTTAGGGAAATTCCTCTAGAAAAAGACACAGAGCGATCATGTCACCATTGGACTGGCGTCTCGTTTGGAAGGGTTGAGACTGCATCTCAATCAGGTCTCCCAGTGCCATCGCGCAGCCTGGCTTGTCTTGGCAAATGCTACTTAATCAATTCTTTAGACTCAACAGTCATGCTCAGCAGTTCTCAGTGAATTGTTCTCGCTCTCTCATCACTGAACGCTCGTGTTATTTACCGACAAGCTAAGCATGTTATCATGGGGGGGGGAATCAGTCTTGATGTTGTTTGATGTTAAAATCCACGTCTTCTACTCCCTTGTTGACTGTCCACTGGATGAGGGACAGCCCTCCTCCACTGCAGGGTCACTTGATAAATGTCCCCGACTCATCCCCTAGCCAGCAGATGACAACAGGCAGTGGCGGAAAATGAGCGTGGGGAACGGGAGGGTGCCAGGGAGGGTGGGAAGCCCCTCGGGGACTTGCAGAGTGAGCGGCCTCAAACTTCGCCTGATTTGCTCCTTGTTCTACCTTTATTCTAACGGAGCCCCTCTGGTTCGACAGGGAGGCACACTCGGGTATTACTGGAAAGCGAAGCGTTTTAACGCCTGCTCTGGGACGCAGCCATTTGCCTCCCAGGGTGAAGCCGCAGAAGCCCACCCTCAGCCCGCAGACACCGACGACGTGTGGTGCGGAACGGCAGGTGATCCCTGAAGAATGCATAAGGTGCAGAGGACAAGCCCTTGTGACAGGTTTCGAGCCAGAAGACATGAATTCAAACCCCAGCTTGCCCACTCAGAAGCTGTGTGACCTTGGGCAAATCGTAATCTCCCTCAGTCTCTATTCCATTTTTGTAAAAAGCAACGGTAATTATCCCAGCTCATGTCAGAGGACCGTTGGGAGATGGCTGAGTGACACTGCAAGTAAGAGTGCTCTGCAGGCCACAAAAGCCACATGCAGTCAAGGGCCCCCTGAGAAATCAGCACTGTCGTGTGATCCGAGAGCCCACAGAGGTGAGCCATGTGGGGCAGACTTTCCCAAAAGCACTTTTCCTTATGAGGAGGGTACTGTCTCAGGATATGAAGCGTCTCACTCCGAGAACAGTCATGCATTATTACCATGTGCAGGGCGCTGAGAACGCAAGACACAGAACACACCCCCCATCTCAAGGTGCTCCCCGCCGAGCATGCACTCGGGCTGACAGGTGAGGGCTGGCCAGAGATGGCGCGGGTGACCGGGTGGTGGGGGGACACAGAGAGGGGAGGGAGGGAGAAGGCTCAGGTGAGGTCTTCCTGGAGGAACTGTTAGAGTTAATCCTTACAGGACAAAGGACAGTTCTTCAAGGATAAGGGTTTCTCTAAACAGAGAGAACAGCATACACATGGTAAAAATGAGAAAGAATGTTCTGGAAACACAGAGTATGGGGTGGGGAGTGGCACAAGATGAGACTGGGCTTGTGAAGAAGACCTCTAGTCTATGGGAAGGCACTGACAATCAGTCTCCAAGCCAGCGACACAAATCTTTTGGGGACATTGGGGCGCTCCGAGAATCTGATGAAAAGCTCTGGTCCCTGTCCCAAGAACACAATGGTCATACACTCACGCTCACCACTTTCTCCCCCACGAGCCTGCGTGCCACAGAGCTCTCTCTGCTCTAGGAAACGGGAAGCGGTTGTGGGTTCTCCAGCAGGGGACGGAGAGGACCAGACCCGTGTTTTGGCGATGTCGGCTCTGGCAGGAGCTGACGAGAATGTGGGATGCTGAAGCAGGTCCAGGGACCAGAGCGCCCAGGGATGTTGTCCAGTCAAGTGATGGTGAGGGTCTGAACAGAAGTGGTGGCGGGGAGCCTGGGGGGGCAGTGAACAAAGCCAAGGGAGAGGCTGAGGAATTGCATCGAGGTTGGGAGGGAGAGGGGTACCCTTAGGTTTTGGTCTTTGAGTGGAGGCTTTGGAAAAGAAGAATCAGAGCTCAGCTTGGGTGTGTGGAGCTGGAGGTTCTGGTGAGCCTTTCCCGGACGGAGACGTGCCGGGGGCAGGTGAGTGGCCATGTCTGCAGCCTGGGGCGACCCTAGGCTGAGGATACAAGCCTGGAAGTCACTGGAATGTGGGGACCAGTCAAGCCCTGTGAGCGGATGAGCTGGGCGCTGCAGAAACACGGAGGGACTAAAGCTTCAGGGATGAGCAGATGAAGCGCATCCCTGGAGGAGAGTAATTCTAGATTAATTTAGAATTCTAGATATTTTGGGGACTTGCAAAACAGAGGCTGAGAGAAGGAAGAAACAGGAGGATGAGAGAAGAAAATATTGTGACGTGGAAGAGGCAGACACTAGTCTGGAGGGTGGAGACAGCAACAGGAGAGGAGCGAAGGGGGAGGAGGGGCTGGAGACGGAGGAGGAGGGAAGGATGTGAATTAAAAGGTCCCAGGAGGAAAGGTTCAGAGACAGAAACGCGCAGTAGATCCAGATCACAGCCGCAAACGCAGCAAGAGGCGGCCCAAGCGCTCTCCCGGGGGACGTCGGAGAGAAGTGAACAAAAAGTCCATCTCAAACGTATTCGGGCGCTGAGCACGGAAAGGAAAGCAAACAGAAACAGATACCCCTGTATCCGCACCGCTCCTTAGGGATTTCAGAATGATACATAATCACTATCTGGCAATCGTGGAATCGTCTATTAGACAATATTAGAGTGAGTATTATTAGATCATGGTCCTGATTTTGCAAAACTGGAAACCCACAGAGGCTGAATGCCGGCTCAAGGTCACATGTCTAGGACGTGGCAGAGTCTCAGGGTGGGCCTGGCACTCCTTGGAGTTCATGCTGCATCCTGCGGCCTGACAACAGGGCGTGGAAAACAGCTGGAAACAAGGAAAACAGCGCCGGGGAAGTAAAATGCCTGCTTTTGTCTTCTTTCTTTTTCAAAACACACTTAACTAAAACTTCTAACAACTAAAAAAAGAAAAAATACATATATGTGTGTATATATATTCTGGAACTGAATAAAATTGACACCAGGAGATAAAGTAAGTATTGAAGGAAAAGGGAAAGAAAAAGTTGATAGAAATATTTCTGTGTTCGACGTCTTGATGCTGTTCAGTTTATTCTGCAGCACGGAAGAAAACCCCAGTTGGCACAGCACATTAATATGCTAAGTCCTCGCCTGTGCATCAGCTCCTCGCAACCTGCCAGGGCTCCAGTGAGCTGCTGGATGGTGGTGGTACATCCTGCCATGTACCGGGTCCCGTTGCTGAAAATAGATCACCATGTGCAGGCCCGATCAGGGGGATGGCATGTGAGATTTGGACAAAACAGGATTAACTCTCATAATTAATTTGTTCTCCATAAATAAACTCACAACACATCGAAGGTAAGTACTCACCAACTGAAGACGAGTAGGAAAATATTTTTGCCCTTTTTAGTTTCCCAAAGTACACCCGCCACAGGCCCCTCTCTGATTTTAAATTGATGTTGTTGTGTCTCCATGAAGGCTGAGGTCAGAGACAGTCTGCCTCAGAGAAAGGGCACGCAATTGTGCATATCTTCAAGCGTCCAAAACTCCTCACAATAAGGGAAAGTCAATCATCAAATGTGTACATTGTGGTTTTACTTATGTGTCTGATCTCAAAGCTGTCCAGGGATTTCTTGATGAGAATCATGGGCACTTGAAACTCAGTCAGCGTGTCCTAAATCTTGTATTTTATTCCTGGAAACAAGGCTCAGTGAATTAACCTCTAAGGGCTAAGGGCTGTAAAAAAAAAAAAAAAAAAAAAGTCAGCCTTGACCCTCTGAGACTAAACAGAAGCACTCTCCTTGGACTCATGAGTGTACTTTACAAACAAAATCAAGAGCTGTGTGTGCGTCCCTTCTGTGTGCAACGTACTATGCTATGCACTCCGGGTTATGCAAAGAAGCAAAAGATTTCATCTCTGAGCTGGAAAAAAACATTAGGAGCAGGGAACAGAGAGGTGGTTGCCAGAGGAGGGTGGGGGCTCAGTTCTAACCTCCGGAGGCAAGGTGAGTGCTGAAGGGGAGAGAAATGCGCAATCTGACGAGGTCGCCCTTTGCAGGCCCACAGAGCTCTAGCCCTGGCCAGGAACCCACCCACCCCCATCTCAGACCGCGTCCCTTAACCCATCCGCCAAACAGACTAGGAAACACATCAAGGCAACCTGCGCACTGCGAAACCCTCTCCAGGTAAGTGAGAGATGTCGTCAGTGCAAACCCAGGCCCCAAATCCTCTCCGCACGAGCCACGGGACCTGGGGCAAAGCGGCTGCCCCTCACAGGCGTCCCACTCCCGCGTGTGTCAGACTCGGCTGACTGTGCAGCAGGAACGGTTACACGGCAAAACGTCCACAAAGCCTCTAGCATAAAACCTAGAGTGAAACAGATTCTCTACGGCCTTTTTTCTTCTCTCTTACAGGCCCCAGCGGGCTTTGCTCTCTGACTTTCTGATTGTCAACCTTTAGCCGTCCAGGCTGCAGAGTAGGGGCCCATTTTACTTCGGCCTCCTCCTTCCTGGACATCAACAAAAGAAACACAAAGCCCTTTAGGCACCTGTCTGCTCACTACCTGGAAACATACAAAAGGCACCAAAATTAGCAAAACCCTAACTTGCTCCCCTGTGGGCCCCACCCCCCAGAGCTCGAAGACAGACTCTCCAGGATGGATATCCTCTTTCCCAACTTTGGCTGTTTTCTGTTTGTTTAATGGAGGGACTGGGGATTGAACCCAGGACCTCGTGCATGCTAACCACGTGCTCTACCACTGAGCTACCTGCCCGCCTAACTTTGGCCATTTTAAAATTAAAAGAAAGGAGCACCTGCATTGTGCCTCCAGCTGGTGTTCAAGCATCTTTACAACATGGGAACTGGAAGCTGTCACCTTCCTCCTGTTTGCCGTGTAGATGGAACTTCCTTACTTGACCTCTCCAGCCCTGTGAGTAGAGGACTCTGAGAGCACACGTGTGGGTTTAAGTGGTCTGCTTGGCACTAAGATATCAGGAACGGAAACAATCTGGGACCTTCTGAGGAGTGCACTGAGTGCATATTTCACAAAACGGCAAGAGCATAGAGGAAGAAGACAAGAAGCCCAGGTGGGATTCTGGAAGGAACCATCGTAAGTGCCCCCGGGATGGAATGAGTGTTGGCACAGTGAGGGGTGGGGGGAAAACTGAAAGGGGTTCTTAAAAGATACTGTGATGTGTAAAACCCCACCCAGCTGCGTAAATGCCAGGGATGTGCGACCTGCCGAGTGGAACGGAAGATGTGGCAGCTCTTCCTCTGATGCTCGGATGCATCATGAAGTTGGAAATGGGCCCTAAGGCTCTGACATCCGTCCTGGTCTTTACCACATGTTACCCCGCAATGCAGGGATGGTCGTGTCCCTGAAGGGTGCTGGGAGGGGAACACGTGGAAGTTGATCTGTGGGGTGTCAACACTTTGCATGTCCTAAGAGGGAAAGACAACTGGGCGTTCAACGTTCCGTTGCTTTAACAGACCCTGTTCACAGGTGTGCTGATGCTAATTCTGAAACTTGCAGGATTTTGAAGGGCAATCAAAGACACTAGGGGAAGATCTGGCGCCATCCCTAATTCCTGTTTCCCAGATGCAGAGCCTGGTCTCCATCTAATCTGGAAACTTCACTCCTAATTACACACGAAATCAGCTCTTCCACGAGACTGTCCAAGTGGCCCCTGAAAAAAGTGTCTTGGAAACATTGCATGATGACAAGTGTACACTGTGAGTATATAATTATAGAATTCCAAAGCCAAAATCTGATTCTGGGAATAATTTAGTGGAGGTATGAATATTTCACTCAGCGTTTAATTTTGTACTTTGCAGTCATGCATCACCCATTTCTCTGGTTAATTACGACACCGTTCATCTCTTATCATTACCAGAAAAAGTCCCTATTCTTTAATTGGATATTGAACATGTTGTCACAGTCCAGAGAACGCATAAATGCTTTTCATAATGCTGGTGATCTGGCGCTCCAGCATATTAGTTTCTGGCACGGCATTTGAGGTTTGATTGAAACTGCAGAAGTGACATTTGTATTTGTTTAACTTGAGGGATCTGCAGGACCAAGGACATCTGAAGTGTGCCTTCAGCAATGAGCACCCAGCAATGAGACAGGAGGCAGCTACACATACTTCTCTGGGGACGGTCTGTAGCCCAAGTCAGCAACTCCGAGGCATAATTTGGCTTTTTGGGCAAACCAACTAGACTGGGATAGAAGAAAGAGACAGAAGTGAAACTTGTTTGGGGGAAAAAAACTAAACTGGGACATTCTATTAAGTGGTTCTAGGAAACATTTCTAGAACCTGATTTGGATGTGGTCACAGTGCTCAAATGTAGATGTGAGTTTGTATCCAGTGAGGTGTGGAGGGGCAATAAATGCAGAGATGGCAATCACAGGAACCCAAAGGAAATTAAGTCGCTGCTAATTTCCAGGAGGCTCGGTGGACAGTGAAGTAACATGGAGGCCCACTCGCCACTTGACTGCTGGGGCCCAGGGTGGGAGGGGCCCTGACAGAGACCGCACAGACAGGGAGTGTGACTGCAGGTCCCCGGGGTCACATACACGGCCCTCCCACGCCGATGTCCCGGGCCCTAGGAAAGCGCGACAAGGGAAGATGCGTTCTCTCTGCTTTACCTCGTTTCACCTGGTTTGCCGGGACTTCTCGCATCATTGCCTCCAGAAGATTCCAACTCTGTGCGTCTCAGGCCAGTGCTGGAGCCACTCTAACGAAAGCATGCACTTTGCTTGGGAGCTCATTGACTTAAAACTGTGTTTCCCAAAGTGTGAGGCCTGGAGCACATGTCCTGGGGGTTATTGACTGTTATTATTTGGGGGAAAATTTTTTTAAATAAATAAAGATTGGATGATGTAAACTTACAAAAGCCAAGGCCGCTTATCTGTCTCCACAGCTGTTATCCGCAGGCCTGGAGGACTCGACAAGCCCTCAATTAAGTATCTGTTGTATTAATAACTCAAAGTATCAGTGATCAAAAATCAGAAAAATACTAGAATATAATTACATAATGTTAAATGGATTTCTTTACTAAAGTCTTCTCAGAGCCTATTAATCATTAAGGTATATAGTAAATCTTAAAAAAGTAATCTAGTTGGCATGTCTCCCAAATACAATGTACCACAGAAAGCTTTTCCTTCAGATCATCTGATGGGGCTAGTGTGAGACGGAGCACACTAAACTCACCGTGCGTAGAATTCGGTCGGACGCAAATCACATGTCATGGAGCCCCTAGAAAACTTCAGCATATCCTCACCAGGAAATAGGAGTGAGAAAGGCAAATACTGTCTTACTGTCATGAGGAAATCAGTGTTGACCCCGCGGACCCTGAAAGGGCCTCGGGGCCACAACGGCGATGACTACGCTGAGACATGAGGCCCTCGAGGCAAGAACTGCACCCTCGTCATCTCAGCCTCCCAGGTACACCCAGCAGGTGTCCAATAAGGGCTCGCTGAATAAATGGGTAGATCGATGGCTTTAGCAGTTAAAAGAATTTTGCACTACCTCAAACAAAGCAGCATTTCATCAATGTAAAAATCTAGTACTAAAGCCATAACTGCACATATACACACATGTATACGTGTATATAACACATATGATATGTACATGGCGTTGTGAGTGCTCTGTTTCATGCCACTGTCCTTAGTGAATCCTCAACAAAAATAAACGGTGTCTACCAGTGAGTAGTGACCAGAGCTTTAGAAATGTTTCCTTTCAAGATGCTGACCAAAGGGCAGGACGTATGGGGGCGTCAGGCCATATAGAGAAAAAGTGCTGGCCTGGAAGACACTGGACTCTAACCAGGCCTGTGTGAGCCGGCTGCGTGGGCCAAGGAGTGCCCTGCAGAATTTCACTTCCTCATCTCCGAAATAACCCAGTTCACCTATATGATGCTGCGGTCCATCTGACCTCCACTGCTCCGCAGTCCTAACTTCCACTCCCTAGACCAATAACCACGCCGGTGATCAGCCAAAACATGCCCCCTTACCCCTCTGAAAGTCCTGTTCTTGGGTGTACACCATGATTCTGACACAGAATGTTTTTTTTTAACAGCGTAGGGCAGAACCTGGGAAAAAAGGCTTGTCACATTTCCAAACGATTGCTTGACTGCCTTCAAAATTATCTATCTGAAATAAAAAGAGAAGTATTTCTCCGAAGGAGAATGTTTTTTAAGTCAGCCTATCTCAGGAGGATCTGCTTTTGAAACCCAGGCAATAGCAGTATTCCTTTCCTGCCAAATTCAAATGCCATTCTGAAGAGAGTGAAAAGATTACCACTGAGTTACGAAATTCATTTCTTTACTTATGAAAAGCCACTTACAAAAAATTCAGAATTATCTCCAGCCAATTCAAAGTCATGGGACCCGCACAGTTCATACTTAAAAAAAATAAACAAGTAAACTCCAAGAGGAAGACGACTCATTATCCACACTGACAACGGAGTCTTAATGATGATAAAACATCATCACTTCACGGATTTATTACCACATCAAAAGGAGCAGCAGGGCCCTGTACCAGCTTGAGTTGGGAGACTGTCTGCAGCAACACATGTGGGAGCAGAGGGTGCGGCCACCCAGCCACGCTGGCCGGCCAGTGGCAGAAATTACCCAGGGCTCCATCTGCCACCCCACAACCCACACACCACCCTGACTCACCATGCCTGTCCCTCTCTTCCTCTGTTTCTGACTGACCCTGACCTTGGCATCCCACATCTGCACCCCACTCTGTCTGAGACAGGGACCCTCCACTCCAGCTCTGAGCCCACTGCTGAGCAAGGGCCCAGCCAGGCTGGCTGCAGTTCATCCCTGGAGGTCAGAGAAGATCTGTTTCCTGCTGGAATTCCTCTATCACCCACCAGTCTTGTGAAGTCATTTGCTTTTGACAAGTCATAACCCCTCCGGGTTTCACCTCTGTCATCTGCGAAACAGGACCAGTAATACACAAACGCTGACTGCAAAGAACAAAACAGCTCATTGACAGCACTACACAAATTTAAATTGTTTTTTTCCTTGAATCCTTACATAAGCCTGATCACAGCCCTCGAATCTAAGAGACTGTAAGGAACTGGAAAACGTGGTCTTCTCTCTCGTGATCCAGACAGCTGGAGTGCCCCCCTGTCCTGACACACGACCAGGTGTGGAGGGCAGTGGATGTCACGAGGCACTTCGAATGTCAGTCCCAACAGCCTTCGGAAACTGGGGTAGCTCTGAGGTCACTCAAGGCCCGTGCAGACAGCCCTCCAGCGGGTAGGGATTTGGTGATGGATTTGTTCCCGCCCAGGTCGCACTGCTGGAGGCCCGGGCACCCCGCGCGGGGACGAGGCACTGCAGTGAGCCGGCTTCTCAGCAGAAACTCTGCCAAGCTCCCAGCCCCAGCAGGCTGGGGTCTGAGGGCCACTGCAGAAGCAGGAAGCCTTCAGCCATCGGGAGTTCTGCCCTTGCCGGGGGCCTGTCTGACTGATTAAGAGGTCAAAAATTCACTCTGCAGAAGCGAACACTGCTTTTCAGGCTGGGAGGTCAAGTCCCTGCGAATCCACTATGTCCCGACTCCTGCCTCTCCGAGGGCATTCAGGAGGCCCCAAAACTGTCTGCCCGCACGTCACCACTGGTGAAGGAGAAGCAACCCATTTACAGAAGTTTACAGAAAAAGAAACTGGGGTCAGTGCCGTGGAAGAGCCGAGACCAATTTAGGAATGGATGTGCCGCGGCCCCTGAGTCTCCACAGGGAGATCTGTCCCCTGGGCACACGTCTCCACTCTCTCTGCCAAGTTCTAGGGAACCTGTTATGCAGAAGCTCCACTCAAGTCTTTAAACGCTCAGGCCAGGCCACTGGACTCAGGACAAGAGATATGGGGCCTGGAGCCCTGAAAACGCTCCGACTTTGTTATGTACGGGCCTCTTGGAACGGAGATTTTTCTTGGAAATGTTTACATACTGTCTAACAAGCTTCCAGAGCTACAGATAAGCGGCCTCTCAGCTTTCTTTTTTCCCTTGTAAGTAACCTGTTCATTATGTCTTAAAATGTGAAGCTTTTCTCTTTACTCTTGGGAATCAGAAATTTCACCAGAATGTGTCCAGGCATGTCCATTTTATTGGTCTTGGCTGAACCTCAGTAACACATTTCACTCTGCAGATGCAAGGCCGACTCCAGCTAAGGGAAATGTTCTGCTATTATTTGTTTAATTACTGCATTTCCTCCAGAAGGTCAGCTCGCAACTGACGTTATTTGTGTGCTACGTTTCAAGGATCTATTCTTTCCATCTCACTCTGCATTTCTGTTCTGTATTTTGAGATATCTCTTTCTCTTCATCTTCCCAGCACTAATTCCATTCTGAACAGTTTTTTCTTTAATATCATGTTTTCAGCTCTGAAAGTCTTTGTGCTGTCATAAATATCCTTACATATTCTAATTATTTTTGTAATTTAACTTGTCATCTATCCTTTCTTTCCCTGCTTTTTGTCATTTTGATTGTTTTTACCCATTCGTTGGGGTTCAAATAAAGCAGTTGAGAGGCTTCAGGCCAGAGCAATCAGTCCTGTAATTGTGCGTGTGTGTGTGGGTGCAGAAATCCCTGTCTTCTTCAGTCAGCCAGCAGTGTTCCAGAAAGTAACCCACAGCCCTTACCTGAGGTACCAGGAGGAAGCACCTCTCCTCCCTGGCATCCTCAGCAGAGCCTCAAGAAGGACCAACAGCAGAGATTTAGCCCACACGCTCAGCAGGCTCTCTAGGGGTTCTTGCACATGGGCAAGTTCTAGCCATCTTCTGGGAAATTCACAGATCCTCAAAAGCCAAAGTTTCCCATGACCCATCAAATCCCCATCCCAGTGAGCTCCTTCTTTTAAATCTCCAGATCCAGTCAGCCCGAGTCCCCCTAACTGAGTCTCCCTGCTGGTTTACAACATAACCTCTCTGTCTAAAACTGTGGTCCCTTTCTTGTTCCACACCTGTTACCTCAAGATTGAGAAATATCGAAGAAACGGGTGATCAAAACCTAGCAGGACCCTGCAGAGCCTTCTGGGTAGAAAAGCCCCTCTGTGTCTCCCATTACTTATTTATTTAAAAAAAGAGAGAGAGAGTTTTGAGTCTTCTAGGCCTTCCCTGAGTTCCAAAGAATAGCTGAAGCTAATTAGGGAACTGAAGTAAAGGAACATAGGAACAAAGGGAAAGCAGTCAAGCAAGAAAAGCACTGACCGCTTGGACGATAGTTCAGCGATAAAACAGAGTCCTAGGTCCTCCTCTAGGACACATACCTTTAAGTTGTTTGGCAGAAACAGACCCAGACCCAGGTGGAGGATGGTGACTGCGTGCTGACCACAAGCACCTAGACCCCAGACTGGCTGGAACCAGAAGGCTAATGATTAAGATTCCTGAAACTTCACACTGTTACCTCACCACCAACCAATCAGAAGAAAGTTCACAAGCTACAACCCTCACTGCAAATACTGCTTTTAAAAACCATTCCCTGAAAGCCATTGGAGAGTCTGGGTCTTTAGAGCACCAGCTGCCTTTCTCCTTGCTTGGCACCCTGGAATAAATGCTGTACTCTCCTTCATCACAACCCGGGGTCAGCAGATTGGCTTTGTTGTGTGGCAGGTGAGCAGATCCAAGTTCAGTTTGGTAACACCAAAATCAGGATGCCTGGGCCCTGGCAGAGGCTTTGTTGCCTATTTGACTTGGAAAAGATTGTCAACAGTGAATAGTTGAGAAAGAAGGGCATTAGGGATACACTCAAACTTCCCTCTTCCCAGAATCCACAATGTGTATGCTTCTACAAATACGGGTACTCCACAGTCAGAGACAGATGGGAAATGCAGAGAAAAACACAAAAGGTCCCAGAAATGTAGTGTGCAAATGTTGAACTAAAGGGAGAATATTTTAAAAAGAAAGGATAAAGATAAACTCTTTAGGACTTGCCCAGAGCAATTAGAAGGAAATGTTTAAAAAACAAAACAAAACAAAACAAAAACAAAACCTCCCTAGACTTTGCATTATTTCACATTTGTTCAGTTTCCAATGAAACACTTTAGGCTGCACATGGCAGAGCTGGTTGCTATTCTGTCATGCCTCGATTTGGCAGCATACTTTATTCAGTGATGTTTATACTGCAGGTGGTTTCTAATTTAGACCTACAAAGTCACAATTTCCTGAAAGGCTAAAACTTAGCTAATAATTGCTAGCACAACACTTCCAAGTTATCTATTTGCAAGAAGACAGAAAAATCAGGAATATTGTCAGAGTACTTATTTTTGCTAAAAGACCTCATTTCACCCGTTAATTCCATCCATCATGTCTATGTGCTTTTTTATGAGAAAGAAGAGTCAACATTTACCTGGAACTGGCTAACATCCTTTGATTTTCATCTGGAATTGAAAGAGAAGTCATTTGTCATGAAGAATAAGTGAAAATTTAATCAATTTGAGATCCCTCACATTTTTAAAGGCTTGGCCTGACAGTCCTCCTGTACACCTATGGAATAAAATGCCAGACATACTGGGTGCAAGTTCTATTTTATGACTTGGGATCAAACACTCAGCTCCAGAAGACAGCAGTTTGCACAAGTGGCCTGTCTCAGCTTCCATTATGATGAGGAGGAGGAGAACAGCTGCCTTTCAGCCCCCCAGCAATCAAATGGCCAGAAAGCTTTGCTCATACGTTCATTTAAATGTGAAAAACCTGAGAACATGTCCATTGTTCTCAATAGACCAGGATTCTCTCTTGACTAGAAAAGGAACCCAAGGGCATTTGGTAGAAGCTCCAGGAGAATGTTACAGCCTCCTGAGCTTACAATGTAGCAACAGATTTGGAGGAGACGAAAACGTGGTCAGCCAGGTAAGGAGCTGCTCTCACTGGAGTCCCTGCCATTGCACCTGGTCAATAAGTGTTTATATTTATTGAAGGAATAAACCTTTCTGTCCACCAAGTGTAGCTTTCCCTTTCAATATAATCGTAATTTCACTAGTTTTTAGACCCTGTCAGGAGTCTACAGGCAGAAAAGACCAATGAATTTAGCTTAGCATTAAAATCAAAGTGGGGACTTGGGGGCAGGACTGTAGCAGATACAACATATACATTGCTCTGACAGTTGGATGCCACTGTAAGGAGGATTTCTGCAGCTACAGCACACATTCTGTTGCTGCAAAAATTCCCATCCCAAATCCATTTCTTCCCATCACATTACCCCTTTAAATGTTCTCACAAGGTCTTTGCAAATATTATGTACCTTAGGCAAAGCCAAGAAAGCAGTGAAAAGTCTTTAACTATAATGCATCTTTCCAGAAGCATTGAGTTTGGAAAGGTGATGTTTAGTGTTACATTTCAGATTTATTATAACACAAGCCATAGTCCTCAGTTGCAGGGCATTTGGTGGCTGAATCACACTGTTAGATTAAGCGGTCCGGCAAGATCTTCCATTATGTACCACATAACCTTACTCATGCCAGGATTTATTTCATTCTTTAGCCCACTTTTCAGTATAGGTAGCATTTCTGAGAAACTCTATGATACACACATTGCAAATCCCTGGATCATCTTTTATTTGCGTCTTCAGCCTCAACACCATCCTCAGAGCCTAATAAACTCTCTGGGATTTGTCAACACACGGGTATTAAACAGAGAAAACCAACTGACATTTTGTAGATGATGAATTCTGCTGGGGAGTTTCTTTGCATTACAACTGGGGACACCTAGAAAAGCCAAAAATTGAGACGAGAAAGAAGAGACTACGTATCAGTTGATTTTATTTTTATTAAAGGGCCTAAGTGCAGAAAGTTGCAGTCATTATAGGCTTAATTTAGAATTAGCCTTACCATAAACACAAGCCCAAAATGAGGTAGAAAGGAATGAATAATAAGCTTAAAATTATATTCATATATCTTGATATTGAAGTTTATACAAATGTAAATCAAAGGTCCTTTTTTTCTCAAATTTTCTGAGAAAAAAGAACCCTGGTGTTAAAATATATTTGCTGCCCAAAAATAAACTCTTTCACTTGTAAAAACAGTAATTGGTCTTTGTGAGGAGTCTGTAATACTTAGAATACTCATTAAGTAATAACATCTGGTCCTATCTGACCTGCCTATATTTTGGTACTTCGTAGACAAAGACAATGCATAATAATGAAATGATCTAAGCACCCCTACTTGACATACACTTTTGGAGATATCTCAAAGGAACATCAGAGAAGAGAAGGGAAGGGAAGGAAGTAAAGAGAAGAAAAGAAAAGGAAAGAAAAAAGAAATTGAAGGGTTTTTATTCTTAAGTAACTAAAAAGAAATGTCCAAACCAGAATTTTTAAGTCTCTAAAGTAGACTTTTAAGATACATTCAAAATAGCTCTACCATCTTCATCCTTGTTATCAAGTTTCTATAATCACCATATTTAAATTACAGATTTAAGTAGGTTCAGAGAAGTCAATAAATGGGCTACTTTATTCCTAAATAATATCCTCCCACAAATATAAATGAGATAATCATATATGTCAGCTGAGTAATGGTGCTTGAATAAATACCCAACAAATGCTCAGTATTTATGGTGCTTGGAAAATACTACATGAATAAATAAATTAAATGAAGAACCAAATATTATATGGTGTTGAACTATTACAGATTGCAGACATTCGTTCTGTGTAAAACAGAAACTATTATAAAAAGGGAGAAATGCTCCCTAAAAGTGTGTGTATACTTTATGTCAGAAAATATGCATTTGTCTACATAAGACTTATCATCCTATTTCAGGAAGATCTGAAACAACTTACATTTTAAAACCCAGAACAAACTGTTTAGGAAAACAGAAAAAAACAGAGCAAAGGCCAAGTGAGAAGATACTCTTAATGACCTGCACTATGTAGAGCAAAAGACTAACTACATCCAAAGAATGTAAATCACGGTAGCACCTACGTTGATAGAAACCATACTTTATAGAGGACATTCTATGGCTAATCAGTGACAAATCCCTATGATGGGTCACTATTTTATATCCACAAAATATTTTACATACACACACACACACACACACACACACACACACACAGAATGAGGGTGGGGGTGGGAGAACATATGAGATTTATCCAGGAAGCAGTCTTATAACAGTGAACAACAGCCAAAAAATGAGACAAAAAATGCATCAGTAGCATCACAGATAACAGAAAGCGTGGGCAATGGATGGAGGGTGGGTACCCAGTGGAAGTGCATGCTCAAAGCTTTAAAAGATAAGGATGGTAAAACCAATCTGCTCACTAAAAATGTGTTCTGGAGCCATTTCTTCTTACACATACAATTTTTTATTGAAGTATAGTTGAAATACAATATTATGCTAGTTTCAGTGATTCGGCATGTATGTACAGTACTAATTGATTATCACATGAAGTCTAGTAACCATCCGTCACCATAAAAGTTATTGCATTATTGACCCTACTCCCCATGCCGTACGTTACATCTGCATGATTTATTTATAACTGGAAGTCTGTGCTCTTAATCTCCTTCACCTGTTTCACTCAACCCTCAGCCCCCTCCCCTCTGGCAACCACCAGTTTGTTCTCTGTGTCTATGAGTCTGTATCTGTTTTGTTCTGTTTGTTTGTTTTGTTAGAGACCACATATAAGTGAGATCACACAGTATTTTTTTCGAGTGTTTGGAAACTTCCAACTGTAGAGGAATTACTGGTCTAAAATATTTTAATAATTGGCAGTTACCTGAAGTCACACGTGTGTCATTCATTTTTCCCCCATTTTTCAGATGGTTTCAGAATGCATCACATTCACCCTGGCTGGTGAAACAGCGCACTAAATTCTCATAATTCCTAGGAAGCAAGATTTAGTTCACTAAGTTCCTTTCCAAGGTATAAATAGACTTGTAACTAAAATACAGTCTGTGAAAACAAGGGAGGCAAACTCCTATTTACATATTTGGTTATTTAGGTAAACGCTCAGTAAGAACCTTAAATAATTTAATCTAATGCCTACTAAAGAAATGTTTTGTTATAGAAGCTTCTGAGGCCCAATGCTATTTGCTTTAGCTTCTTTGTACACAGGGTGCCGTGTAATGAGGACACTGAATGTAAGTGGTTTAAGGATGACTGCCATGTGAGAATAACACATCCTAGGTTCCGGAGCAACCCTTCAGCCTAGTGCTCCAGCTCCCCGTTTATCACAGACACGGTGTGGGTTGTTTTGTTTTTTAATACTTTAAAAGCACACAGAGGGAGGAAATTTCTGGAACAGCAGCAGAAGGAGACCACATACCTTCCCCCAACAGAACCATTATAACTGGTGAGATTTATTTTTTAAAACAAACAATCATTTAAAATCTCTGGAAATTTTCCTCAGGGCATACAGCAAAAAAAAAACATGTATCCAAGAAGGTCTATTAAATCTCAGTAAGAACTGCCAGAGTCTGCATTTGAGCCACATCCCAGCTCACCAAGATGAAAACTACTCCTGCACGGTGCTGCCGAGACCACAGGGCTCCCCTCGCCCCTCCACCAGCTCCTGGTCCATGGCTATGAAATCCCACAGAGAGCCCCGAAGTACATGAAGCCAAAGCTGACAGAATTGAAGGGAGAAATAGGCAAGTGAAGAAGAGTAACCGGAGACCTCGACACCCCAGTATTGGATGGAACGATGGACAGAACGGCTAGGCAGAAGGTCAGCGAGGAAACTGAAGACTTAGCACTATAAGCCGAGTAGGCGTAACACACGTGCAGAACGCGCCCCCGATGACCCCAAAAGGTACTTCCCCCTCCAGCGCACCTGGGCCTTTGTCTCGGTGAACCCCACTCTAGGCCAGAAAACAACTTCCCCAAAGTTCAAAGGACTGAAATCACACAAACTGCTCCCTGACCACAATAGAATGAAGTTAGCAATGAATAAGAGAAATTTGGGAAATTCACAAAGGCATGATAAAACACTCTTTGGGATGATGAAAATGTTCAAAAAATTGACTGTGGTGACTGCACACTTCCGTGACTGTAGTCAAGGCCACTGGATTGTATAATCCATGTGGATAAATTATAGAGTATGTGAATTAGCTCTCAAAAGAGCTGCAGATAGAAAAAGAACATATACTTCAACAAATACAGACACACACAATGCCTACAGCAATTTAAATAAATATGTGAAAGGGAAATCTTATAAAAGAAAAAATTGGAAAAATGTATTTGCTTGAAAATATTATTTTAGTTAGAGGGCTCCTTTGTGCATTCAAACTAATTCTATAGACATAATATTTCATAGCATTTTTCTGACCAGTGTGTGTGTCCTGAATGTTCCAAGGCATTTTGTTAAGATTAAATAAATCTTAAATAAGACTCATTCTCATCCAAGTTCATTTCGTTTATCCCTTTCAATGACCTTGTCCAATAGCAGGATAACCAAAAAGCCTCTAGCCACATCTGTGATTCAGAGGACAATACCTTGCCCCAATACCTTGAAAAGAATGAAGAAACTGTTCTGAAGTTGCACTGTCTAGACTTTCTCTCCCTCTAAGGAACTTCATCTGTGAGCCTGTTACTATGTAGTTACGGTGGCAATAACACAGCAAATTAAAGCATCATTTTTGCACTTTCTCCTATCAGTGTTTTTAAGATTAGCATAAAATTTAAGCAGAAATCTATGCACAAATAAAATCTAAACAGCAACATCTAATCTCTCCCAGAAAAGGGCTCAATGCATACCAAGTTGTTTCCATTTAAAGTCCTTCAAAATACCAGTCACGACAGGCAGAAAGCATTAAACTATAATAACATCACAGCCGCCGTTTACTGAGCACTGTCTGCCGGCCAGGCACAGGGCTCAGCACTTTTCATACATGACCTCAGCTAACCCTCAGCACAACTTTGCAAAGCATGTGTTACTAACATCCCTGTTTCCCAGGTGAAGGAACCAAAAGTCAGAGGTAAAACGGTGTGTCCAAGGCCACTACTCTGACCAAGACCAAAAGCAGGTCTTTATACAGCTGGACCAGTTATTGAAATGCTGTTAGAGTTTTGCACTGGTTGGTAAATAGTACCTTCTCTTATCCTCTGTGTTCACAGTCACTCTTCCCGCTGTCCCAGCCACCCTGGCACCTTTCCAGGACCCTGCCAACTTGCAAATAGTCAACAGGTACATGAAAAGGAGCTCAGCATCCCTAATCATTAAGGAAGTGCAAACCACAACGCAATGCCGCCTCACACCTGTTAGGATGGCTATTACAAAAAGGAAAAAAGGTAACAAGCACTGGCGATGACGTGGAGAGAAAGAAGCCCTTGTATTATGTTGGTGGGAATAGAAACTGTACAGCCAGTATGGAAAACAGCGTGGAAGTGCCTCAAAACACTGGGGACAGAAATGCCAATCCCCCTTTTGGGGTATATACCCAAGTGAAATGAAGTTAGTACCTCAAAGAAATATCTGCATGCTCGTGTTCATTGCAGCATTATTCACAACACCCAAGATATGGAAATAACCTAAGTGTCCACTGACAAACAGATAAAGAAATTGTGGTACGTACACACACAATAGAATATTATCCAATCTCAAAAAGGAGATCCTGCCACGTTACAACACATATGAACCTGGAGCACATCGTTGTTAACTGAAGGAAGCCAGACACATAAAGGGAAAAACTGCATAATCTCACTTGTATATAATCTAAAAAAGTTGAACACTTAGAAGCAGAGATTAGAATGGTGATCATCAGGGGCTGGAGGGGTGGAAATGGGGAGATGCTGGTCAAAGTGTATGAAGTCGCAGTTCTGTCGGATGAATGGTTCTAGAGATCTAAGGTACAGCATGGTGACTACACTTACAGTTAACGGTAAGGTATTGGATACTAGAATTTGCTAAGAGAGGAGATTCAGCTTCCCAGACCTCTCTGTCCAGAGTTCTATGCAGTCATTACACTACCGGAGCCTCCAGGGTGCCCGCCCCTCCTAATCTGGCGCCAGGAGTGGACATTTCAGGCTCCATCCCAAATGCACCGCGGGAAGCGGAAATCTCTCTCTGTGCCGTCTTTGGACGTCTCGTTCCGCTGTTGAGAAGCTCGCTCGTCATCCCCCTCTCAGCGCTCTGCGTCTCCCCTCCAGCAGCGTGGTGGCACCGGGCCTGTCTGGGACATCACCACACCACCCTGACCCTGAGGAAGCCACAAACCGGCGCGTTGGTACCGTGCGTGCGCGGGAGCTGGTACAGGTCCGCAGAGGCTGTGTGCACGTTCCGGTTTTACCCGGCACCAGTGCCAAGGTAAATCAGCTGCCCCCTTTGTCTTTGATCTCCGGAAAGCATTTGAAGATTAATTTAAACATCAAAGATAGATCACATGAAGAGAATGCCTTCCAATTTCTGCCAACTATTATGATTTTTTTTAAAAATTGAATCAGGTGTGTCAACTGAATTCACATCTAGGATTAACTGGCCTTCCCCTCCTCAAATTCTTTAAATCTCTGTTAGAAAACTCAAAGCTTTTTAAACCTTTAAATCAAAACTGTGCTGGCTTTTAAACACCTGAAGCTACAATAAGCTCTGAAGAATTTAGAAAAACCTCTGGCAGCACATGGCTGAGACCTAGCTTTCATTGGAGCTTCCAAGTTTTTCATTAAATTATCAACTTGCTTTTTTTCCAGAGCCTTTGTAATACATTTCCTGGATAAAAGCCCAAGCCTTAAATTCGGATTTACTGAAGCTTGTACACAACTGCCACAAATACACAAACACAAACACACAGAGAAGTCCATAACTGGGCTCAAATTCTTAGCTCATGATTTTAATGAAAATTTTGGCCTTGATTCCACTACATTTGTATACACATAGAATATTCTTAAATGTGTTCTATAATTGGTCACACATTTGGGGATGGGCAATAAATACTGTTTTAACTTTAGGTTTAATCATCTTGTTCAAAGTAAGATTATCAGACAATTTCTAAGAATTTCATGTTTCTTTCATCGTATAATCTCTTCGGGAGAACAAGATTATTTAATCTTGTATTTTAATCACCTTTCAGTCCTCAGAATCTGGATTACACTCTTCCTTTGATAATGCAGAAATTATTCCATTGTTCTGTTCTCAAAAGCAGGACTGCATTAAGCATCTCTCTGTATCCAAATGCCTAAAACAGTGTCTGGCTTATAGCCAGGGTTCAGTAAATAAATGTAAAATAAATAACAATTTTAAAGGACTGGTCTTTGGGAGAAGGAAATAAGCTCATTCAACAAAAACTGTATATTATTAAAAGAGCTTCAAATCACCTTTCTGATGTATATGTGAGAAACTACATCTTCAATAGAAAATATTTAGATATGAAACACATGCCAACTGACCTAGCTTACATATTTGGTATATAGCCAGTGTTTCTGAGTATTAGATACACTGCCTCAAGCTTCAGCATTTTCAAACTTCAAGCCAAAACCAGCAAATGGAGATCGAAAATCTGGGAGCACATGAAAGCACCGAGTTTGTAGCTGGGATTCAAGATGGTTGAAAAAGAGGGAGACTGCATTTTCTGAAATGAAAATATAATCCCCAGAAAACAAGAGCACCACTGATTTTTGAAAGTTAAGGTTGTCTTCACACAATCTGGCTTGGGTGTTTTCACGTTTATCCGAGATTCAGACTATGCATACAGAACCGATCTTTCCCCGGGGCTGGCAAAGCCACAGTGGTCTCTTCCACCAGTGGAGGATATGGGGCTTTCGGGAACACTGGCCCTGACATTGAACACCTCGTTCTGACTTTCCTGGAATTAACATTCCACCCCAGAGGCTGCTGCACACACGTGCAGGGGTGTGGCCCCGCTCAGTTCCGGGTTTGCTGTGGCTGAGTGTGCATTGCAGGGGCATTTTCAAAAGAAGCTATTCATGGTCAATTATGGTGTGAAATTTCTGGTGATCACTGAAGGTCTAATTTATTCATTTAAATGTGAGATTGGTCAATTACTGCCCTCCCATTTCACACTGCTGAGTTCAGGTCCTGTAAGGCGATAAGGAGCCTTTCATTTCACTCTTAAATGATTTCTTGGTCATCCGAGAAAAGATGCAGTGCTAGAGAAGGAGACGGCAGCTGGTGCTTTCAAGGAGACAGGCTGCGAGACCAAAGAGGGATGTCCCCGGTCCTTAAGCCCAGTGTGGTCTTCTCGCTCCATCCCGTCCTGCCCCACTTAGAAAAGACAAGGAATAGCAGATGCTGTCAAATAACGCCCGGGGTTCCCTAGGGCAGCTCAGCCTCAGACCGGGAACCACTCCTGCCAGGCAGGCCCAGACCCGCACGAGTCGGTCCGTCGCCCACCATCCTCTACGGAGAATGTCTGCACCATCATCTCAGTGACACTGGGCAGGTACAAACCTCCTGGGCATGAAATACAGGCTCAATAAACGGCATTTCTTTCACCTTGTATCCCTTACGGAAGTGAAACGATGTCGTATTTGCGTTTGAGAAGGAAGAAAGATAAACAGTGTCCCCGCCCCTTAGGAAAAGGGTGTGCCCTTCATTTCACCAGAGTCCCCGAGAGGCGCGGCGGCGGTGAAGCGGGCGCAGGGCCCGAACCCCCGATGGACAGCCAGCGTGGAGTCCGCCTCGGGGGGGGGGGGGCGGGGGGGCCACGGCCGACCGGGCTCCTTCCTCCTCGAGAATCCCGCCCAGACCTGACAGCTGCAGGGCCCGGGTTAGCAAAGGGGAGCGCGCCACCCCAGGGAGGTGCGCGGAATCCACTGCCCCGGGACCTGCACAGGGGCGGGGGCGACCCAGGCGCGTCCCTCCGCGGGGCTCCTCTGCTGGACACCGGGGTCCACCCAGCTGTGCCCCGCAAGGACGGCCGTGAGGGGAGTATTTCCCGAGGTGCATTCCGACCTCAGGACGCGCTCCGCCAAAAAGAGTTACTTGTTCCAGTTGTTTGAAAACAGCCCCCTTGGAGATTCAGAGATCTGCGGGCTCTGGAAAGCTCTGCGACAAAGGCGCTTGTTTTACTTTGTTAACAGAGCATGTTCCGAGTGCCTTTAACCACGGGGCTCTTTTAAAGCCCTATAACACCCACAGAACTCCCTTCCGGAATATCAAAAGAGGCTGCGGATAGAACACGTTGAGCCCTTAGATGGGGAAAAAAATGACACCTGTATTCTCACTCACCACTCATTAAAATTGATCGTTTTCTACAATTACGAATGCAGACAGCTCACCGAAGTGAGCGGCGCCTGTGCCTGTTGGCGGGGGGAGACTGGTCACTGTTCCACTTTACACACGATTGTGGCAAGTACCATTCAGGTGCGCCACTGCTTCCACGTCCCCTTAGTCACTGACGCGTGGCCAGGTGTCAATCAATTCATTAATAAAGTACGTAAGTTGGTATACCACAAATGTATTTTTAATAGATACTGCATTTTAATACAATTAGTTTCCTTTGTAAATGTAGTGTTTTGTCCATTTAGAAACATTATTCTAAGAAGGGGTCCTTGCACTCCACCAGATGGCCAAAGAGACCCAGTGCCCAGAAAAGGTGAAGAACCCCATTTTGCTTGTCTTCAACAGGCTGGCTAGACAGGCCAGGTAGATCGCCATGTGCTATTTTCTTAAAAGTCTAAGGTGATGTAAAAAGCTGCCATGGAAACGTGAGACCAGCATAAGGCCAGTCAATGGGGGCACTGACGTTTGAAAAGAGCTGGGAGGGCCCTGTTGAAGGTTGCGGGTGGGGAGTGGCCAGGCCTAGCCTCGGGGCGGCGGGTAGCATCAGGACCATTCCCTCCGCTCGTGGCCAGGAGCACCCAGCAGGTCTCAGGGTCCCAAGCTGGAACACTGTAGGCCAATCCTCCTGCACAGAAAAGAAAATGTGCAGAACATAGAGAGAACAGGAGCCCTTCATGGACTGCACTTTTTCTATGACTAATCCGAGTTAAACAGGACAAGGAAAACTCCCCAGGGTCATCTGAGAGCAAATGTTGGAAAGACACAACCACTGCATTCACACTGCGGAGTGTGTGACACGACTCAGGCCACTTCTGCAACTCGTGGGGCAAATGCAAATTAGTGGCACGCATGGAATTCGTTGTAAGTTCTCCTAGAGCACTGTAAGTGTTAAACCTCCTAGTGACTTTGTATCTGCAGATGAAATGGTCATGAATGTAACTGAAAAACAGCCATCAAAATGCCGTGTTACCACACCACAAATAATTGTAGAACAAATACTTGTTGAGAGATAATTATTATGCAAATCCTGCATAAGGTGAAGACAGCCTGGCAATAAATACAGCTATTGCATTGAATACATCCACTGGAGGAAGGAAAGAAAATGCCTTACTCTAAAGTGATGGTTTTCCTTTTGAAAATGGGTGTCTAAAGATCACCCCAGCAAAGAGCAACTGAATCAGAATGAGATTGAGACTCGTGTTTCTCACAGTTCCCAGGAGATGTTAGTGTGCCACTTGGGAATCACACCAGAGACTTGCTGTTAGCTGAACCCCGACTGTCTGCGAGGTTCTCAGCTCAGAGGCACCACCAGGATGCCAGACAAGTCAACCAGCCCATCCGCTTAGGTGTGAGCATTTAACCCAGCCACCTGTTAGCAGTGATGATGTCTTTACTGGTAGGGATATACAAACTAATTAACTTCTCCATCCTAACCGACCTGCACACACTTGCTTCCCACAGCTGGATGACTGTACCCCATGCTGTACCCCAGTCCCATTTTGTCACTTTCGCAACATTTCCATTGTGCCTGGCATTTGTGATTGAAAAGAAAAAATAAATCTTCCTCTGAGAAACGTTGGGGAGGGGAAGGTTGAAAAGGGTGTGGGCTGCAGAATCCAGAAAACCAGGATCCAAAGTATGGATTTCCACTTATTAACTGTGTACCTTTGAGCAAATGACTTAACTTCTCAGAGCCTATTTCTTCATTTATAAGATAGAGGTGATGAAAACTGCAGTATTGGACTTTGAGGATTAAATGGGAGAATGTGAATAACTTCCTGGCATATATTAAATAAGTAAATTGAGAGAGTTTTTTTTCCTAGTAAGAAGCTCTCCCTCAGCTATTTATTTTCATTATAATTGAAGCCAATTTCAATGTAGTTTATATTTGCTGAAAATTGAAAATATCTCAACCTTGAATTTTAAAATTAGACACATCAGGGACTAACTCCCCTGTTCTCCAGGAAAAGAGACTGAGGTCCAGAGACAGTGTTCCATAGCCAGGTAATGTCCCTCCACGCAGCATCACTCACACAGCTGTTCTAAGAGGTCTTTCTTGATTTTATTATCATTTATTTTGTAAGGTCATCATAGATGCCCAAAGTATAATATGATACGGTTTTATAACATAATTACTCAAGGTGGAAGGAAAAATAAAAACCAGAGCAGCATTTGAAAAACCACGATTTCATACTCATCATTTGATATATTTCATTTTTCCCTAATTATATTTATTTACTTAGAGCAAAATAATTCCCTTAACAAATAGACCTTTTCCTGTAACTCTATCTGTATGTAATGAGAATAGAATAAAAATAAAAGTTCTCTTCCAATTTATTCTATTATTATCAAGTGCTAATTGAGAAGGATATAATTTGCATATTTTAGAAGGCTGTTAAGTGAATTAGCAAATGATTAAGTACTTTTGGATGTAAAAACTAAATCCTATTAAGAGGAAGGAGACAGTACTTCAATAATTCTCAATTTCATACCATCAACCAAACAGGAGGACCACGAAGAGTAACACGAAGGCTGTGTGTTAGAAACAGGAGGAACAGCAGTGTCACAAGGTTCTTAACGTTTCTATGCTCTTTGCTTATAGAAATTATGCTGATGACCTAAATCAGTGATGTATATGTGGTAAGTAATCAATGATTGAACTGCTTTACCCTCAGAGGGAATTTTGCTCCAGTGATCTCTTGCTATGCAGACACTACCCCGAAACATAGGGACTTAAAACAGCATAGCTGAGCTAAAACCATGTTAATTCAAGATAAACATTTGTTTGTTTGTTTTTTTAAATCTAAGCATTAGTTGATCTTAATTTTTGGATGCACAGAGAAACCATCAGTCACTGTCCCCAGGGACATTTTAGAAAGAAAGTAAAACATTAGGACGTTTTATATTTTGTCTTCAGAGTGTGCTTGGTTGATTTTTTTAATTTGAAAAATTCTGCTCCAATTTATTTGTCATCGTTTTTGGTGCCATCTTGAAAATTCAACAGGGATCATGCTGACCGCTTTTCCTTTGTGAAGAGCTTAATAAAAACTAGATAAAATTCACATCTAAACAGCAGTAGTGTCTTAGCAGCAGAAAATGACTGTCTCTCTAGGTCTGCAAATAATCCATCTGGGTATTTTTTGGCCTTTATTTCTAATTAGACATAATACTTGAGAAATCGTTTATCCATTGCCTCAAAAAAACTTAAAATCTTGGTTAAATAATTGAAATAAGCGTTGTTTTGTGTAATTCCGCCCTCCCCTTTGGCGACGACGCGGCCTGATGGGCACTGGGTTGGGAGGGTGGAAGCAGTAAAGCTCTCCCACCAGATCAAGTGGCCTTCCCTGTCTGACCAGTTTGAAAAGTGGGGGAAAACAATTTCCATCTCTTTCCCACCTCATAAGGATTAACAGGATACTCTGCCAACAGCAGGGATTTAGAACACAGCCCCTGGTTGGGGGCTGTCCTAGGGCAGGCGGTTCCTACCCCTCACGTGGAAGGGAAAAATTGGGCTAAGTGGTCTCCCAAGGGATACGTCTTAACTTAATCCATGCCAAATAAGTGGCCGGGGTCTATTTTTTAAAATACCATTTACCTGTGATCTTACCCCGTGCCAGGGACTCCAACCCCATTTAAAACGAGTGAACATCACAATGACGGCCCAACTGACTTGCAGATACAAACTACTATGTACAGAATAGATCAACAACAAGGTCCTGCTGTGCAGTACAGGGAACTATGGTCAACGGCCTGTAACAACCGGTAATGAAAAAGAATACGAAAAAGAATACATACGTGTGTGTAACTGGATCGTTACGCTGTCCACCAGAAACTCACACAACATCATAAATCAACTACACTTCAATCTAAAAAAAGAAAAAAGGAAAAAGGAAAAGAAAAACAAGGATGGGTCAAACTAAGAGGAGCTAAGGAAAATGAACATTAAAAGAAACTAACTTCTTGCAACTTGAATGAAAAATATCTATTAAGCTCCTCCTGGCGCTGGCTCAAGGCATGGTTTCTGCCTTCAGGGAGCTCGCACTTTTGTCAAACTTATGTAGTTTCAAGAGAGAAAGAGACAGAGAAAGGGGTGGGAGGGAGAGAGATCTAACATCTACTATCAGAGGAGGGAAAACTTCCCCATTATCACTCCAGTTCTCCAGATCTCCCCAAAACAAACAAACAAACAAACAAGATTAAAAGTTCTGACCCCCTAACTGAAGAGCTGCCTTCCTACATATTTTACCCTTCCCTGCAAGGAACACCTTCTGTTGATACCCTTTGCCCAGCTGTGTGGAAGGCTAAGTGGATTTGAAATGCGCACGTGCGCACACACACACACATTCTGTAGGCACTACGAAAAAGGCCAAAAGAGAAATAAGCTCTCTGGGTTTAAATTGATGTTTTATTTGTTTTCTTAAATATTTTATTACTGCCCTGTGACTTGCTAAATGCAAATATATGAAAGGAAGGCACTCGGATGGGAGGAAATGTTTAGTTCAAAAGAACCATGATTTCCAGCTATCATTTATTGCCTTTGAGTAAATAAACAGAAAAGCCATGTAAACCTTTTGAACTTTAATACATTTTAATGGCCTCTTCAGGTGCTCCCCAGGTGCCTCCATACTTACAGACTGTAATGAACGACCCGCCGGATTCCGATTCTGTCCTCACCTAGCTGGGGTGGCACTGAGTCAGCAGGCCAGCTGGAGCGAGCGAGGGCAGCTGCTGTCAATCCCAATGCATTTTTAGAGGGAAAGACACCAACTTCATGCTGGATAGTTTACTGTGCTTTTTATTGCTCACCTGGGGATGGAGTTTCATTACCTGCCCACCCTGGTCAGAAACGGAATGAAATGGCCATGAATCAATCTGGGTAAAAGAGGCCTTTCATCCGCATCTTGGCTGGGGAGGTCTAGTCATGGTAAAATTAGATCAATCCAAATAACGGGCGGAAAGGTAGGCTGAAAGGGAGCCATTCCTTCATCACGTAGGACCAGGTCCCCAGTGCAGAACAGCTGCAGGCCTTTAGAGTTCCCACATTACCTGGGAAGCTGCTGCGAAGGAGGGGCCGGGAGGCAGAGGCTCACAAACGTCACTAGTACATGTAAATCTGACTTTGGTTCCAATAACAGAAAGAATGTTGGAGAATGTCTAAAGGGGACCAGAGCAGCACTTCCTGGAAACACCAAAGCAGTGGCTCCTGGCACCTTGGGAGATTATTTTAAGAATGTGCTGAGAGCTAGTGGCTGTGTCTCTAGCGATCAAGGACGTCCTGAAGGAGGCCGTGACCCAGGGCAAGCCCCGGCATGAAAGGCAGGCAGTCACCTCTGAGGGGCCCGCAGAAACCCTGAATAAAACAGCGCTCAGGGCCTAGAAACGGATGTCTTTATATCTTATGAATAATCGTCACCATAACTGCGCATGGGTGTTACTGACCCCAGCTCAACACTGGGGCCCCTGCGGCGGAGAGAGAGGAGGCGTTTTTGTCCAGACGCACAGCCCGTAAACGGCAGGAAACGGCATCTCCCCCAGAATCCGGGGTCAGGCCTCGCCCTCCTCCCAGAGGGGTATACTCGCGCTCTGGCTCCCAGGGCGAAGTAACATGGTTTCAATGAATCCAGTTCGCAAAACAACGGACCAGAGCACCCGGGAGCCATGTGCCTCTGAGTCTCAGGATGCCTCCCAGCAGAGCTCACGTGGGACCCTGCACAGCCAACAGGAATGTGATGCAGCTGTCAAACGTCATCCCCAGTGAGGTCTTTACGGCATCATCTCATACCTGCCCTCGGTCTCCGGGCCATGCGTTTAAGAGGGAGTGGGAAGACAGCTACAGTTTTCACTAGCTTTGGAGGACAAAGAAATACTTGATCCCCTTTGGACAGAAACTGGACATGCCCCTTCCACAGGCATCTTGTCTCCACGACTGACGGGGACATGCTATTACTTTGAGAAGAGGACAGAGGCTCAGAGAGGCTGGGCAGCCTCCGCGGGAAGAGAATCACTAGTGGCTGGGGGCAAGGCAGGCCCGGCCTCCCTTTCACTGGGGTCTCTCTTGTTTCTTCCAGGCACGAGGCTCAGCAGTGCTCCTCACAACTGAGCAGGGGTCCCACCCAGGGGCTCAGGCTCACTCCTCCCAGAGAATCTCCACACTCGGGCTCCTTGCCACTCCAAGTGCGCACAGCCCCCAAGAAGCCTGCAAAGGTGGGATGTGTTTACAAGGGGCCATCATTGAGCTCACTAGTGTTAGCCTGTCGGTCTTTCACTGTTGTTATTGATTTTCGGATTCACCCATCACAGAGCATCTGGGCACACGTCCCAGACAGATGTGGGCTTAATTAAACTGCGAGCATCCCCGCTCTCGCGCTCACACATGTTTGTCCCTGAATGATAATAAATCAGGTGAAAGTCAGGGTAGTCACATGACCCTGGGACCACGAGCAGTGGAAGTGGCCAAACTCCAGTCGGTCCCCCCAACTTGAAAAGCTCACTCTTGGTCAGGCACGTTCCTCTAACGTGCCTTCAACGTTGGGACCACAATGGCTGCGCACCGCCTCACCCCTGACTCGCCGAGACGTGCGGGCAGGCGCATAAAGGGTGAAGGACTGTGTCCCAGAGCACGGTGGTCCGTGCAGCAGTCAGACTCCCTGGTGCATCAACCCCAGGTCCAAGGTGCTCCCGAGAACAAAGTCGCTGCTGCAACCGGGAGGCCGCTGGTTAGGGCCAACACTGAGCCAGCTCTTCATCCTGCTCCATGTGTCCCCCAAGGGGACACAGAGCTCTTGACGGCACAGCAAGAAAGCATGTCCAGTTTCTGTCCAAAGATGGTGACAGATTCTTCCAATCTTCCCCAGGGAACTAAAAAGCAGGACAGCAACCCCCCTCTTCCAAGGGCTTAAATTTCACTTTGGACTAGAGTCGTGTCTTAACCGGGGGCCACTCTGCCACACCCAGGGGTCATCTGTCAATGCCTGGAGACACTGGGGGATGTCCCAAATGGACGGGGCTGCGACTGGCATCTAGCGGACAGAGGCCTGCGTGTTGCCAACCGGCCCGCGCCCAGCACAGCCCCGACGCTGACTGGCCGGCCTGACGGCAGGGCCGAGGCTGAGAAGCCCTGCGCTCCGGAAGCCCTACCCGCCCCTCACGCCTGTTCTTCCGCAGTCTTCTGGAGGGCTACAGCAATCACAGTGCACTCCATGTCTTAGTCCAGCTGGGGCCGCTACAGAAAACACGAAGGTCTGGGCGGCTTACAAACAGCAGACATTTCTCTCTCACAGCCCTGCAGGCTGGAAGCCCTGGATCCGGGCGCCAGCAGACTCGGAGTCTGGGAAGTGCCCGCTCCTGCTCAGATGCCACCTTCTCCCCATGTCCTCATGCAGCAGATGGGTCACAGGAGCTCTCTGGGACCTCTTCTATGAGGGCACACATCCCACTCACGAGGGCGCCACCCCCACGACATAATCACCTCCCAAAGGCCCCACCTCCAAATACCATCACACTGGGGGTGGCATTTCAACACATGCACTGACAGCTTCCACCAGCTGTAGATTCTCGGCCGCCTGGACCTGAGGACACAGGCCGGAGCTTGGCAGTGGGAGCCCACCCGGCCCACCCCACCTGGCCCAGGGCCTTCCTTCTCACCGAGGTTTCGCCCCGCCCCGTCTCCCGCAGTCCTTGTGCGTCTCCTGACACCTGCGGCTCCCTCCCCCATACGCCTCTCCTACCCTCCTGAAGCCCTGGCCTCCTCAAAGGTCTATCCCCTGGGGCTCCCCTGCCTCTCCAGGTGAGCTGGGAGCTCCCTCCTCAGGGCTCCCGCAGGCAACACGCACAAATGTGTCCTCACATTTGCATGGTGTTTTGCAACTTCTCGTATTTACAGACGCCCCCAGTGCCCCCTTTGAATCCTTAGGACGAGAGAAGCCGAGGGGTTAGCCACCTGCGACACGTCTTGAACTCACCCCAGCCCGGCCTCACCCACAGAGATTCTGGTTCAACTGGTAGAAGCAGACTGGCCCGTGAGAGGCGCTTGAGGCTCCCCGGGGGATGAGGTTCTCAAGCCGCGGACAAGGGTGAGCAGCACGGGGGGTAGAGCTCTTCCCAAAGAACTCAGAAAACGGGAGTGCGGGGCAGCGGCGGGGAGACGGCGCCCTCACACACTGGACGGAGGGCTGTGCGCCGTCCACGCCGCCGGGCAGCGAGCCGGAGGCCAGCCAGCTGGAGAGCCTGTTACGTGCCTGCGGGGCTGGAATTTGCCGGGATGTGCCCAAACCAGATGAATAAACTGGAGGGGAGAAGATTTGCCGTCGTGGGGAAGGAGAGGAGTGTGAAAGGCGACCTTAATTCTCCTTACACTCAACCCTCCTCCCAGGATGTGCATGCCAGAAGGTCGAGTTGGTGTTAAGCATGCTCCGTGCCTGGAACACAACAGGCAACGTTTCCGTCCCGAATCTTCAAGGCGCTTTGGAGGCACCTTGAAGTACTTAGGGCAAGTCTGTTACCAACAGAGTGAAGGGAGGCGTCACCCCGCATAGACACCCCCTTCAGCTGGCTGGACGGGCCCAAGGTCCTCATTTTGCCTTCCTGTCCTGCCAGTTTATTCCCCCGATTCTTTCTGGCTCTGCTTCAGACAAAGCCAGTGGATCCCTGCGGGGAAACAGCGGTGTCTGCCTCCCTGTGATGGAAACAGCTCCCGGCTCCGTCAGCAGGGGCTGCCCCTCCGCGCCCCACCGGCCACAGGGAAACCGGCCACGGAGACATCTGAAATCCTTGCCCAGGGAAACGTGCATGTGAGGAGAGGATGACATTTGGGAGAGAACAAAATAGCACAACATGTAGGAAGTTGTGAGAGAAGGATTATTTAATCCTCTTCCAACACGCTGGCTGGGCTCCAAGAGCAGTAGGCAGAAGACCGGTTTAGAAAAGTGAAAAGCAATCTGAATAATGATGAGGGCGACTGTGTCAGGCACCGGCCCAGCAAACTCATTTATAGCCTTGTAAGTGAGGAAATAATTGAATCTTTCTGCGAAAATGAACATGCTGCATAAAAAGAGCTCAAATTGGATTTCTCTCCCCAAGTCATAGAAGAACAACTCATATTTACGCCGGATGCAGCAGATAAACAATTATAGAATCAAAGGAAAACCTTTCTTTACTTTAAAGCCTTAGCAAAGCCATTTAATTCCACTCTGTCTGTCAGATTCCGTTTAAACTGGCTCCAGGTTGTGTGGTCTGCACCCAGATTTGGTTCTTAAGTCCTGAAATAATGCTGCATCAGAGGTCAGATTCCAAAAGATCTATTCTTTTATCGAAAGCAAAAATAACGAGTGGCCTTCCCTGAAACTGGTCCTCGTGTAGTGAGACGCTGCACCGTTTTGGTTGTTCATCCCTGAAGGAAGAAACCCATGTGTCCGTGCCGGGGAAGCTCACCTGTCCCAGGAGCAAGGCCCCCGGCATCCTGCCTCGTGTGGAAACGGCACAACCACAAGGAACACAGTGACTCGGAACTGCCTCCTTTGCTGGGAGACTGTCAAGAGCTGCCCATAAGATTAATGAGAAAGGAGGTGGGTTTGAACTTGAAATGCATCGAGGGTTGGACTAGTGAGGGGTCCCGTCAAAGTAGACCTCTCTGCCCCTCCTCGACTGCTGAGAACAAAAATACTGTTTAGAACTAAAATAACTCACTTGACTCAGGACCCCCGGGAACCAACTGACAGGTATCATGTAAATAAAATACACAGAAATTATTTGTGGCCACAAAAAAAAGTCTCAAAAATCATCATACTGAAAGTAAGAAAATCACAGGATAAGGGCTTCTAGATCTAGCCGCTAGTCTACAGGTCAGTTTTCTGTGAAGCCGAACTTGGCTCCCAGGGTCAGCTCCACGGCAGTGACAATCCCCTCGGCTTGCTCCACCGCTGCCTGACCCCCTCAGGTCTCCCAGCGCCACCAAGGGAAGGGGACTCTTCTGAGCTGTCCTTGGCGGGAAGGAGCTGAGGCACAGAGAGGTTACTCACTTCAGGCAGGCTCACACAGCTAGTAAGCCAGGCAGCCTGGGGGCAGAGGCCACACGTTTGTCTGCTGCTCTGTGTTAGCATATTTTAAACCCTCCTGAGCCAGAAACAGTACTAGACATTTCCCTACAAACCTCAAAGATGGGTATTTACAGACCCCAATTTACAGACGAGGAAAATCAGGGTCAGTGGAGTTAGGGTAATACTGACTCCAACTTGACCCAGGCCTTTGGCCACAGCTGTGACCGGGGAGGGCAGGGCACCGAGGTGAGCCACCTGCTGTAAAAGAGCTTTGTGGGGGCTCACACACCTCCCTGCGTGCACCTGAGGCGGCTGCCTCTGCACCACGTGAATGGTCGGGGGGCTTCCTCCAGTCCTTGACTCGGCAGTGGTCCCCCAGTACTAGTTGCTGCCCCTTGGCAGCTTCCTCAGAAAGCCAAACACCCATGTCTGCTTCGAAACCCGGCCTATTTACACAGCCCTCGGGGCATCAGTCGTCTATGCAGATGTGTGGTACACGTGTTCTACCTGCATGTGCACATAGGCACGCGTGTGAGCACGTACGCAAATGCATGTACACACGCAAGTCACACAGTCTGTTCATTTGCCCACTTTAGAAATGTTACTTCTCTTTCATAAAAACAGAAAATAAGAGTTGGTCTTTAGAATCATGGCTGCCTGCTGAGGGGGGTGGGTACCACTAGAAAGAAATGACTTTTCTTTGGCTAAACCCCAGGATGAGTTTGTCATTTGGATTTGGGAACTGGAGCTGAAGAAAGCTGATTTTTTTCTGCATAAGAGAAGGATAAAGGTTGGAATTCATGAGAAGACCAAGGAAGAGAGAAGGGTCAAGGAGATGGAGGGCTGAGTAATGTGCAATGTGACCTCTCCTGCTGAGGTCCTAAATTCTAAGTCAACCCCATTTCACACCTGGATGCTCTATGTGGGCTATTTGGGGGGTAAGGGGCTATGGAAGGCTCTGGGTCTACTTCTGTGTAGTGTGGGTTAGAAACAGCCCATGAGGAGTCTGGGGAGGCTGAGAGGACACAGCTGGTTGACCAGATGTCCTGGGGGAGCTCAGGGCCCTCACATGCCAAAGGATTTTGAATGGGGTTTATATTTAGTTTAAAACTACCTAATGCAAGAAATAAATAAATAATAAAAATAAAATAAAATAAAACAAAGTACCTAATGAAGAGAAGAAGAATAAGGGGTTCTCTGCCCCATTCGTCACTCTCTCCAGTGCTTCAAACTTGGATTTGACGCTGGTCTGAAGGTCAACGTGATGCAGAACCCTGCCAGTCACAGCGGCCCACTCCCCACCTTAACGAGCTGCATCGGGTCCATTGGGTCCAGTTTAGTTTAACTGCTATGAAGGGACCCTTTTTCTGTAAGGAGCTTCTTGTTTCCATTATTCCAATCAAATACATCGTCTCCTGCTTACTTTGGAGGCACCTGTATCTACTGGGCTGTCACTCGTTACTGCTCTCAGGATTTTTACTAATAAATGCTCGCTGTGCTCACTAGTTCTTTACTCAAACACATTTAATTAACACTCCCAGGTATCATCAGGGTTTGCTCCACCTCCTATCACTGCTGTTTGCTCTCCTGTGGATGAAAGTCATCTATTTATTTGTTTTCTCCATTAGCCGACGGGGAGCAGGCCGAAGGGTGGATGTCTGGAAGAAAAAGAATGCCTTCTGCACCATGATGGTTTCCATTTTTCTGCCATTTTCCGGTCCTCCCTTCATTCATCACTTACTCTGCCTTTCAAAACACCCATGTTCGTTGACCCCAGCTGAAAAACAACTTCATAAACTTTACTCCTATTTTCCAAGGCTCCCTCCCCACACGCCTGCCCTGAAATCATCCCCCCCCCCACCGACGCCCCATCAAGCCGCCTCCTCCACAGACATTTTCAGAACAAATGAATACACACACTAGACAGAGCACAGATCCCTAAACAGAAGTAAGAAAATATACTCACTCAAGAACATCAAAAACAAGATACATAACTTATAATGTAAGGCTGGTCACAAAATTGAGAAGTAATTTGGCCATAAACAGAAATGATGAATATCTTTCCCAAATGGAAGGGCCCAGACAGTGAGGCTATAAAAATTACATCACCATTGTTACATATTCATGTGCTTAGAAATTCATCAGCAAACAGACATGTGACAGGCCATAGACTGCGTGCATATGGGGACCATATGCCTCAGGTTTTCCGGGAAAGAAATATTATGTCCTGTGTTCCCATATGTATAGTCATCCCGCTGGGCCACGCGTCCCAAGTTTTGGCTGAGAAAATACGGCCACTAGAGCTTATAAATAATACTGCAAACCCCAAGCCGTGTAGGGAGAGATGTTTGCAAACCCTGAGCCATGTGAGGAGTGATGAGTGGAGCCACAGTTGCTGCAGCAGGACCTGTTGATAGGGAGGGAGGGACAGGAAGCCGCTCTAGAGGGGGAAGGACAGAGTCTCACGGGATGGGAAGGTAGGGGCCTCACCTGGACAACAGCCCAGGGCAGGATCAGACCTGGCCTCAGCTGAGAACTACAGCAGGGGGTGGGGACTGCACCTCCCAGCGCTCGCAGAAGCAGGCAGCGGATCTGACCCCCCAGCTCACTGTGCCCCGTGTGCAGAGCACACCTCTGTTCTCCGGCACGCTCTGCTGCAAGAGGATCTGGTGAAAGGATAACCAGGTGGTTCTCGGGACCGCCTCCAGTTCACCAAGGAACAGGATGAGGCAGTGGGGGAGGACATCCCAGTGAGTACACCACATGGTCCTCCTTCAGGTGCATCAGCACCAAGTGTGTCAAAAGCTAGACACCCTCCACCTGCCCTCGTGTGTGCACTAGTGGAGGAATTTCCCCATCAGCCTCAGGAACTCTTGCTTCTTGGCACAAGGCAAGACCTCTAGGGAGAGTTTCAGGAACCACCACAAGGTCGCCGGACACCGTCAGACCAGCCCCTGGACGGCTCCTTCTGGCCCATGCAACCATCCCGAGCCAATCAACCACGGCCACAAGAGCCATGGATTTGCCCATCCAACAAAGCAATAATTGCAAAAATAGCAAGAAAAAAAGTTAAGAAATCGGCCACTACAAAAAGGCACTGTGTGTGTGGCAGGTTCTAAAGCTGGACACTCTCAACCTTGGTCCCCCAGCAGACTGAGGTCCCAGAATGCAATGTACCAGGTGGCCAGGAAGGGGATTCACTGCCAGAGCGAGCGTGGTCCCTGCCCTCGGGGCTTCCGTGACCCTGATTTCACCAACTGGATAACTTTCTATTTATTAATGAGTTGGGACGGTTATGAATTCACATTCCTCCACATTCCTAACTGGTAAATGTACCAGCAGCTTGCTTATTAAAATCATCTGTCTCCATTTGTGTCAGGATGCATTAAAAGTACAATTAATCTCTCAGTATTATTTCTCAGAATTTGTCCCAAGAAAGGGCACATCATCTCTCCCGGGACCCAGACAACTTCTTGCTCCCTAAACACCCCTCCCTGGTCTTCTATGTAGACTCACTCTCCGAGGTCCAGATCAAACCCCACCTCTTCTGAAGCCTCCTCAGACCAGCCCAGGTGGACTTTTCTCTGATCTCTGATAGCATATACTTCTTGGGTAATTTCCCAGCCATCTTTCTGTATGACTTACCTAACCATGTCTGTTGGAGTATCAAATTCTTAATGTCAAAAAGCATTAAGTATATCCACCCATGGTACCGAGTATAATACCTTATCAAGGGTGGTTTTTATGGGCTGAATATTTGTGTCTCCCCAAAAGCCGTATATTGAAGTCTGAACCCCTACTATGATGTTAGTAGGAGAGAGAGTTAGGTTTAGATGAGGCCCTGAGGGTACAGTCCCCGTGGTGGATTAGTACCCTCTGCACCACCCGCCAGCCACAGCCCACCCCACCGCAGCGCCAGGTGAGGCCTCGGCGAGAAGGGCGCCATCTCCAAGCCAGGTGGAGGTGGGTCTGGTGTGGGTGCCGCGGCTCAGCCGTGCAGGCGCTCTGACCAAGCCCAGCCTCTCAACAGGGAGAAGTGGATCCCTGCTGCTTAACCACACGGTCTGCAGAATTCTGTGACGGCGGCCCGCGCAGACCGGACAGCAGCGCTCAGAGAAGAGGTGTTAGTTCATGAGATCAATGGGGAGGACCCAGGGCCGGTGAGCTTGTTTAGCAGTGCTAGCGAGGGGTGGGAGGGCCGCAGCTCCACAATGACCGGCAGCAGCGCGACCCTGGGCGACTTACCCCCTTATTCCATATCCACCGAAAGGAAACAGTAATGTCCGTGTGTAGGGCAGTTTTCAAGGTTGCACAGACACTAACATTTTTGAAGATGTTAACAGTTACCTGCTCAAGACTTACTCTCTCCTTTCTTCCTGGCAAAATCCCAATTTTGTTCAGTGTAACAAGACACTCAGAATACCTCACAGACTCAGTTCTAGCCCATGAGACACAGGTGGAGGTCAGTTGGGTGCTTCTGATGGTTTTCCTGAAATAGACATGTCTCATTTCTTCCTCCTCCTCCTCGTCCCTCTCCTCCTGGTCACCCTCCTTTTCCCTTCCTCCTGCTCTTTGTCTTTGTCATCTTCTTTTCCTGCCTGGAATGTGGCTGTGAGATTGGAGAAAGTGCAGCTATTTTGTAACCATGAGAGGTGTGGGGGCCCAGGGCAGGCTGCCCCCCAAAACGTGCCTCAATGGCATAATGATTATTTCAAATTAAAGTTACTTAAAAGCAATTGGTAAAAGAAGATCACTTTGACCTTTCCTTGCCCCTTGAGACCAGGAAATAAATCGCCCATGTGGAGGTGCCCTTCCTGCACCCAGGAGGCTGAGAAGGGGCACTCCTGTCACCGGAGAGAATTCTGGGCTCAGAAGCCTGTGTAAACAAACCTTGTTACTCTTTACTGATTACCACCCAAGCCCAAAGTTTGCTTGAATTCCTTACTAATTACACATTCAAAACTAAGCTTCTTTGTTCTGTCAACGCCTCACAAATGTATTATTTCTTTATATGAAAAGATATAAAAGCTACCTGCTGTTGGTCGCTGTCTGAGCATCTTGTTCATGACCTCCCGTGGGTACCAGATTCAACTGGCTTTTCTCCTGTTCATCTGCGTCATGTCCACTGAATTCTTAGATGAGCCAGAAGAACTCAGGAGGGTAGAAAAAACTGTTTTTCTCACCAACAGAGGAAAGTTAGCATTAATTCAGCAAGCATTACTGAGAGCCTGGTTCTCAGGGCCTTGGGGAATACAAGAGCTGAACACAGGGCTTACATTCTAGAGGGGGAGGCAGCAATTAACAAGCATGATAAGCAAGTCAGACAGTAAGTCAGATCAAGATAAATGTCGTGGGGAGGAGGACAAGGAAGGCCTGGAAGTGGGGGAGGGAGGCAGCAATTATCAACAGTGGGATGAGGGTGGACCTCACCGAGAGGCGAACTCTCACTGGGTTAGTCCACTTACCTTTCCGTGGCACGCAGCCCAGTGAAACCCCTAACCTCGACTACCACAAAGGTCTCCGGACAGCGCACGGCGCCTGCCTGTACGGCCACACCTGAAAGCAGGTGCTTACTAAGCATCTGGCTGTGGTGAGCTTTAATTCTGCTAGCACTGACACTCCGGAAAAGCAGCATTATCGTGGTTCCAAACAAAGGACAATCACTTGGTAAAAAGGTGAAGGGTGTGAGATGTTACCCCCCTTAGAAGCAGTAAGCTGAACTGTCACTATCTCACAGAGGCTGGCAGAAGACACAAGACTCCTGGGTCAGAGACAAAGGATGTCACGGCTCACGTGAGGCAACGGCCATCCCCCTGGTCCCCAGGTCTCATGTGGGCGACACGGCGGCTCCCAGATAAATGCCTGCACGTGGAGTGGCTGCACTGCAGGAAAGAAGCCCAAGGCCCAGTACTTTCTGAACAAACAGTAAACACTGCAACGAGCGGCAAACAAGCCCGTTTCCCCCCCCCCCCCGCCGGGGGGAGCCAGCGATGGATGGCATGGGAGTGACACTGTGGTCACCATCACCTCCTGGGCGACCAGCTCCGTGGAGAGAGACGGACAAGCCCTGTCGCTCGGCACACGCGGCAGGATGTGCAGGGACACTCAGGATTCCTGGACAACTGCCCCCCCCCCCCCAGCTCTCTCTCTCAAATGTAAATTATTTTAATATCATCACAATAGATATTCTGGAAATTGCTAGATCCTGAGGTATTTCCAGCCAAGCTGCAATCATGGGATTTGTTTATGGAACTAAGCTCGGAAATGCTAAGATATTGGCAAAAGATTTACACTCCTTCGAAACGCTGTCAGAGTCATCACCAATTATCTGGGTGCTCACTGACGCCTAGGACCCAGGTCTACTCCTGATTTTGAATCATCTGTACCATTCACTGCCTTGCGTTACAGCCAAATGCTTGCCTTTCAGAAAAGGCTGAGGCACTTTTGCTGAGTCAGGACATGCTAAATGCTCATGAGGTACGAATTGCTCCTGGTTGTTTATTAAGATTTCTGAGAAAAGGACATGGTGCTAAAACGCTATTACAGCCAGCATAAAATGCCAGTGAGGCTTAGAAATAAAACACACTGTCAGCTTGCAAACTTAGAGCCACGCTCAATAGAGTTCACAGTGCTGAACCATAAGATAAATCCTATGATATTATTCTAATATTTGGCCCCATTAAAACACACAGTAATTTCAAGAAATATTTCCTAAGCTCTATGGAAAAGGCTGAACAGTTCCCAGAAGCGGGGATAAATGAGCTGGAATAAAGCACTGTCTTCCATTCTTGGACACAACTTTGCACATGAAAAACAAATTATCTTATTAATGACCAGCATATGTAAATATGTACAAAATGTATGGTGACATATAAAAAAAATTAAAGCATTTGGAGCAAGATTTAAAGAAATGCCGTCATGGAAACAGAGTAGTGGGTGGCTGAGTCAGAGTTCAGAGGAGCAGGGTCACTAGGACACACAGAACAAAGAACTGGGCGCTGGCTGAGGAGCTGGAAGCCACAGGACAGACGGTGGGGACGACTGCTCCCAGGAGCACGCGATGCAGGAAACATCCGAGCAGCCGGAACCCCACGAGCACAGCTGAGCCTGGAAACCCTGACTCTGGGGAGAACTGAGCCCCTCTTCCAAAGGGCCTCCATCTGATGAGACTGCCCTCCACAGGAATCTCCGTTTTGATTAACTCAGAGCTACCTGATGAGAGAATGACATCTGCAAACTCCCTTCCCAGCAGCACCGAATAGTGTTTGGTTGAGTAACTGGAAGAAGGGGTGTGTTTTCTACAAAACAGCTGCCCTCCCTCACAGCCCACACTCGTTGGAAACACACTGGAGCGCCTGGGAGGGTCCCGGCCACGGGGACACATCACACCCCACCTTGGCGGGGAAGACGCAGATTCAGAGCCCAGCTCTGCGTCACCTGTGCATCTGGGAGGCACCTGGGTTCAGCCACTCTGTCCTTAAGCTGGGAAAATGGCACAAGTCTTTCAGAGTTGTCCGTGAGGACTAGAGATACTCAGTGAGAGCCCTTAGCTCAGTGTGTGGTGGCAGAGGAAGTGCCCGCAAGGCATCGCTGACACTGCGTGTGTCTGCGCTCACCTGTGCTCGCCCACCTGTGTTTCTGAAAAAGTACCTCCCTTCTCTTAATTTCTAACTAGTTCTTTCTGCATCACTGGGGATAACTCTTTGACCTCCAAGAATTAGCATGCCCAGAGCACTCCGAAAAGATACTTAAAACTCAACAAGCAAGCCTTCCAGATGCATTCCCCGGACACTTCAACTACACCTGTCCCACTGGCCAACGAGTTTCTTCCATTCAGTTTTTGCTGAAACTTTTATCCCTATTCAGCCTCTGCTTCCAAAGAGAAATTCAGCTCTTTGTAGCTTTTCACTTATAGGGTCCAAACCGAAAATTCCTGGCAAATCAGGGGTTCTTCTAAGATTCACCTTCAGTCAGAATATGTTTACCTGAGCAAGCAACTTACTAAAACGCAGCCTTTGTATCCAGTGCTTTCTTTGCTACTTTTCTAAAGAATGATTCTCACTGTAAAAGTTAAAAGTTCCACTATTTATATGTCATATATTAATGGTGACTGTGTTTCCTGAACAAAAAGCTGTATTTACAATTGGACGAGAATTTGTTTCTATTTTTATAGTTATTTATATTCAAATTTGTTAAATGGATAAAGTTAAATCATAATCGTTTAAAATTACAATAGAAGGAAATCACTAACCGAAAAGCTTAGTATTTCACAGGCTGCTTCTAACAAAACACAAAATATTTCCCGCTTCATAACGCAGCTCACAGTTCAAGTCAAATTCCTCCAGAGAACAGCCATCCCCCAAACACGTAACAAGAAGGCTGTTTCTGCCCCAGGTGCTTAAGAGGCTTGTCAAAGACACCCTAAGGTATACAGAGAGAATTCATAGTGGTCAAAAACTTTCACCAGAAGGTCTCTTTTGTCCATGTCCCCTGGGAGCTCCGGCGCTGGGAACAGAGGCTGAGAAGCGAGGCAGTGTTATTCCCCCTGCAGATCTACTCCGTCTGGAATACGGGCGGCACTTCTGTGTTAGTACTTATGGACGTACTTTCCTGAGATTTCTCAGCTGGTGACACTCAGATTTATTTTTTTAATGCTGTACTCAGTATAAAATCCCAGAATATAAAGCCTTTAAAACAGAAGAGAATAGCTTTATAACCTTGGGGTAGGCAAAAATTTCTCAGGACACAAAAAAGCACCATGAAAGAAAAAAAAATAATAATAAAGTGACATAATTAAAATCTTACAATCCTGCTCTTCAAAAGACACCATTCCTTCTTAAGAAAATAAACAGACAAGATTCAGAATGGAGGAAATATTCTGGTAAAAGACTAGCATCTAGAATATGCAGAAAACTCCATCTTAAAAAGAGAAGATCCTAGTTTTTCAAAATGGCAAAGACTTAAACAGACATCTTACCAAGGTTAAAGATACAAGGTGGCTAATAGGCTAATATAGGAATAGGTGCTCACTGATCATCAAGGAAATGCAAATCAAAAGCACAGTGAGCTACCACTGCCACACACCACAGTAACAAGAATGTAAAACAGACATCACCTAGTGCTGGCGAGGATGTGACGCACCCCTGCTAGCGCCCACTGCTGGCGGGAGCGGACAGTGGTACAAGCACTTTGGAAAACTACTTGGCAGTTTCCTATAAAGTTAAACAAACATCTACCAGATAGTCCCAACAGTTCTATTTCTTGGCAATTACTCAAAAGAAAGGAAAACATATGTTCTCAAAGGAATTGTATATGAATATTCACAGTTTTATTCATCATAGCCCAAATTGATAATCCAAGTGTCCATCAACATGTCAACAGATAAACAAATTGTATTTTCTCACACCGGCATACCGCTCAGTGATCAAGAAGAAAAGAATACATTACTGATAACATGCAACAGAGATGAATCTTACAGACCTCGTGAACTTCTACAAAAGAGTACATACTACATGACTCCATTTGTGTGACGCTTTAACATTAGACAAACTAAGCTACTGTGATAAAAATCCAAACAGCGGTTGCTTCAGGGGTGGGCTGGAAAAAAATATGAGGAAACCTTCTGGAATGATCGAAATATTTTATATGTTGATAGGGTGGTGCCAAAATTCCTCAAACTTCCACTTAAAAATGTGTGTATTAAGTAGAAGTTATACTTTTAATAAAAATAAAAATTATAGCATTTTTGCATTTTGAAGGTTTATTTAATGATCTTTAACTTGCCTACAACTTGACTTAACATTAAAAAATCATAGAGAGAAAACATTTACAGGTCCCAAATAAGCACCTTTATTGGTATTTATAGATTCCTTTCCATCTTCCTAACTACATTTTTTTTGTTCTGGTTGCTAGTCATAGAAGTAAGAAAATTTATGAATGTCAAATTTATGAGGAGGCCAAGTCTATATTAATATGAGGCATCAATTATTCATAGATCACATATGACATACGATGTGGCTATATAGAATTTATGAAATGATGATGTCACTAACCCACTGTCAGTCGGACATGTCATTTCAGTAATAGTGCACATTATTTCCTTTAATTCATATAAAGTTGTTAGTAGACAACCATGCTGCATAGGAAGTAAGCATGTAACCAACAAGTGTGCAAGAAAGGTGATAATACACACATTGACTAATCCTTCTGTCTTGGGGTAGTTAAGCCCAAGTGATAATCCACTCCAATGTCCACTTACATTTTACAATAGACTTTCAGCTTCTCAGAATGCAGAGTCTATCTCAGTATCACCAACTTTCCCTGACCGCCCATATCTCTCAGTCACTGCATAAAGGGCAGAGAGAAAGTTGCTCAGCCTCGAATCTCGCCCTCACACAGGGGCAATACTCCCGTGACTTGTTGAATGTCAGGAGGTGTTAAATTGTATTATTTTTGCAAGTATTAGTATTAATGTGCCACATTAGCTCCATGTACTCAGGAGAATATATTATTTTTCAATGTGGATTATATATGCTAAAATTTTATCGGGAATTTTCATGCCTTTGCATGAACCTTGGGCCTGAGATTTTCCTTTAGTAGAAGTTAGTACTTTCCCTCATCATGTTTTAGGATCTGAATTAAAAGAAAAGTGGATTTCACCAAACCTCCTCAGGCTACAGGCATAATAAAGTGACATTACCATTAATATCCAGAATTATCAAACCCTTAGCCCCTATCAGTACAATTTCGTCCATCAAAGTCTTCCAGTGATTTTCGGGACTCCTCAGGAAGCACTTCTGCATACTAGAGAGCAAGTCTCTGAGCTCCTCGCTCAGATCTGCTGACAGAAAAGCCACAGGAGGATGACCCCAGCTAGGAACACTAGATGCTTCCAGCATCTTCCATGAGAAAGCTGCCTGCCCAGACCTTTCCCCCCGCATTCTCCACACTGCACAGTCATCCAGGTGCCCCTCAGAGAACTGGGAGACCATCCTTTCCCCAGTGAGCTGGTGCCCTTTATCACCCGGGGCCAAGCCAGCTCCCTGACCAAGTCCCCTGTCATGGCAGCCCCTCAGCTTCTGGGGACAAACCTTCTCTCCACGAGGGAGAGACTCTGAGGTGTGGAGGCTCCCTAAGACAATGTGAGCAGCTTTCTGGACCTGACTCCCACTCGTTGGCCTCTAATCACTAAACAAAAGAGAAATTTATTCTCTCCAGAGGCCCCAGCACACAAGAGTGGGCAGGGGCAGGAGCTCTTAAGATAGGAGTTCCACCAGACTACCACGGTCCACAGAATTCTGTGCAAGAAGATGAGATCATGTGACCCCTTAACCAAGAAAGGAGACAGGAATCTAGTTACAGATCCCTTTAAGTAGGGATCAAAGTCTGTAGCATTAGACCCTCAGCAGTCTAATGCTGGCGTCCTCCTTGGCCAGAGCATGCAGCACGCCCTCCTCATCACAGCCCCGTCCTGCGCCTGCCTCTCGCCCCTGCCCGTCTTCCAGCAGACTCCGGAACAGCCTGACTCACTTCCAAAACTCCTTTCCTGATTCAGTTGACTGATTTGTGTTGTTTGCTGCCCAGAACTGGCTCACACTTTGCATCACCTAAAATTATCTTATGTATACACTTTTATGTGTTTGCTGTCCCTCTCGCTGTCTCAGAGGTACCCGTGTCTCCCTCACCAGTGCGATCCCGATGCGTGTGCTGCAGGGGCTCAGATCTCCGTCAGCTGCTTGGTTGGGATGGCTCTGTGCACTTAGGCGCAGAAATATTTTGTATTTCATATACTCCCTTGTAGCCCCTAAGATGCTTGTGTAGATTTTAAAAAGCACACAAATTTATATTTAAATTCTAGAGAAAGTAAGATTTTTTTTCTAAGTTTCTAAAGGATTCTGAAATGGTAAAGAAACGGGTGCCAAGACCAAATGCTACATATCTCTGACTCATCCATCTGAAGTCAGGCCAGAAGCATCTAAAATGAACTATAAATCTGGGAGCCGGGAGGTGATCTCACCTCTTAGAAGTACAAGCCATTCAGCAATCGTGTCCACGTGGTAACGCTCTGCAGGGCCTCCAGGCAAGGTTCTGCTTGCAACGTCCTTTCCTGGAGCAAATACCAAATGCCATTATAACAAGGCCCCAGTGTGCTTTTGTTCCCAGTCGCTGTCACACACTGAGCAGCATCTGGGGAAGATCAGGACTGGTGAGCTTCCTGCGTTGTCCAATGATTGAAGGTACCAGGCACGTTGGTCCCACAAGCCCATCCCTCCGGGCTCCTCCAGGACTTTCCATATTTGTGCCCACCCAGAAAACCAGGGGGTTTGGAACTGCCCCTTTGCCTAAGGATGCTTCCGTCAGGTGAAGTAATTATACCACCACCAGCAGAGGAATTGGAAATAAAACTGAGAGAGGCCAATTAAACCCAAGACTATGCAACTTGGGACAATACTCAGTCTTTTACCAGAACCACAGAGAACTAATTAATGCAGCACAGAGCCACGGTCAGTGTTAGTAAACAGCTACTTGAGAACATGAATGAAAGGACCAGAACGTGGCCAGCCTCCCCGACCTTTGGCTACCCCCTAATGGAAGTGGTTCAGTTTTTTTTTTAATATTCTTCGAGGGAATATAATGGATGCTGTAGACCCTTACTCCTGAAAAGTGCGTATCTGCTACCTTAAAGGACACTTCGCACGATGTACGTGCCTCTGTGATGCACCTGAAGCAAATTCCTGGGGTCCCTAGAGGTCCTCAGACCTGGTTTAAGAAATGCTGCCCAGGTTTCACCAACATTAAATGCATCTGAAGGAGGAAGCAGGATCGGAGAGTGGTCGGGAAGGATCGGTCTAAGATTTGGGAAATGAAGGTGTGAGAATCAGAGCAGCCACTGGTCAGGAAACGTCTCCAGTTTCTTCAATCTGCCCAACAGGTGCAGCGGGACCCTGGAGGGACCACCTCGCTTTTCTGCACTTGGTCTTTTTTCATCTGTAAAATAATGTCAGTGGGAATGGCTGATTCCAAGATCCCTTCCAGCTCCCAATTTCAATGACACGCTACAGTCCTGGCTGCGACGTTCCCCTGTCAAGCCATCATCACGCTGACAAAGTTCTCCAGGAACTAAAAAAAAAAAAGTCGCTAAAGTCTCTTACCCTTTTAGGAAAAAAAAAAAATTTCCAAAAATAAGGTGTTCCCTTAAATAGGGATCTGCCTGTCTCAGTAGGTAGCTGGAGCTGACACTTGAGAATAAATGTAAAAGAATCAATCAAGAAGGTTCATAAATATTCCCAGCTCCCGCCTCCCACCGCCCCCATAAAGCTCTGTGAAGCCCTCATCATGACAGCGGGCGCCGGCGTTACCTGTCCTCTTACGCGGGGGGGATAACTGCAGGTCCACCAATTGTGCTGCTTTGAATTAAATGGTGTCAGCAACTTCAACAACAAATTTTGCCTAAAAGGATTCCACTTTGCCTTAGAAACTTGATACGTTGAAACACGAAGCCCACCAGCTCATGCGGGAAATCTGAGAGGTGGTTCGGGCTACATGTGCTGACAGGGCTGAGGACCTCCACGCAGAAGCCACCTGGAGAATGTGGCATTAACCTGGAGAATGTCTCCTTGCCCCAGGGAAGGTGCCCCTAAAGCTGCTTTTCGTGGAGGCTGACATCTCGGAGATGTCCTTACCCGTGGAAAAGTCTGCACTGATGGTTTTAGGCGGCAGGGCAGTTCATAGGAGGCAAGCGTGGATATACTTTTTAAGAATCTCTCTTTCATCTGGCACTTTTGAAGAAACAAAAGCTGAAACCCATTGTCCTAATAGTAAAAAAAGATTCACTGAGAACTTTCCTTACGTCGTGTTATTCTTCTTTACTGGGGGGTGTGGTCATCAGACCAAGGGTCTAATGATTGCACCTCCGAGAGGCTTCCAATTCTCCCTTTGCACAGATCTCATCCCACTGCAGGGCTGAGAAGCAGCACAGATCCCTCTTCGCATCACTTGCTTTTATTTCCTAGAGAGAGGTCCCACGAAGCTGGCTGCTCACAAAACAATCATTTGTTTCAGGGCTATTAAGGGGCTTCCATTAAGAGAAATGGACCAAGGAACACATCATTTTTTTAGGATGGAAAGAGGAATGGTCACGAGAGGCAGCCACGGTGGAGCCGGTGGGCAGGTGGAGGGGCGTCCATCCTCCCAGGGAAGGACTGCCTTTGCAGGGAAACCATTGGTATTCAGGGCCAAGGTCAGGGTGCGCTGGCCTGGGATGCCCTGCATCTCGGTCCTGTGCAGTCCGTGCAAATCAAGCAGGCCCACCCTCCTCTCTCCCTCCAGCTCTGCCAGGTCCCTCCCTTGCTCTGAGGCCATGAGACTCAGCTGAGTGATGAATTCTTTGGACAACATCAATTCAGTGCCCACAGGGTCAAAAGTCGGCTGGGCACTGGAGACCCAGGAAGGAACCAGACGCCCAGTTCCTGCTGCGTTCCAGCGTGAAGAGATGGAGGACGACCATGTAAGCAAATAAAGAACAGGATCGCATCAGCGAGCAACGGTTCAGGAAACCAAGGGGTCCTGAGAGCATCACGGGGTGAGGTGGGCTCCTCTGGCCTGTGTGCTCAGGGGCCCCGCTCCATGGACCTGCAGTGTGTGCCAGGACCTGAGAAGACCACTGTGCAGAGATCTGGATGGGAGTTCTGCCCGGGCGTTTGTCCATCTCTCACCCCCACCCCCAAAACGCAACTGGGCCAAACTGTGAGGTTGAAAAAGTGAGACCCCAAACAATGCTACCCCCACGTCCGCAAAAGAATGGAGCAGGCAGTCCTGATTTATGCCGGTGGTTGCAGATCACGTTAACACTGCCCCCTGAGCCGCGCACAGCCCCCACAATGAACAGGCAAACTGTCAGTTCATCCTGCGTGACGCCAGAGAGGCTCCGGGTCCACACCCTGGCTGTTGTGAACAGTGCTGCGGTGAACACAGGAGTACTGGCATCTCTTCAAGATCCCAGTTTCAGTCCTTTTGGCTAAATACCCAGAAGTGGGATGGCCAGGTCATATGCTAATTCTAGTTATAACTTCACTTATGGGAAGTTTAAAACTGTCAAATTCACAGAACCAAAGAGTAGGACAGTGGTAGCCGGTGGAGGGGTGGGGGGACCCGGAGGGGAGACACGATGGGAGATGTTAAGTGACGGCATAAGGTCTCAGGGGGGCGAGAAGAGTGAGCCCTGGGACCCACTCACCAACACGGCACCTGCAGTCCACAACGCCGTGCGGCACACTTCAGAATCCGGTAAGAGGGCAGATCACACGTATTCTTACCACGATAAGACAAAATTAAAAAACAAAAAAGAAGGAAAGAATCTGACAACTAATTCATACAAATTACTGGTACTGGTGAATGCAAAGCAATTCACCCCTTAGATGCATTTGTATCAATACTGAGAAAGGGCCTCAGGCACCAGCGTGTGGCCTCCTGGCAAAACATCCCATGACCACATTCTCTTCTGCCATCAGAAGGCTATCCCCAGCACAGAGACCACTCCACGAACCATTATCCTTGCTTACACAAAAGACCGGTTACAGTCCTTTCAAAGGAAATCAACAAAGCCACCAGCAGACTGAACTTGAGTGTGTGTGTCAGTCAGCTAGTCGGCTCGTCAGCGACCTCTATGGACCACCCACTAAGATTCCAATGTCACCAGCACAGCTGTTGACAAGTGGGACAGAGATGAAATCCACCCAAATCTGCAGTGAAGAAACAGTGAGATTCCACGCTGCACCCGGGTTTAGGAATGAAACATGTTCCAGACAATGAAAAAATTTGACTAATGTATTTTTCTTTCTTCTAAAAGCAATTGTTGTTGAAATGAAGACACCTTACAGATATTCAAGAAAAGTATTGGTTACCCCTCCCTAAAAGGTCATAAAGTTAATGTACATCCATATTTACTAATTAATTAGCCTCTGTTCTGTACACCACAGAAATCACAACTCCCAGACTATTGCATCCATAGAACAAGAATGCTCCTGAATTCTTGTCATCTGTATTTTGATCTAGGATCATACAGTGCATTGTGAAAGGCTTTACGTAGATTACTTGTGAACTTAATATATGTTGTTATTATTGAATGGTTTCAACATGTTTTTTTAAAAAGGAAGCAATTATAAGGAAGCAAAACAAGTCAGAAGGCAGAGGGCTCGGGTCTGGAGGTAATTTATTCAGACTTCATACTCGAAAGGATAATAAAAGGTAGTAAATCCTAAACTAAACAGAGTCAGCAGTAGGGAGCTGCTCAAAATTTATTCTATTCTAGATTAGTGACGATTAAATCACACTGTGATTTATTTTAAAATACAGTGATTTTCAGTACCGCATGGGTTTAAAACGTTCAGTTTTCTCCTTCAGCTTAAAACAAAGAACACAATCCCATGGTTTTTTTTCCGACAATAGTTCTTAAATGTTTCTTCTCCTCCTCAGCTGAGAAAGAGCTTCCTCGGCTGAAATACAACTTCTGCACCCATAAAGCAAGTAAATTTATTCTTTATTGCACATAACTACATTGCATGAGAATATACATGATTTTACAAACTAGGAACTTTCCAAGAATTTAATGAGGGCATTGGAACTTTCCATGAATTTAAGGAGAATTTAAAGAGCACCCTGCATAGACAAAGCTGAGAGATTAATTATTAAACGTAGAGCAAACTAGAGAAGTGGGGTACACCCCAGCTCCTGGGCCCCTCCTTCACCCCCTCTCAGTTTCTCTTCATTTCCACCGTTTCTACCGCCCAATGCCATCCTCCACACAAAGGCATAAGACGAGGAAAGAAGATGATGCCGGGTGGAGCAGGGTCAGGACAGGCTCTGAGACCAAGGGACCAGCGGATGAGCAGACAGCAGCCGTGCTCCCCAACTCCGACCCTCCACACCCACCCCAGCCCTTACACAAAGGTTTAGTCCTCCACATGATGCTGCAACCTGGACAGACTTTGGCACCCAGCACAGTTCCAAATGTCGGTTCCCAGAAAGGATTAATGGAATGGAATGCATTTCCATTTGATAAATACACAATAAAGAGACAAAAACTTTCCAAGGGTCTTTATGCTGGAAATTCAAACAACATGTAAATGCTAAGTGACGTTCGTGTTGGTCTGTCCTCCTGAGACACGAGACCGGTGCTTACACGGGATGCCACATACATGCAACCAGGAACATTCAGCTCTGACACACGGGTCTTGGATGCTCCCTCCAGAACCCACCCCCGAAGCTGCAGGCTCAGTGACCCACCCCCACCCCACACCGTTCAGTTTAGCCCTGCTTTAGGACAAGCGGGGCAGCCACATTCTATTTATAAGGGAACCCCTCGGAAATCTCTATAGCAGTGTTTTATATATTTAAGTTAATATAGAGTAAAATTGTATAGTTCTTATTTTGGAATATGAGTTCAGTCATTCCCAACAAATCTTTGTGTTCTTTGTTACAAAGTCCCAAAGTCAAGAACCCTCAGTACTTCTCACAGGTAGGTGCTGGGACCCAGTGGTCCCTACCTGCCTCTGAAGGTAGTGACTCGGGCCTCTGAGCCAGAGCAGCAGGTGCTTAACAAGGTCATTCTCCTGGGCTTGCCACTCTTCACAGCTGCAGAGGGTGGCCCGGAGGCAGACCCTGTGTGGGAGGGCGTGGGAGGAAGTGCGCGGACCACACGAGTTCCCTCACGTTGTCTTAAACATTTCCTGTGTCCAAAAGCACATCCTAAGGAAAGGATGTTGGGGGGTAAATAATACACCAGGAGAGATTTTTCATGGGAAGTTGGACAACTATATATCTGAAATGGCTTAAACACAATCTTTCTTAAAGACAGGAGGGTGACGATGATTTATTGAAATAACTCCCCACAGAAACACACACAAATCATTTCAAACTAAAGCATTCTGGTGTTGTTGTTTTTTTTTAACTGAAGTATAGTTGATTTACAATGTTGTGTTAGTTTCAGGTGTACAGAAAGGCCTTCTGTTTTTTAAATGCCCTACAAATCAGAACCTATATGCTTTCCTTCGTTTCTGTAGCATTTGCCAACTCTACTTCGCTCTGCTGTTACTGGCAACAGAAGCGGTAAGAGCAGCAGCAGGAGTTCTCATCTCCAAGTGCATCTCACCTTTTTGAAGGTCAAGGCCTCGTTGACAGTCTTTTAAAAGCCATGGACATCCTTCTCAGTGTGGCGGACATACATACATATGTATTTCGATTAAGTGCATGCAAGTAAATACTCATAGCTGATTATAAAATATAAAGAATAATTGTTTGGGGTTGAATTGTATCCTCTCAGAGTTCACATGCGTTAGTCTCCTTACCCAGTATCTCTGAATGTGACCTTGTGCAGAGAGAGGGTCTGTACAGGGGTAATCAAGCTAAAATGAGGTCAGTCTAGAGTATGGGCCCTAACCTGATATGACTGGTGTCCTTCTGAAAAAAAAAAAATGGAGATTCCGACACAGACATAGATGTATGGGGAAGACCAAGTACAGATGTGCGGGAGAAGACGGTCACCTGCCAGGCAGGAGGGAGGCCGGAATGGACACTTCCCCCAGGGTTCCCAGAAGCAACCACCCTGCCAGAACCTGGATTTTGGACATCTGTCCTCCAGAACCGTGAGACAATAGATCTCTGCGGCTGAAGCTGCCCGGGCTGTGGTACTGTGTGTGGGCAGCTTTAGCAAAGTGGTACAACCGTTCTGTGAGAGTCTGTCACGCTGATGTGCGTTCCTGTGGTTCATTTCCAGTGCTGTCTGAACACACCAGAATCCACCTGTCCACTCTGTTGCTGGCGGATGATTTCCCAAGTTTTGGGTGCTGAATGATGCTGTCAGGAACATGGTAACGTGCCTCCCCGTGTGTATGTCCAGGAGTCTCTCTAGAATGCCCAAGGCAGGGACTGCTGGGTCAAAAGGTACACTTGTCTTTTATGCAGATTGTCTGGAAAGTCAATGTACCAATTTTTATACCCACCACTAGTACATGAAAGTTTCCCTTTGCTCCTCAAACCTGCCAAACCTTAATAATATCATCAGAATTTTTCACTGTGACCAATCTGCCTGGTGTCAAATCGTATCTCATTAGATTGATAGAGAGATGGCTTCATAGATTGACTTACATTTAATGTCATCATTATTTATGACCTTTATATATTAATTTTCAACTCATAAAAAATCACATAATATGATTTGATGTTAACATCTTACTTCTCAAAAGTTGTCAGTTGATGAGCATCGTTCCAAGTGAGAGATCTGTCTGCAGCCTTCCAAAAACTGACCATGCTCCATGAGTCCCCAGAATGTTTATTTCCATGCAAAGTTATAAGTTCACAGTAGTCGTCACAATTCCAAGATGCAGACCTGAGTCAGAGAGTTTGTGGAAATCAAGTGCTATGCTGACGTATTTCAAGGTCGATGTACTTCAAGGTCGATGTACTTCAAGGTCGATAGGGTGAGTGCCGATTCACATTTATGGCTATAATTTTTGGCTATTTTATAATCTGGTGTGGTGAGGGTTTGGGGGCTTTCTTATTTTTGATGATAAAGTAGAAATTCAGCAGGAATAATTTGAAAGAGACAGCATACAGAAAATATATATAAACCGATAATCACCACAGCCAGAGAAAATGGCTTTTACAGCTCTGGTGTCCGTAGCAGCTGGTCATCTCCAAAGGTGGCTGTGATCAATTCCTTTTCATCCTGATGTGCCCACCCTCCACCCTCCCCTTGACTCCGGCCTTGTGGTCCACCTTGACCAGTGGAATGGGCAGAGGCCATGCTGTGCCAGCTTCGGGTCTGGTCTTCCAGAGATCTGTCAAGTTCTGCCTTTCCTCCAGGGAAAAGCGGCCACCACGTAAAAACCTCAACCACCCCAGACCACCCTGATGTTGAGAAGCTCCAGCTGGCCACGTGGAGGAGGGCGGAAGCCCCAGACCCTCGGGTGAAGGCTTCTGGGACCTAGTCAGCCAAGCCCGCCCCCTGAGCTGAACACAGGCAAGTGAGAAACCCTGGCCAAACCCAGGAGCACAGGAACCCACCCCAACCACCAGCCAAGTCCAATCAAGCTAAGGAATCATGAGAAATAATAAACAGTAGTTGTTTCAAGCTCCTGCATTTTTGTAGCAGATTGTCACCTGCGAGGGACAACTACGAATTCACCCTCAGACCGAGTCCCCATTAGGGCAGGAACGCACATCTTTGTGTATTTCTAAAGCTATTTTGTACTCTCTTGTGTCACTTAGACACACTTTTCATTCTCATGAAGTATCCACACTCCTCTGTAATGTGATATTTTCAGTGACTCCACAATATCTCCCCGTGTGGACACATCATGGTTCATGTGATGACCCTGAGCAGGTGGGTGGCTTCCACGTGGTCACCACCACACCTGAGACCTAGAGCATCCTCGTACACAGATCTGCGCACAAATATTTCACTACATCCTTCAGGTGAACTCTGGACATGTAATTACAGCCTCCCAGGGTTAAACATTTTTGATGGTTCCAGTCAAATTACCTTGAACAAAAACTGCCCCAACTCCACTCCCATCAGCTGTGGGCGAGGATGCTGACCACCACACCTGTGATCTAACACCACCGTGTATGTATCGTATTACTCCCTTTAAATCTGACAGATGAGAAGTGGTCTCTCGTTTCCTTAATTTGCCTTTCATTAGTCGAGGGTCAGACCCTCCTTCTGAGTGTGAGGTGCCCGTGTTCACCGCACTCTGCTACCTCAACCGCGCGATACTGTCTCACTCAATGTCGTCTGACAGCCAAGGGCAAGTGGACGGCACCACAAGGAAAACGGAGTGATGGAGAGAATGCTTCTAACACATGGATGACAGGGATAATTTTATAGTGGGGCCTAAAGAGCCCTAATCAATTTTTCTGACAGGAGAATTTCGCAATCCATTGATTTAAAATCACATGGATGGATGACGGCGTTTCCAGAGCATTTGTACCTGACACTTATATTTGTTACCCATGTTTACAGGAAACTGTAAATCACTTCTTGGCAAACCATTAATTGGGAAGACACATTTCAACCTGATTAAACTTCTAAAACAATTATTTTATACTATGAGCTTTTAGTAATAGGAACTAATTTTCAAATTCCTCTCCTACACAAGTCTGATTTCTAATTTAATAAAATGTCTGGCTCTCAGCAGATATTGGAGGTGAAGAGTTACTCTTGGCCATAAAGATAAGCAAATATCATCATATAAAGAGCAGATCTGAGCAAACATCATTTATAATGTGACAAACAGAATTTTTAAAAATTATAATTTCATAAAAAGTATTTCTTTACTTTTACTCAATGGAAATATATATAAATAGGGAGTGAGAATGCATCTGAAAAGATTTAAATACTTATTTAAATTTAACTTAGAGTAATTATTTAGGAGAATGTCACAAATGTAACCTTAGAATTATGGTGCAGCTTCACATGATCATTAAGAAGAAAAGCTACGAAGTGTTTGCTCGCTTTCGTCCTGCCTTTGCATTTTGTCTTGTGCCCTCCGTCCTCTATTAAACACCTCCCTGGGGCCCCATCCCTGTCTTCTTCTTTCAGCTACTACTTATTATCTGTGTGCTGTGTGCTGGTCCTCGGGCTGAGCTCCTTGGAGACGCCAGCCTTTGCAAATGTTTAATAATCACCATAATCCAAGGTATTATCAGCCTCAACTGGTAAATAAGGAAACTGGAAGTTGAAGAGGTTAAGAAACTAGCTCAAGTCACAAGAATATTCTCTCCTGGGGTAGCAGCAGCATCTCCGTGTCATCAGCTAATTTTCACACGCGATGCCTGAGAGCTTCTGCACCTGGGTCTTCACCCCAAGTTCTCTCTGTGCTCCGGACCCAGAAATCAAGCCTCCTGACAGACAGTACTGCCACCCTGATGTCCCACAGGTACCACCAGCGAAGTGATACACGTGAAACAGGTGCAGTCTGTGCTCAGAAACCCGGGCTCGGAGTGCACGTCCCGTGCCGTCCGGCATCACTGGTCCCGCATGGTCCCCGCTGGACAGCAGGAGCCCCGGCTGCCCCCGCCCCACTTCTGCACACGCGCACCTGCAGTCCAGGCCCCGGGCAGGCCACGCAGATGCAGCGGCGGCTGGGACTCTGTAAACGCGGGCTCTGCTGCTAACTCAGCCTCCAGCGGGAAGATGGAAAACTCCATCGAAATTTAAACAAAAGTCATCGTTATTGTATTAAATGGTGTAAAAGGAAGAGGACAGGATAGGAACGGAGGTCAGTCCGGGGCGCCCGGGAGTGGGAGGTATCTGAGGGGGCGGGGAATAAACTCTAAACGAGATCTGAAGGGAAAGTGGGAAATTGGGAATAGGAATGGGGGAGGGGGAGGGGGAAGGGGGTGGGAATGAGGGGGTGGGGAATGGGAATGGGGGTGGAAATCGCAGCAGGTGGAACAGCTCGTGCAAAGTGGGAAGAGAAGTGCCAAAAAGAACAAAGCGCCAGTTTTTGACTCCCTTATAACTGGAGAAAAAGGAGAAGGCACATTTTCAAAAGCATGAACTATGTCAGAAATGGGAGAAAACACTGTATCGTCTCTAGGTTGTAGATTCTAACACAGTTTCTAATTGTTCTAATAACTCACTTTTACGGAGAGACCAAGTTATCATCAAAGAAAATGATATCCTGTTAATGTCTCATTAATAACAATTACATTCTTCAAAAATTGATAGATAAGACAGAATTCAGTTGGTTCAGAAAGATACAACTTCAACTGTATCATTTGCTCAGAAGTGTTCTGGTCACAGAATGTCCTTAATTACTGTAATTCTCTTCCTTGTTTGAGTCTGAAATTACACTGCTGATGTCCCTTTAGCAACAAAAGCACTTTCAACAGACAAAAAAATTTCAGATATGGCTTATAAGTCTCTTCTGATTGGAAGTTTGTTGAATGCAGCTGCAATCTTTCTGAGTTAAGCTGTGTTCACATGTTCTCATTTGGCCTGGAACATTTCAGACTCCGTTGTTTTGATTGCAGTATTGTCCACCCGGATGGGCTTATGATTAATTCACGTTATTAAGATGACAAACGCTCCTTTCGGGTGGAAGTTGAAAACCCACGGCAAGAACGGCCTTGAAAGTGACCTGACTGCAGATGCCAGGGGAGCCAGGGGAGAGAATTCTGTAATTCAGCAGGATTTCAGCAGGGTGTATTTAGCATCCCGTAGGCCACTGTGGTTTCTCAAGGGCCCTGTGAGTAGCCCGGAAGAAGAGTTATAATTGCTGTGTTCCCAGGGGGAGCACACCAGGAAGGCGTGGGTACAATCAGTCACTGATGAGACAAGCAAACTGGAGTCCCAGACGGAAAGGAGTCGGAGGTAGGACTTTTGTAGAAACACATCTGAGCTTCCAGCCGAGCCTGCCCCCTCTTTAGAATCCCACCCGCATCCTGTGTTAGAGGGAGGCGTTGGGAGACACCCAGCATGGTGCCAGTGTGGGCACTGACCCAAGTGGACTCACAGTGCTATTTTTTACCCTGAGTTTGAATTAAAAGTTAAAAAAAAACAAAAACACCAGACGCGATTATGTTGGGTACTGATTGTGTGTGCTCACCTAAGTGGGGAGCACGTCTCACACCCAGCAGCCACTTGTTTGCCAATGTTACAAGGGGCAAGAGCTAAAAAGCCATAGGGAAATCAGCCTAGTGAAATTACGTAAGGCAGAAGCACACAAGAAACACGCTTCTTGGGGGAACAATGCCCAGGACACCTTCCAACATCTCCCAGCCCACTTCCTACAATCAGGAGCCACAAGGCAGTGTTATTCCATCACCTCATTCACCTCAAAACCAGGGTAACTGCAAAACCCTGAGTACCAGAGCCATGGGTCACCCTGCTCGTCCCAGCACTGGCACGGGGACAGTGCTGATGGGCACTGGGCACCAAAGAAAGCCTCTCCCATCGTGGCCTGAAAACGGCCCTCCGAAGTCCCTTTGGCAGCTTACAGCCTGAATCACAAATCATTTTATTTAACTGGATGTCCTTTCACTGTGTTAAAATATAATTCTTCCTTGGAGTCACTTGTTCTGGATAATGCAGAAGTATAAAATCTGGAAGGGGGAGGCGTGGGTTCAGTTCTGGGCTACATCACTTCCTGTCTGTGACAGGAAATGACTTCATCTCTCTGAGTTTTTACTTCCTCCATTAAAAAAAATAGAGCGGACAGTGACATCTATCAGTTATTTCTATTGTTACCTCCTTTCCAAAGCCTCCTCTGATTGCTCAAGGTGGAGTCAGTTTGAGTGGAACTTGGCTCAGTTCTCTATAACAATGGACATTGGGTTGGCTAATTTCATGTGTCAGTTGCCCTGGGCCACCGGTGCCAAGACATTTGGTCAAACATAATTCTGAGCATGTCTGTTGAGGATGTTTCTGGATGCAACAAATATCCGAGTCAGCGCACCAGGTAAAGCAGGTGACCCTCCCCCACGTGGGTGGGCCTTAGCCCAGCACTGGAAGGCCTGTTCAGAACAGAAGGCTGACCCTCCACCCAAAGACTGCCTTCGACCTGGAGCACTGGTTTTCCCCCTGGCCTTTGGACTCAAACTGAAACATCAGCAGCTCGTCCTGGGTCATGAGCCCGTGGACAGCAGATCCTGGGACAGCTCAGCCTCCATAATAAATCTCTTTTTACATATATGCATTTTTTAGTTGGTTTTATTCCTTTGATAACTATGTAAGTTTAAAAAGCTAAAGATCTAATCTGTTCTTGGAAAAAATAATTAGTACCTATATGTAAACTAAATATAAGTGCAGTATACTGTATATACGTATTTACATGCAATATAACATGTATATAGAGTCAAACTGTAATAAAAATTATAAATAAATAATAAATGAGTTTTAGACTAATTGAATTTAATGATTATATTTACTTCACATGTTCCATTTCTTACTGAATCAGTTTTAGCCATATTTTTCTAAAACATCATTAGTTTTCTTTGTTTTCCATTGAAATAGATGAGTTCGTGCTGTTCTCATATTTTTCAACGTCTGTCATATCGGTACTTCTGTTCATTTCCTCGTTGCTATGACTCTTTGTATCTATGCCCTTTGAGGGTAGTTTTTATTTTCCTCCTTCCACTTTGTTTTGTACTTTTAGAATGTCTTACAAAAAGCACGTATTGCTTTTGTAATCCACAACACTCTAAGAAGTCTATTCCAGTTTTGGGAGGGAAAAAAATCAGGCCTCCGGGAATTCTTCCACAATATAAAGCAGCACCTCACCAGGCAAAAAAATCTCACCCTGACGTGTCTAGTTAACACCCTAAGATTTTACAAATTGGCTTTAACATATACTTCTGTACCTGAAAATGGGTGTCACGTGGCACCTTATAAAACAAAAACAATGTGTAGGGATGACTGTTAAAGGAAGCTGAGTCAGCTTTGTGTCACATCTTCCCTGCAGGAGCCCAGGGCTGTGCTCACTCTGGTGGGGGAAAGGAAGCACACTAACCCCACGTCCTCCTCTCTTGTCTCCTGCAGATACTGTTCCGCTGTTTCCATGACCAGGGTTTCCATGTTCAGATCATCCGGGTGCTGGCATCAAATTTGGGGCAACAGACTTAGAAAGGCCACTTCCCTCAATGGAAAGAAAGTAGATTAAGCTATTTTTACCAAACCCTAATATTCTGAGAAAGTGTAGGAATGCAATGTGTGAGGTAAATTACTTCATTCACTTTTCAAGCAGGAGTTGTCTGTCAATTACTCGACTCCATACTTGCCACTCCCGGGAGCTGCATCTCAGCGTTTATTTTAAACAGTAGTACCACATGACCTCAATTTATCCGTATCTTACATTTTAAGCTATAGAGCAACATAAGTGAAAACATCGTCCTCATAGGTCACTATTTAACTACCAGTTTCTTTTTACTTTTCAAAGACAGACAGGCTCTCCCACTCATAATCTCTTCTTCCCCACTCCGCATGGTCTGCAGAGGTGGCAGGTGGGAAGGTAGTTCTGCACATGATAGAAGTGGTGATTTATCACTGGTGAGGTTCACAGATTACTAAGAGAGCTTCTCCCAGTGTCTCTTAGGGGAGCTTCATCCCAATTAAGTGCGTCTCCCAGAGACTGTCTCTGGCTGAGGAATTTCACAAAAGCTACACTCCCCAGGACAAAGCTATTAACTTCTCTGGACATGCACAGCTCTAACACGTGCTGGGAGCAGAGACTTGAGCCCAATTTCCAGTATTCATTTGCCTCTAAAAATAACTTGCCTAATCACATAAACAAAGCACCGTTTTTCTAACGGCTATTAACGGTCTGTTTGAGTCAAGTCGGGGAAAGACATGTACTTGCATTTACTCCAACAAACTCACTTGGATTCGACATTTGTTGACTGCCTACTACGTGACAGATGACATCAATTTATCACAGTAATTTTCTTCCCTGGGCAAACTCAAATAAGTATGAGGCTTTATCCATTCAATGTGTCCTCTGCGGGCTTTATTTAGCACGCTATCTTGGTCAGCATCTCTTCCAAATGACATCCTAGAGGTCATTCTGAAGGTGAACCACGGAGTCAGAGCCAGGACACAGCATCCTCCGCTCTCGCCAATGCCCAGATGGTCCCGGGGAACACTGTAGCCTCGGTGCCATCACAGTGCTCTCAACTTCCTAAAATGGAACATTTCAGCTGCATCCTGAATCCTCATCCGCACGGCTAACATCTTCCCTCGAGTTCTCACAGGGGAGCTGCTGAGGAGGAGGGAGAGGATGACGCAGCGGCGTTCAATGCCATCTGCAGCTGATTGTTATATATATCAGGTTTCTGATCCCAGGACGGGCATAACCGACTTCCTCTCCTATGGAACAACTTCTCTCAGATTCCAATTCAGCAAGTGGAGAACAGAGTTGTGAGCCCATTTTTAATTCATGGGGAGTTGCGATGCCCTCGTTGAAGGCTGTCCAGGAACTTTTACTCGAGCTCTGAAAATTTAGCCGTATCTTCAGGTGAAATAGACACTGAAGGGTGAAAACAGGGAAATTACTGTTGAATCATGGACAAATTTTATTACAGACTGTGGGAGAGTAAATGCTGTAGAGACAGGTAATCATTTGTACCTGCTCTGTACCAAGTAAATGTTGGCTATGTTGAATCTCATAGCTTGGGAAGGAGCCTGAGTAAAAGTAGCTCTCTCCACCCTGTCATGTTGATCTCCCCTGTTTCTCAGCGCCGGACCCCGTCCTCCACCGGACTCTAAGGGTCTCGTGATCAGCTCCATGAGGGATTTCCACTCTCACTGCCGGATGACTTGTCATACTGTTCCCGGCACCGATGGGACAGTAAGAACACAGTCCTCTGCCTGAGGGTGCATTCCTGGTGAATCTCCAGAACTCTTAGGAAATCTTTTCCCAGAAAATGATCCCTGTTAATGCTTCTGGAGGCAGGAGGGGGAGAGGGAAGCTGCCGCCACAAGACACGTTTGTGCATCAAGGGCTGCCTGGGGCGTCAGGCATGGCCACCTGCCAAATCCGCACCTGCCTCTCCCCTTGGCCAGTGACACAGGGCTGGCCTCAGTCCCGCTGCAAGTGCTTGCGCCGCCCTGGGTGCTTTTACTGCCGTTGCTCACTCCTTTCTCTGGAGAATGCACTCTGGGTTACACATGATACACGGATCCTCGCCATCTAGAGAGGGCACGCTGCCTACTCAGAGAGTGGGGTCCTCTGCTTATCCCAGAATGCCCGCCTGAGTGCGCAGCACCGACCGTGCGGTACTGAGGTCCTGGAATGGTTGCTTCCGGCCTCCTCCACCCAGTGAGGCAGACACTCCCCGGGCCAGGACAGCCCTCCTAGCCGCAGCGCTGCTCTATCTGGAGACACCTGGCTCTGCCACAGCAGGACTCCCCCTCTTTCAAGATTACAGTTCCCAAGAGAGGCCCTGGCTGGGCAGGCTGGGCAGGCTGGGCGCATCTTGAAGGCAGGGAGGATCTGGGATACCCTGACATATATAAATAACATCCCCCATATGCTAGGAGCTTGGTGAGGGTTTTGGGAATGAATGAATGATTGCAGACCCCTTAGATCCTTCTGCCAGCAGCAGTTTCTCAGGGGGAAATGTACAACTATCACCTGGTGGATTCAGGGCAGAAAAGTCCTGTCGCCAAGTTCAGGGGCGGAAACAGCTCTGAAAGTCCCCTGTGCCCACTGACTGCTGCGTCTGTGCAGAGAAAGTGAAGAAGGGGAGGGTGGAGGGCGGTCTGGCCCCAAGGCCATGTCTGATTTGTGCCTGAAGCCAGAAACACAGGAAGAGACAAGTCCGTGGGCTTCTAACCTTAGGGCACAGTAACTGCCTCTTTGTAAATGAGTCACTGCCTCTTCTCAGGGCCTCTACTGGTGAGAGAGGCATTAACTCTGGGCTCACCTGGACCTGCTGGATCCAGAGCTGCAGTTTAACCAGCTCTGCAGGTGAAGCATCAACACATCAGAGCACAGCCAGGAGCTGCAAAGACGGCAGACACAGGGGTGGGGGGGGCCAGGGGGGTGAACAGCTAGAGCAGGAAGGGTGTGGCCCAGAGCCTCCCTTTCCTGACACTCCCCTTTTTTAAAAAATCTCTGAAGCTTTAAGCCTAACAAAACTAACCTAAAGAGGTAGCTGTGCCACTGAGAGGAGAACTTCAGCCCCTGGGGGAGCCCCAACACCGCAGCCTCCCACCCCAGCCCCCACCCCCACCACATGTCTATTGTCCTTGGTAGGGGGAGGGGGAGGGATAAACTGGGAGTCTGGGATTGGCAGATACAAACCACTATATACAGAACAGACAAACAACGAGGTCCAACGGTAGGGTTCAGGGAACTAGAGTCAATGGCTTGTAGTAACCTGTGATGAAGAATGTACATGTATAACTGAGTCACTGTGCTGTCCACCAGGAGCTAATACAACACTGTGAATCAACTATAGTTCAATTAAAAGAAGTTTAAAAATAAATGGGAATAAAAAGATCTGAAGGCTACCCTCAGTGTTCTGTCCAAGAAGCCATGGTCGGCATCCAACACAGGACTGGGTTTCAAGCCCACGCAGACTGTGAAGGGAACAGTTCCCTCCGTGGCCCAAGCATCCATGTATCAGTATGCGGGAGCCACTGCACACAGAACTAGTGCTCCTGGCGGCCATTAGGTTTGTAACATAAGTCACAGTGATTATGACGCATAGTTGTACTTCCTAATTTAACAACACCTTTGAGGAGGACACAGGATGGTGACATAAATCTCTGAGATGACGTTACGCAGCTCTCTGCCTCCAGAATGAAAATGTGAACCTTTTCCCAGAACCAGAGTGGAAGGTTCTCCACAAAACAAAGTTTTGCCATCTGGGGACTTTTTCTTACAGAGAGCTTCGAGCATTTCTTTGAAAAATAGTTATGAATGTTCCATCATTACCTCCTCGTGATAGAGGGAAGAGCCTCCGATGTGTGACTCGCACGGAGAGCACGTGGGAAACAGAAACGTCATGCGGCCACCCTAGAGGGCTGCTTCACAGCAACCCCCGCACAGCCTCATCGCTCAGGCAGAATGCAGGACGGGGCGGGCTGGCAGGTGAGCCGTGCAGCGGTGGCCATCGGAATCTTATTACAGAAAGAAAGGATCTTGTTCTGGGAAAATGGGTGGATGGGGTTTGTAAATCCGCAAAAGACACCACTTGGTATCTCATTCCGTGACAACCACAATTCGTGTGCCCTAATCAAAGGCAAGAAAGCAGGACACGCCGGAGAAGCACAAGAGCCAGGGCGGCGAGGACCCCAGGGTGTAGGTTGTGTGTAAGTAAAAGACTAAGTGATTTTCACCACAGGCTCCGCAGTCCAGCCACATCAGGCTTTAGCAGCAGAGCTCAGGCAACCATGAACTAAATTTCAGATCTGCAAATACCTTACTACATTAGCAACGTTAACAGAATTACAGATAAAAGGTACTCATAATCCCATGGCTTCAACAAACCAAACATGGCCACTAAGCATGTTCTTACATGCTCGTTATTTCTTCCGAGTCTAATGTTCTCATGTGAACATTTAGTTACCATCAGTCTTATTTTGGGTTTACTATTTCCACCAAGTCTAAATGCAATCAAAACATCACTGCAGCTAAAATGGTCGAGTCCAGACACTCCGCTTTATTTATGCACACACGGCATGAACAGACTGCCCTTTTTTCTCATAGGGACAATCTTCCACGACTGAGTGAACTCCCCTCGGGAGGTAACTCAGATTTACTCCTCAGGCTTCCTCCGCTGGTGCTTTGAGATCTCCCTCAGCCCCTCTGTAAAACCAACAGAGGGAGGATCAGGTGGGACCAGACTTACTCGGTGCATCTCCTGGGGGGAGGACTCTGGCTAATGAGTCTCATTTTTCTTTTTTACAGTTAGTTAGAGGCAGGTGTTGGCACGACACGGCGAGAATACTCAGCAAGAGTTATCCAAAGAGAGAGCCCACTTCCTAAAACAGTGAGAGCCTGTGAGAGCTTCTAAAAAGGTGCCTGAACTGAGTGCCCACCAGGGATGTCGGCACGTGGAAGTACTGTCCATGTTGTCTTTTTTAAATAGTGGTAAGAACACTTAACATGAGATCTACCTTCTCAATAAATGTCTCAGTACGTAAGATAGCATCGTCCACTACAGGCACTGCATTGTACAGCGGATTTCTAGAACTTACTCACCTTGTATGACAGCAACTTTAACTCCGTCCCCACTTCCCCCTCCCCCAGCCCCTAGCAGCCACTATTCTACTGCTTTTGTGAGCCTATTTTAGATCACAAACTGGAGTCATCTGGTATTTGTCCTTCTGTGACTGGCTTATTTCAGTTAGCACAATGTCCATAAGGTTCACCCGTGTATGGCAGGATTCCCTAATTTTTTAAGGCTGAAGAATATTCCAGTGTGGTGTACACACCACACTTTCTTTATCCATTCATCTGTGGACGGATATCTAGATCGTTTCCATGTCTTGGCTATTGCAAATCACGCTGCAGAATAACGCTGCAGTGAACGCGGTGGTGTGGGAACCCCTTCCAGATCCTGGTCTCAGTTCCTTCAGATATACACCCAGAAGGGGGATGGCTGGATCACGTGCTAGTTCTATTTTTAATTTTTTGAGGAACTGTCACAGCATCTTCCCTAGTGGCTGCACCGTTTTGCATTCCCACTCACCACGTACAAGGGTTCCAGTTTCTCCACATCCTCACCAGCACTAGTTTATGGGTGTTTTTGAGAACAGCCATCCAAACAAAAGCCAAGCTGTGTGGGATTTTGTTGCTTGCTGGCTTCTGCTGTTGAGTTATAGGATGCCCATCCTGTCTCCCAGGAGCTCTCTTATTTTGCTTTCCACACTTAGGTCTCTGGTCTAGCAGGAACGTGCTTCTGGGTGGGGTGTGGCTGGGCCCACTTGTCTTTCCTCCAGACAGCTGGCCTCCCACATCAACTGGGAAATCCCACCCTCCTCCCTGCTCTGATGCACCTTCATCACCAAACACGCGGGGTGGGTGTCTGCTTCTGCACTCTGTCCTCTGCTCCATTTGTCTGTCCTTCTCCTGCACCAAGGGCGCTCTCACACTTCCTGGCTTTATCCTAAGCCTTCCTCCGTGTAGGCAGACCCTGCCCCCTCCACTTCATAGTGACTGGGTGACTCTCAGTTCTTTATGTTGGAATAACCAGTTTCACTGGTCTAAGGCACAATTCTTTCAGACAGTGATATCCGTTAGGCAGAGCTGGCTTCATTGTGTGTATTATTTACATCATGCAGACTGTCTACTCGATGTCGTGTTCTGGAGGGTCACGCGTCCACAGTGCACGCAGGCGTGTGTGGCCCCAGGCGGGCCCGGCTTTGTGCACCTCTGCGTATGTAAGCTCTGAGCCTCAGCTCCTCATTGTACGATATCACTGTTGTGCCTTCCACCCCACTGGGTCTTCCTAGAGACACAGGGAAGCTGGGTGCTCGGTGCCAGGCACACAATAACCTCCCGATTTTTTAAAGTGAAAGTTGTGGTTATTAATCATGGCGAATTTCTCACTTTCTCCCCAGGCAACATGGAGTCAGTGAGAGACCACTGTGTTTACTCTCAAGTCTCTGGGCACTTCTCTGAAGCAGACACATACAAATAAATGTATTTTTTACACCCATTTCACTGTGACTCAATTGGATGACGGTATGTCAATTAGCAGACACACACACCTGCCTGTGGGGCAGTTCCCAGGGTTCACTGTATGATCGAGAGGCTGAAAGTGAAGGGAAGGGCTGACCAAGCCCAGCAGTCCGGGCTGAGGCTGAGCCAGCTCAGGAAGACGCTAAAACCGACGCCCCGAAAGCAGCCCCCGACTTTTACACACTTCCCTGAGCACACGCCATCCCTGCGCAGCCTGTTCTGGAACAGAACGTAATTTTACGTGCCCCTGAAATGATGCGTGTGTGCGTCTGAGTCCCCGAGCAGCCGGCTTCTCATGTCCTGCTGAAGGCAGGGCCTGCTCGTAGCTGCCCCGTTAAGCCATTCTGGCCCCAGACCAGCCCTTCCTTTTCTGGGCTCCCACCAGTGGGAGATGCACCATTCAGCCCCCTGAACTGTGCAGCGCCCGTTCCCTGGGCGGCCCGCCGTCCCCTCTCCCTCGCCCGAGCTTGGTCCTGCTGCGCGTGCCGATGAGCACGGCTTTCGGCCCCAGTGCTGTCTGCAGCCGGGATCCACGTGAAAGCGCCCTCAGAGAGCCCAGGTGGTGCTCCTTGAAACCACAGGAGACCACAAAGGGCGCGCTAGGCGGAGCTTGGAGGCCGTGCTGTTCCGGGTACCTGGGGTGGGGCACCGACATGTCTGCCTGCAGTTTTTAATGCACGTTTGTTTAATTACAAGCACTGGAAAGGCATTTTTCACAGAGCGATTTTCCTGTGTGAACATTTCCTTCTGCAGCAGTTATAATCATTAGGCTTATAAGGAGGTGCTAATAAAAACAAGAGGCAACTACCAAGTCACATAAAAAACCATCTTACAAAAAGGTCAGTCAGATCTTTGGTCTGACTTTAAACCAGATGAGATTTTACACGTGGAGTACACCTGCAATAAAAATGCCCCTTTGCACACGTGGTGGGAACACTGCTGCGTGTGACTCACACTTGTTTCCTTCGCCAACTGCATAATGAAGTTTGCACCTCTTACTTTTCTTGAATTGATTCAACTCAACGAGCCTGTTCTCAATCCTCAATTCGCATTTGAGACACCCCAGCGTACCAGCTCCTCCTCCTTTGCAGACAAAATGGCTTCCTCTCTGACAAAGGAGTGTGATTAATGAATGCTTTTATTTCACGTGTCTGACAACTTAATTTCAATACATACGGTACTAAGATGGCCAACCCCCAATACAGCCAAATTACTTACATTGGGCATAATCTGTGAACATTTATGACACATGGAACTAATACTCATACGGTGTTAGTATTTTAATCCTTCTGAACCTCCTCTTCCCCCACGTCCCTTCCTACAGCCACACGCGGGGCGGAGCAAGGCAGGCACTGCAGCAGATTGGGGGGGGGGGGTCCGCCTGGCCCAGGCAGGGGGGAGGAGGCCGCACGTGCAGGAGCTGGGGGGTCCTGGCGGAGTGAAAAGCATCTCCTCGGGCAGAGCATCTGACCACAGAGGGCTGGAGCCAGCGAGGAGGGGTGGCATCGGCCAGAGGTGGGCTGCAGGGACGGGACTGCAGGGTGGCCTTTCCGGCCCCTCCACTGTGGACCCACCATTCTTCCCTCTGTAACTGGGCATCTTGTGGAGGGCACTCCAAGCCTACGCCAGCATCTTGCCTCTCATCACTGTCACCACAGATTTAGCACCCACTGATGGTTCTTGCTATGTTTATGCCAAATGGTGAAGACGAAAACTTTTTTGAAAACTAAAAGTTGATAACCCCAGAGACCTGTGTGCAGCATTGCAAACTACAGCCTGAAGGCCAGACACAGCCTGCCGCCTGTTGTAGTAAATCCAGGTTTTGTGGAACGTGAGCCGGCCCTTCGTTTCTGTACTGTCTGCAGCTGGTCTCATCTCTATGGCTCAGCTGAGTAGCTGCAACAGAACCCACGTGTCCCACAGAGCCACAGCTCCTACTGGGCCTTTTACAGAAAAAGTCTGCCAACCTCTGCCTTGGAGAAAGGATTACGTTCATGAAACAGGTACAGAATGTCTTATATGGAACTAGAAAAAGAACTCTTATGTAGACCTGGTTCATCAAAATAAAAAAAATTAAATAGAAGAGTTGAAAAAGAAAACTGAGGCACTACTACAGAAAGCAGTACAAAGGACTAAGAGATGGAAGATGGAAAAGATAAGAGACTTCAGAGGATCAATCCAGAAAAATTTAAAAAAACAAAAACAAAAATAGAACAGAAACTTGTACACGAAGTCTTAGATTAAAATGACCCATAATGAATGCTAAAAACCTACTCTCAAGGCACATATTTTGAAATGTCAAAATACCAAGAGTAAATTCCAAAAGCTTCCAAAGAGAAAAAGGTCAGATCACATGCAAAGGAAGATCGACCCAAGTGGCATTACATACACCAACGACAACCACAGATAAATGCTCATGAAAAGTGTTTTCAAAGCTCTAAGAAAAAATATTCCTCATCCTACAATTGGTAGCCAATTAAATTATTGGACATTTTCAGAAATTCATGGATTCCAAATGCACCTCTCACACCACTCCCTTCAACAGCTATAGGGGGATGCATGCTACTGAAGAAAGGGTCTGCAGTGGACCCTCAAATAACACGGGTTTGAACTGCACGGGTCCACTTAACACTCAAGTTTCTTTCAATAGTATATACTACTACACCACACGATCTGAGGCTGGTTGAATCAACAGAGACTGAGGGACCTAGGATACCAAGGACCAACTTTAAGTTATACTCGGATGGATTTTCAACTATATCAAGGGTCAACTCGAGCATTGTTCAAAGGTCAACTGTAACTCTAGAATGAAGATGATCCACAAGATTCACACAGGGAATGTCCCAGGATGACAGCTGTCCAGCAGGGCTAGAGAGAAGATTAAAACAAATAGAGGCAGAATTTCAAGAATGAAATAGCTTGGGGGAAGTAGTTCAATTCAGAGGTTATTTGATATGTTTAAGCATTTAGGGGAGGAAAAAAAACACTAAAAAATCGACCAACATATGAAAATCTGGACCTAAATCTTTAAGGAAAAAATCTAGGTGCATTGAAAACCAATGCAGGTTAAAAAAGAAGGCAATTATTAATCCAAGAAAAATATAAAGTTATAAAAGAGAGAAACATCACTGGGAACAAAATTAGTCATAGTAACAAACCAGAACAACGTATTTTAAATTGCAGTGATTATTTGGTCTGTTTCAAGAGGAGCAGTGTAAAAAAGCTGTATTTTATCTTCTGTAAATCACTATGTGCTAAAATCAACAAATCCAGAAACACCTACAGAAGAGTATTTAGAAACATGGATACAAATACAAGAAACTGCTTTACAAAGCTAAATATTCTCTCAACCAATGAAAGGGCCAGCGGGGGCGAGGGGGAGGCTTGCAGCATCGCTGGGTCACGTGTGCTGTGAGCACGTGGCTTTGATGAGACTCTTACACACGCTGTGACTGTGAACACCTCGCTTACCCTCCCCAGCCCTGGCCAAAAAACACCCCTTCAAAAGTTAGCCCAGATGGGAAGGGCTCCACATTCATCTATCCCGGCCACCTTGGGGCTCACACAGCTGCTGCACTTCCCTTAGAGCGGCTTCCACTGATGCGACAGCTACTGAGGACAGATGACAAGCCTGGCGCCGCATCAGGTGCTGGAGAAAGAGCAGCGAACCAGATAAGGAGGCCCTGCTCCCGGGACCCGCCGTCTGCGACGCAGACCAGTGCTGTGGCCGTGAGCCCCGTCTTCGGGATTCCCAGCTGTACACTACCCAGCCTCCCACATCCTCCGAATATCCTCAACTGTGGACGAGGACGACAGCTCTCACTTCCAGCATTCCCAGGACACCTAACCCAGCGGGCTCAAAGAGTCACTGTGCACTGTTCAGTGGGTATCTGCAATTCAGTCCTGCAGTCCTGCCACCTGCCCCTCCTGACACCTCATCCTCTTCTGTCTCGGCTCACTGCTCAAGCCTCTCCACCCCCAGATCTCACCCAGGTGGGGCAGGTGCTCCACATCCCCTCTTTGGTGAGACCACAAAGCAGCATCGCCCTGTGCTCTCAATGTTGGACAGAACTCAAGTTCCTCCCATCCCAGCAGCTGCAGCCCAAGACCAAGGAGGGCGGGACGGGGAGGGCACTTTCAGAGGAGGGATCCTTTTCAGCCTCACATTTCTTGGGTCAACAATCTAACGTCTGTCCCAAATCCTTTATCACTGTCTTCAAGCCTTTATTCTATACACACACACCCCTCAAGAGAAAACGGATCAGATAATAAGAGAAGGATGAGAAACTGAGGAGGAGTTTAAACACACATGTTCCCCTGCCGCTGCCCTGGGGGGGAACACACACATTTCAAAAATCACTGAGAATAACATTAAGTGAGAGATACAAATAGGATAAAAACTAATCAGTACAATCCAAAACAAAATTTAGAACCAAATTTAGAACCAAATCCCTGAAAAAATATGCTTAGATCACCTCCATTTGAACCCCAGGTGTCTGCCAATTCCCCTAAAACATGTTGGCCTGTCCTGGCCCCCAATAACACAGAGCTGGGTGTCGTAACCGTATCTGCAGCACACTTCACTCTTCTGAGGAATAACAATTTCTTCTGATGATTTCAGATTCATCTTTCCTTGTGAGGTAGATCATCTGTTTTACTTTTTTTTTTTAATACTGATGTGGCTGCTAAACACCACGAACGTGGCACTTTCTAATTTTAATGAATACCATGAAGTTCATATCTAAATACATTTTCTTATTTGGGGTCCTAAGCAGGAAAGAAAAAAAGCCTAGGTATACAACACACACACACACAGTGACCACGTGCTTAAGTAGAGTGGCTTGTTTTTTAAGTTGTAAGAGCAGAAGAGAAGTATCTTTTCTTTTTATTTTATATGAACTTCCACTGTGATGTGCTATTTTCATGTTTTTAAAATTTAACTTAATCTTCTAAACATTCACTTTAAAATGACTCAGGAATCATTTTGATGATTTTTCATTTTTCATGTGAAATAAGAGGACATCGAACAGACTATGGCTTTATTTTAACTTCCAATACCAAGAACAAAACTGGTTAGTCCAAAATAAACATATAACAGTAATGTGCCACCTGCTGCTAACATTCAGTATTTTGTCCCAAACCAGCGGTTTATTTTGGCCACGCTCAGGTAGAGCACCAGGCTGACGATAAAGTACTCCTCCGTCTCCTCGATCCACACCAGCTCCATGTGCACTCTTCCTTCCGGGTCCACGTAGTCAACATAGTACGTCTGTCCCAGGAAATGAGGGCCGTCAGGGGGCCCGGAAGAGGCTCTCATACAAACCGGGGAACTGAAACACCAGAAGGGTTTCCCACACTCATCCAAAAGAGTTATGTCCATTACAGAGCAACTCTACAAAATAAGCACAAAGATTTACAAGTGTAAGGAGAAAATGGCCAACTAGACTGATTTAATAAATGCAGAGCTGAAGTCTCGCCAGGAAGGGTGAACAGGAGTTGGGTGAAAGCGGGAACAGCATATGCAAACACGTGGAATACTCCACACGGCTGGAACAGGGTGGGGCGGGGCGAGACTGAGGCTCAGGAGGGCGGAGTCAGGGGTCAGATCAGCTCTGTCCATCACTGGACCCAGCCACCCACATGCAGCGGCCAGTGCCAAAAAAAGGCAGGTCAGACAAAGGAAGGAGAGTGGGGGGATGGGGCGAAAGCAGGGAGCACAGTGACGGGGCAGCGGTCACCATCCCACACCAGTGACCAGACAGTGAGAGCCCCAGTGACCAGTCGCAGTGATTCAGAGGAGAGAAGAAATGGAAGAAACACTTATGGGACAAACCGAGCAGAATCTGGTACTGGAGGTGAGGGAGAAGGGGTCTCATGTCCTGTTTTCTCTCCCACAACAGAAGTGCAGGATCTAAAACACCAAGTGAACAGACACCACTCCATGGAGACATGGGCTGGGGGAGGAGACAGCTGGAGACACTGACAATTATTAATACTATTAATCAGCTATATTTTACATTTATTTTTAACTGTGGTAAACTCATCAGTTCTCCAGCTGAACTACTGTGAAGTCCAAGCTCAGTGGCGTTAAGTCCAGTCACACTGCTGTGAACATCAGCACCGCCCACCTCCAGGGCTCTGACCACCCTGCAAAGCCAGAACCCCGGACCCGTCAGACAACAGCTGCGCACTTCTCTCCCCCAGCCCCTGGCAACCATATCCTACTTTGTGTCTCTAAGAGTTTGATACACTAGGCACCTCGTGTAAACGACTCCCACAGTATTTGTCCTCAAGGCTCATCCATGCTGTGGCTTGTGTCAGAATTCCCTTCCTTTTCTGAGGTGAAATAATACTCCACTATCTGTACGCACCACCTGTGCGTATCCCTCCATCCACCGATGGACACCTGGGTGCCTTCTGCCTTTTGGCTACTGTGGATGACGCTGCTGTGACCGTGAGTGTCCAGTGAGAGCTATATTGTTTAGCACATTTTAGGTACCGGACACTAATGCAAGCAGTTTACACGCACTAATTAACTTACTTCTCAAGACGCTGTGAGGTAGGAGCAAGGCTGAAACCGTCTAACACCTTTTCAGGTGTGTCTCATTTCCCATGACTTCTGCCCTATGCTAGTGTTTTTTTAACTGGAATTTAAATGCTTACTTCTAGAAATCAGCAGAAACTGAGCATTGATATCTCTATTATACGCATACAGACATGCTGTCAGTGTCTCTATACAGATAGAGACAGTGCCGATATCTGTCTAGAGAGAAGGGCAGAGAACCCCAGGCATGAGCATCAGCACAGCTTCTGGAGGTCTGCACACGTGGAAACGTGGTCATGAGCACTGGCCACATGGGCTTCTGTATGAGCCATCAAAAAGGGTCTTGACTCAAAAAAATGCATATCTTAAATTTAAGGGACACAAACATTCCAAAATTGAAAAAACCAAGATGGCTTAACAAGTGACTGGTGTGAACTGGTTCTCACCCAGGAGGAGACCCGAGTGAGGAGCCAGCCAGCAAGAAACACCCCGAGTCCCGCAGCAGTGTGCAGACCAGCAAGGGCAGCAGGAGCCCCGCAGAGACTGGGCCTCGCCCTCTGACGCCTCCCCAGGTCCTAGAACAACGAAGACCAGGCTGATGAGAGCCCGGACCATCGCCCCTCTGCTCCGGGCGCCCCAGGGACCACAGCCCCAGGCGGAGGGGAGGGCCTCCCCAGGGGCAGGCGCCCTGGGGCTGAGCACGGGAATCACAGCCAGCACTGGAACAAGTGGCTGTCAGCACGGCCCTCTGAGGGCGGAAACTCCGTGGCAAAACCCCAGATTACTGAGCTGGCACAGGGTCCCGCGAAGCTGGGCTCCCTCTAGCTCGTCGCCCTTCATGATCTCAACCACTGGGTTAGCAGTCCCTTGTCTTACCACTTAAAACCTCACCAAAGCCAGCAGCACAGAGCTGGTGTTAGAACCAGGTGCAGGAAGGGCCATGAGAAGAGAAGGCACCACCCAGAGGCCGACATTTCAGGGGCAGGCCAGGGGAGGGCGCCACAGGGAAACCAGGAGGGAGGGACGCCAGGCGAGCAAACCGCTCACCCTCCAAGCCCCTCAATGACTGACTCTCCTGCCTGGAGCCTTCAGCTTCAGCACTGGGACATCTGAAAGAACATCTCCCAGAACCGCCTCCATCTGAAAGTCCATGCTCTCTGGTCCCTGCACACCCTACAAAGCGCTGAGCACACAGTGGAAACACAAAACCCTCTAACAGCTTCCAAACAACACTTAAACTGAGATCCAGATTCTGTACCGGGGTGGCCTGCCCAGCGGGAGCTGCCCCGCTGCCTTCCCAGCGGCCCTCCCGCCGGAGGTCCAGGGTCCAGGCAGCAGGGAGCCAGGTGACATGCAACACCGCATTTAGGCCCTGGCAGGCACAGGCAGATGGAGGGGTCCAGTGGGCACACAACCTCGTGTACAGTCCTGGGGGGGGGGGCACAGGGGCCTCGGCTACCACCTCCTCCTGGAACCTCACCCCTCCTTCTGCACCCTGCCTGAGAGCCTCCTCTTCCTTTTGGCTCCTTCTCCATAACAAATGGCTTCTGTCCCTCTGGGGGTGGGGGTGGGACGGGGGATGTTTTCAGAACCTCCGTCAAGCCTTCCTCCCACTCACCCTCCATCCTTGTCCTCGAGAGAGCTACTTCCAGTTGTCCGTCCCCAGGTTGCTCTCCCTGGGCTTGACTGTGTAGGCTGCACACCGCAGCAGTAGGCACAACCCATCTTCCTGGGGGCGGGGAGTCAGCCCTCCTTGCCTGCACCCTCTCACCAGTGACCTTGGCCAGATGCAGAACCCACTGTCTGGGGAGGGCACAGGCCTGGCCCACACAGCAGTGGCATCTTCTCCTGAAGGGTTTGATTTTACAGGCATCACCTTCCTTCAGCTCCACTTGACAGCAATACTTGGCAGCAAGCTGGCCGAAGCATCTTTCTTAAGGGGGTGGGGGACAGCCACCTGCAACCCCTGACCCTGAGATGTGCCCTTAGGGGTGCTGCCGACCTCAACTCTCCCTGCGTAAAGCAGAGCCAGAGTCACACTGGAGTATCTCGCTTACATTAAAACTGATGCCAAGCTCCATGCAGATTTAGAAGTAACATCAAAATAACACCACAAATGCCAAGTCATGAAAGAAAAAGCGACAGGAATAAGGACAAGAAAAGCCTCACCAAAAGAATCACCATCAGTCGACGCCCTGAGAGGATCGGAGGGCAGGCAGACCGGGAGAGCGTCCGATGCTGACCGCACCGGACACTCAGCAGGTCTGCCGGCCGCTCAGCACGACTTTGCAAGACAGCAGGGGGACCACTTACAGAGCAACTGCCCTGTGTGGAGCCACCATAAGCATGTCTACATGTATTTTAAAACATAATCTGGCTTAAGAAACAATGACTTGCCTAAAATGTGATTTTTTTTAAGTTGAATAATCTACGATATAAAATACCTGTTTCCTGGAACTTACAACTGCAATAAACGTTAAATTGGTGTGTGAATAATTAAGATGTTTTTGAGTAAATGCTTTTTGCCTGGTCCAAGCTGCAGCTCGGCTCTTCCTCCACAAAACGAGCAGCCGGAAGGGCTTGGACGGAAGGCAGGGTGCGGCCAGCGCTGCTGGGAACCGGCGCTGCGTGCACCCACCCTCCCGGCCACCACGCTAGGTGGAAAACAAAAGGCGCTCAACAGGCATTTGAAAAACCAATCAACTGACTGTCACTGGCTTAGAGCACGTGCACAAATCTTCAGACACCAGAATAAATGTAGGATTTTCAAAGCAGCATCATACATGTATATCAACAGACACTTTTATTATTAGCAACATACAGGTTATTTTAAGAAAAGAAAACAAATTACCTTTATACAGCCATCAAAAATATTAGTTTTCCAAGAAAGGCCAACTTTTCCAATAAGAGGTACGTGTTCGACGTTATTTTTAGAACTTATCACAATGAGCTTCGCATATTCATTTTCTATGTATCCTGAAAAGATGTAAGAGTTTTAACATTACTATATACCAATGCAGGACAACAAGTCAAGACTCCTCAGGTTCGCTGCCCAGTGAAGGAAGCTCCCATAGCTACATACTGGTGGGGGTGGGGGGACCCCAGCAAGGCTGACTCGGGTGTCTGCCGGAGGCCAGGGCGGGACCGCAGCTGCACTCCAGAGGCAGAGAAACGAGCGCGCCCCAGAGTGAGACCCAGACGTGCCTGAGCACGGAAAATGGAAAATCCAATCTGTGGAGCTTAAAAAAACAGATGCCAGATATTGCACAGAAAAGGCACTAAGCATGAAGGAGAAGGAGAGAGATGTCTGGAGAAACAAGGGGCGAGAGCAAGCGGATGTGGAAGAGATAAGGGAAGGAGCCCAGCACACGAGGTCTTGGCACAGCGTGCAAACAAGCAGAGACCCTGGCACGTGCTGACCAAGAGCTGAGACCAGAGTCCGGGCCGCGCCGGCGCAGCTGGGAGCTGACCAGGGGCAGCCGTGCTCCCGAGGCCCCGGGGGGGGGGGGGGCAGGCTGGCTGGGCCTCACATAAGGGTGCGCCCCAGGCACGCACTTCAATGCATCCTGAGGAGGGAGCATCACACGTGACCACGTCGGAGTCTTTGCCCGCACGTGAGTCGCAGGCAGGCAGGTGGAAGGAGAGTGGAGAAGAGCCCACGTCCTTTGACCCCAGGCTGTTTACTTCACAAGACAAGACAAAACCAAAGCGAAGCTGTCTTGGGAGCCAGAGCCCCATTCTAGAATTTCTATATGGTGTCCTCGCTTAAGTGTAACCAAAAGATTGGGAACAGCTGCCTCCTCACGGACAGGACTGGGCTCTGTGTGGGGCTGCAGCCCTGTGGGGCCAGGAGCCCTCCGGCTCCGAGGACAGAGGCACCCGGGTCCCCTCCCCCGCCAAGCGCTCAGCAAGGCCCCTGTGGCTCCTGTCCCGCTCTCCTAGGCAGTCACCTCGGAAGCACGAAGGAAGCAGGAGGAAAGCGAGGTCTCGGAGGAGGCATGGTAAGGTTGTCCTGATCTGACCAGACATGGCTCTGCTCCGTGTCACCGCACAGCCACGTGCCATCCAAGAGGCCCCACCTGGCTGGTGGCCCGCTAGTGCCACCCCGAGAACTGGAGGTCATTTTCCATGTGGCTTGGCCTCAGGGCACTGCAGAAAGTAGACCCCAAAGTACAGGAGCCAATAACATCTCAATGGCAACTGTCTGAGTTAATAGACATGAAATCTCTGTAGGAAGCAAGGACTGCAGCTGTTCCGTTGTTACTGGACATCCTCCCACTTCAGAACAACTGTAACGTCTTCACAAGTCAGAGAGCCTTCCACCAGCCCGCTGTAACTGCTTACGTTTCTCAGACAGAAAGAGGTGAAGCTCTTTCTACACATAAGCAATCTGCACACAGAACATGTGTGAAGGTTGAGTGTGAATAGAACAGGTCATATTTTTGAGTATTTATTGTACACTGAGCGTGTGTAAGCACTTTGTGCCTGGCAGCTTAAAAGAATACCTTAAAATAGCACCATTAATTAGGTGTTATAACTTTTGAACAAACCCACAGGTCACGCTGCAGGTGAGCGGCAGGAACCTGACCCAAACCCTGGCCTGTGTCTAGAGTCCATGTTACAACAGATTAAACAGATACAAAAATGGAGACACATGATCACCTACAGGTTTACAGACTAGCTGAGAATTTATAATGTAGATTTAGGTTCTCATGAAGTTTTGTTTCCATATTACCGCCAACAGAGAAAATCTATGAATGCGCAGACAAGACGCGCTGGGGAGGCAACTACGGCTCCGAAATCAGTGCTGATTTCTCCCTGCTCACCACCTCTCCACCCCGGCTCCCAACCTTCCCCAACTAGATCGTGAGCACCCCGGTGCCTTCACCGAGACATGTCCCTCACACCTGGGTCAGAGTGAACCCTGTGAGGGTGCAGCAGGAGGGAAAACAGCCTCTGACAAACGCATGGGCAGAGGCCTGGTGCTTGGGGCTGGCACGGGCCGCGCTCTGGAGTCCACCACTGGGTGAGAGGACAGTGCTTTCACAAGAGAAGCCACAGTGTGTCACACATACAAATGCAGAGTCCAGCGCTCCCAGAGACTGCGGGCTAACATATCCTTATTAAATTTCCGTGCTGCTTAAACCATTCAGAATAAATTCTGTTGTTGGAGACTCTAACCTTAACCTACCAGTATATAAGACCATCCTCCAAATGCAGAGAAATACAACTCAAAGCTCACTACCCTTGGCTTCTCATGATGAACACTTAGAAGCATGGACTTCAGAGTCGTAAGGACCTTATTCCAAACCCTGCACAGGCATTTACTAGCTGTGTGACCATGGTCAAGCTCCAAGCCAAGCACAAGGAGATACAAATAGTATAAAGCTTTGTGATTAAAGGAACTAAAAGTAAATATTACCAGTACAGGGTGGATTATTATAAATGCCAGGCTAACGTTGCTAAGCACTTTAAATGTATTATCTCAACAATAATATTCTATCTAAAGAGCCAAGCCTATTGCCAAGCAGAAAGCAAAAATGTACCATGTTCATGGATTGCAAGACTCAATACTGTCAAGACATCCATTTATCCAAATTGATGATATTAATAATTCAATGAGAAAAGAAAGCCTTCCCACAAATGGTGCAAGAACAATCTGCTAGTAATAATTGGGAAAATATAATGAACCTCAACCCTTGCCTTATCCTTAACACAAAAATTAATTAGGGATGGATCATAGACCTAAATGAAAACTAAAATCATAATCCAGCTGAAAGAAAGAATATCCCTATAACCTGGAGTAGGAAAGATTTTTAAGGCAGAAAAAAGAAAATAATACCATTTTAAAAATTAATAAATTAGATTTCATCAAAGTGAGAAGCTCTTGATCATTAAGAGACCACTAAGAAAATGAATAAGCAAGCCATAGACTAGAAAAAATTTTACAAAACATATATCTGACAAAGAACTGGTATTTAGAACATATAAAGAACTCCTACAATTCAGGAATAAAGAGAAAAATACTCTTTAAAAAAGAGAAAATGCAAAAGGATTAAGACACTTCAAAACAAGATATGCAAATAGATAATAAGCTTGCGGAAAAAGTGCTTAACATGACCTACCACTAGGAAAATGCAAATCAAAACCACAATGAGACACTGCCCCCAGCACATGCCAGAGCAGCTGAAATTTACAAGACTAATAACATCAAAGGTTGCGCAGGGCATGGAGCAATGAGCACACTCACACACAGACAATGCGAGTATACAATGGTACAACCACTCTAAAAATAAAGTCTGGCAATTTTTAATCGATAAACCTGCCCTAAGATCCAACAGTCCAGTCCTAGGTATTCAGCCAAGAGAAATGAAAACACAAAAAAGATTTTCACAGGAATACTATAGCAGCTGTATTCACAACAGCCCAAAACAGAGAACCACCCAAATTTCCTCTCTATCAACAGGAAAATACGTGAGCAAATTCTGGCATATTCGTTCAATGGAATACAACTCATCAGTAAACAGGAATGACTGTCAATCTGTGTCAGTACGGATGCACCTCAGACACTATGCAGAAGGAAAGAATACAGACACAGGAGAGTACGTGCCATGCGATCCCACTTATACCAAGTCCAAGAATAAACAAAACTAACCTATGGTTGAAAAAAAGAAAAGAAATATGTACATGGGAGGTCTTGTAGTATTCTTGCAATTTTTTCTAAGTTGGAAAGTATATCAGAGAGTTACAGAAAAAGCTCAGAAGGAAGAACTTCAGCCTTGGACATGAGATCCAGAGCCATCAAGAGCTGCTGTGGGAGGAAGTCAACTCAGATCACAATGAGGCAAGAGTGGCCAGAATGGGAGAGAGAGGACAGACAGACAGGCTGCTGGACAGAGAGTCCCACTGATGGGCAATGAGCCCACGCAGCAAACTGCATTTGAAATTAGACCTGCTCCTGGGTCCTTCAACATGAATGCTTTCTGCTAAGCCAGTTTTAGGTTAGGTTTTCTAGGTAGAAAATTAAGTTCTAGATAGCTTTCAACCAAAAATAATCCTTTTTTTAGTTTCAGGTGTAACTGCATTTTCTTAATTGGAGTATAGTTGATTTACAGTGTTTCAGGTATACAGCAAAGTGATTCAGTTATGCATAAATATATATTCTTTTTCAGATTCTTTTCCATTGTAAGTTATTTCAAGATGTTGAATATAGTCCCTAGGCTATATGGATCTATACAGAAGTGCTTTTTTTCTCTTTTAAAATAATTTTTGAATCAGAAAACATGAATACATTTCTAAGTAGAAGAGGAATTGATGGAAAACAGGTCTGAGAGAATGAAGAGACAAGAGACCAAGGGCTGAATAAAGGTCCCAGGACAGGTCGGAGCAAATGTATTTAAACAGGAGCAGAAACAGGGAAGACTGTTGTGGAAAGAAGTGAGACATCTTTTTCTCTAAAACAGGGAAAAAACAAGACTACAAGAAGACTGTGATCCATGGAGACACGCCGGCAGATGAGGGAGGAGGTGAGGACACACTGTGACTCCCGGCACAGCAGGTAGGGAGCCCGGAGACCAGGGAAGACAGCGACATCCTGGGAATACGAGGGGGGCCACCAAGAGCTGACTAAAGGATTTCCGAGCACCGACCAGGGGTAAGCTGAAACCTGACAGCCCCGTGGACGTGTGTCTGCGATCTTCTCCAAGGGGCTGAGGGGCAGTCACGAAATCGCCAAAGCAGCGTCGTGGGCGCAGATGGAGGGAGGCCACCAGGCGACAAGGAAAGGGACTCTACGGGGCGACAGAGGACAAGACCACTGACAGTGTAACCCAGGCTGCGCACCCAGAAAAACGGAGCTAGAAGGGGAACCAGAAGAATGAGAAGAAACCCAAACAGGCAGTAGTAGTGAGGAACAGGAACCACGCACAGTAAAGAAGGTTGTGGTCTGAGACAAGGCTCTGAGCTCCAGGTCCTGGAGAGTGAAGTCCAGCACACTCACACACACCAATCAGACTGACATCAGGGCAAAAACCGGAAAACCCATGATTTCTATTTTTTATTGGACTTAGTTCCTCAAACCACTTGTTTTAAGTAAGAGATTCTATTTCCACAGCTGCCTTATAAATGTCTATTAAAAAAGCACAATATCCTGTTTAAACAATATCCTTGGAAACAAAAATATAAACAAAATAAATAACTCATATCCTTCCTTTCAAATGATTAAAAGAATCAGGTCACCAAAGAGAAAGAACAAATCAAAATCTGAGGTCAAATCTCAAACAGAAGTCAAGAGTCCTGAAATGCAAAAACAGATGAAAAGGGGTCACGTAAAGGTTTTGGGGACCTCAAGGCTCCTCCTCACAGGCCCCGTGTTACAGGTGGGGTGGCCCCAGAGGACACAAACTGTGCAGCCCCAAAGGACCCCTCCTGGTTCCAGGTGCTGCTGTCACCATTTTGAACGTGGTAACTTTCTAACAAGGAGCCCGCGGTTTCACTTTGCACTGGTCCCACAAATCACGTCGCCTGTCCCACTTCAGTGAAGGTGCCAGTGACCCCTGATGAGCCCTGACGTAAAACGTCTGGAGGTCTGCGCCCCCTAGTCTGTGAGCAGTCATCTGCAGTGATGGTTTTCCACAACGGGTCACCAAATGAACACAACAGGAAAAATGTGAGTAACAACCACTGATGAAGATGCTATAAAGAATTATCTGCCCCAATTTCTCTAGATAACCACCACCTAGAAAGCACTGTACGTCTTCTAATGCCTTCCTGGTAGCAGGAATGCTTGGAGAGGATAATCTGACCTAGAAACATAGGAAGTAATTAGTATCGAGGAACAGAGGGAACAAAAAAGTATTTTTGGAATCACAAAAATAAAAATGGGATAACATGCTATTATATGAAAAATACCTTAAACAATAAAAACTTTAAAAGTAGAATTTCTTAAAGAGCGGTTTTCTGGGCTTACCAGTTTCTACTGCTGACGTGTTGAACAGCCCAATTTTTTTGGTAGGAAAAAAGAAGTTTCTAAGGCCCATAGCTTCTTTTTAAGCCTTCAGTATTTTCTTCTGTGCCTTACAGAGTAAGGCACTGAATATTTAATCTGTATTTTAATGAAAAGCATATTGCAAAATCCCTATAGAATATAGGACAAATCTAACAAATAGATAATGGAAACAATCCAGGAATATTTATTTACAATGGCAACACAAAAATGAGTTGAGAAAGGCATAGGACCTACAAAAAAACATTTCTCCCAAGGGCAGTGAAGAAAACTTAAACAGATAATCCAAAACCCTAAATAAAAACACATCAGTTCCTTCCAAATTAATGTACTCATTCGATACAAATCAGATCAAAATCCAAATAAGACAACTGACAATCTGGCCAAGTGATTACTAAATGTATCTAAAAGAATGAATAGATGGAAATAACTGAGAAATCTTTGATCAAAGTTCATGAGTAAGAAATTTTATATTGGGGGAGGGACGCATTTTCATAACAAAATACACAAGTAAAGCTTTAAATATCTTCCTGCCTAGCGGAGATACAAGAGGAAGGGGCCCTGGTCCCCAGCAGAGAGAGAGGGTCCTGAGAGGGACGGGTGTGGGAGTCGCCAGGCTGGTGTAATTTTTATGTTAGTCAAAAGGAAGCATGGGTTTAAAAAACGAAGAGAAATTATCTAAAGGGGACACAGGTGAACATTCCCCTGATCTTGAAAGTGGAGACCTTCTCTGTGTAAAAATTTTGGAAGAAAACAAGAAGAAAAGACTGATTACATACAACTGAAAGCTTTCGAGGGATTCAAAACAATATACACCAGATTAAAAGAAGACAAAATGGGGAAAATATTTGCAACAAATGTAACTCATATAAACCTTGTAAACGTTTAGAACAATGGAGCCAATCAAAAACAAATGAAAATTCAATTAGAAAAGAAATATAAAAACAAGACAACACTAGCAGCACGCCACATTCTGGAGGCACTCCCCATTTCCTCCTGTTTCCGCACTTCCGTGCTCCAGGCGGCTCACCTGGCGGGTCCAACGCGCTGGCACGCACCTGCCACAGGCGGTACTGAGGGGAGAGCCCATGAAGACGCCCCTGAAACGGCCTACCTGACAGCTGCTATAATAACCATAAACCTCTGCCCCAGTCGGCAGGCTTTTCTAAATAGTCCACCTAACATTCAGACAGGTGCAAATGTAAAACTTTAAATCTGATGTCATTTTCACTCCCTGCAGCCGCCCCTACCGTGCTGAGAGTCAGGCCAGGGGGCTCAGACCTCACTGATAACATGGACCTCTAGGGCCGTGCTGAGCAAACATCTTATCTGTGATAGGGAGAAAGTGTTCTTAAAAAGAGGGGCACAGTGCTCTCACCCCTACTGTAATGGCACAGTCGGGATTTACTAAACATGCCACCTGGTACCACAGGAGAGTTTCTCAAAAACCATAGAGGACATTTGAGTTTGTACTTCTGTAAAATGTGAGACCAACTCTGAGGGCAACAGTGCCCCCTGCTGATTCCTAATCACACAACTACACGCAGAGGACCCAGGGGAGTCTAGTGTGAAGTCAGGGTGACAATTTCTTCTTATGAAAACAACAGATGAAACGTGAATTCCTCCCACCAGTCTCCCGTTCTCCTTCATTTACTCAGCCTCGTACACGATAATCATCCGACTGTCTCAGCCGTGGGTCAGCATCAGCGGAACACCGGCTTCAGCAGAGCTTCGGCAAGCCAGCAGAGAAGGGCCCCCGCTGGCCACACTCGTGGTGCAGCACTCTGAGAAGACAGAGGCACGCACACAGGAGATCACCTCCAGAGCACACCGCATGGAGGCAAAGGGACAGAGGAGCCAGTGCTTAAAATCCTCATCTCTGGAGTCAGACTCGGATGCAGACGCAGCCCAGCCAGGCCTGCTATGAGGATTAAGGGAGGTGATGAACGTAAACATAAAATGTTCAGCAGGAACCTATGGCAAGCGCCCGTAAATGCTCTCCGGCACCATCGTCGTCGTCGTTACCAAGGGCCGAGCTCAGGAACGGGGATCACACACACAGCTTACTCAACGTGAGGCTGTGTCTGCAGGGAACCAGGAGGAGGCATCCTCTTCTCTGAAGCTCCAGGCTCCCCCGACTCCTTAGACAGGCCTTAAGCCAAATCCTGGAGAACAGAGATCGTGTCGGGTAAGATGGGCACCGGAGGACCCGGGGCTGGCGTCCAGGGGAGTGGGAGACCCCGGCCTCCGTGAATACCCACCCAGCACACGCGTTTGTGCCCTGAGCAGAGACGAGGGCACGCTACCCCCTCGGCAGTGTATAGCAGGAAAAAGGGTGAGACTTCATCCTCTGTTTCAAACAGCAGGATAAAGGTAAATGGGTTGAAGCAGACAGAAGCGAACCCGGGCCCAGTGAAAGGTGGAGTCGGCACACCCTCACGGCAGTGGGCGGGCTGGTCCCCGGGAGCAAGGCCAGCCCAGCAGGGGCCACTCCCCACACCCTCTTTCAGCCCCTTCCCGAGTGTGAGCGTCTGAGAGTCTGGGCACAGCTGCAAGAGTGCTGCAGAGAATCAAGACGCCTGACAACTAAACAATCCAAGCAGCCTGAGAACTCCAAACTCCAGAAAAAGACCAAAATAAACCTAGACAGACGGTTTCCAGGAAATCATTCAAATATTAAAACTACCTCAGTGAAAAGCAGGAAACCTGATGATAGCTGGATCAGAAGCAGCTTTTAAAAATTAAAAAATGGAAAATATAGATACTCTGTGAGCTTAAGTAGGAAACACTAAAAACCAAATAACAAACTAGTAGCTTAAAAATAAGCATGTGTGTGACAAGAGGAGCTTATAGAGATTCTAGGATGTTAAACAATAGAAGATGTGCCAGTGAAATTCACTATATTAATGGTGTAAAGGAGAAAAAATCATATCAGTAGTTGCCCAAATGTATCTGGTAACATTTAACAATCATTCCTGATTTTTTAAAAATCCTAAAATTCCAAGAAAAAAACATACTTAGTGATAACACATTTTATTAACTTAATTCCCCATTAAGTTAAAAATACCTTCTCATAGAGGGGAATTTGCCAATGTCTTTCAGAGTTAATGCACGCATTTACCTTTGAGCTAGCAATCCTATTTCTAGGAAAGCATCCCAAAGACAAGCCAGCAGAATACAAAGTGATAAATGAACAAAGCTACTCACTATACAGTCGCTGCACCATCATGTGCAGCAGCAAAGGCTGGAAGCCACAGAAACAGACATTAAACTACCTACCTACACGTGTTTTAAAAAAGAGAACGAGAAAGATCTGTATCTCATTCTAAAGACTAATCTCCAAAATGTATTATTAATTGGGAAAAACTAAGGAACTTAAAAGTAAGTACAGTATGCCTCATTAAAAAAAGACTGAGAGAAATATGAATATCCTGATGTATAGCATTACATATTCAAAAAGAAACATTTACAGAGTAAACCTTAGGCTAATATAAAGGGTTACGTTTGGAGGGAGGGAAAGAACAGAAGTGAAGGACAAGGACACAAATGAATGTCTCTGAGCTACACTGTTTCATAATTTCAACTTTGGATCATATATACCTGATACGTAATTTTTAATGTAAAAATAGAATCAAAGCAGTCCCGAAAAATAAAAGATCAACTGAAACAAATCACTGTGATTGTATATCAATGTGGTAGCATAACCACACAGAGAATTACTTTAGGCGACTTAACTTTTTCTTTCTAACATGATATATCTTAATCACATAAAGAACCACAAGGAAAATCTTAGTTAAAAGAACATTCAACAGGTTCATCGTTAGTAATAATATCAGTATTTTTCTGAAATTATATATTTTGATATTTGGAACAAAGACTTTCAGCATAAGAAATGCAAGTATATAGTCAAAAAAGTTAATTAAAAACCCTAAGATCTTTAATGAATGCATGACTTATTTTTTCACATTATAAAATCTACAAACTTTGTAGCTCTGCCTACTGAAAACCCTAAAAGGAATGAAAACCCAAGAGCAACGTGCATCCCTAGGGTCTAGGTTATAGTCTCTAAATACCACAGTGTAGTGGGAACTAAAAGGAACCAGAGCTCCTGGGGAAAACAGCCAACTCCAGGCCTGAGCAGGAAACAGACAAGGTGAGCAGTACATTGTCACGTTAGAACGCAGGCGAGTTACCAGAGACGACCAGAGTCATGTGAACAGAACAGGAGCAGATGACCAACGACAGGACAATCTGAATATCACAATAACAATAAAAAGAAGAATGGCTGCAAGTAGACTAAAATGTATAATGTCTATTTTTTAAACCATGACTTCATAATAATACCCACCCCCCACAAAAAAAACACTTACAAGTCATCTATGAAGACTACGAGAGCATTAGTCCCTATTCTGTGAGTTAATAAAGAATCAAGCCTGTCCTGCATTAATTATATTTCATGGTAACTAATTAGTTGGTAAGAGAAAACTCTTCTTTACAGAAGAATCCTAGTAATAGATGTAGAAGGAATGACAGAACTAGGGAATCATCATTCTGCAATCTCTAATAAAACAATGGATATAAGCACCCCCCATCTCTAATAAAATAATGGCTGTAAGCACCCATGATCAGGTAAACATAGAGAAATCTACAGTAGAAGGAACAGGCTGAAAAATCCCTGAACCCACTGATCAACCTTAACATAACTAATATTCAGACAAATTTCTTGAAAGACACAAAATACTAAAGCTCACTCAAGAAGAAACAGATAACCTAAATAGCCCTACATCTATGAAAGAAATTCAAACTGTAGTTAAAAACGTTCCCACAAAGAAGCTCCAGGCGTAGATGGCTTCACAGGTGAATTCCACCTACCGCTTAAGGAAGAAATACTGCCAATTCTATGCAAAATCCTCCAGAAAAATTCCCAGCTCATTCTATGAGATCTGCAGTGGCCTGAAACCAAAACCACACAAAGACATTACAAAATAATTAGAAGATATAACGGAAGAGAAGTAACAAAGACGAAACAGTTACTAAAAAATCTTAAGAAATGTGCAAAATTAGTAAGAAGAAAATTCTGATTCACTCCCAAAAGACATAAAAGTATTTTTGAATAGACTGAAAGACAGTCCACATTCCTGGGCAGGACAGCTCAACAGCAAAGGTGTCAGACCACCCCAGGCTAACACATACATTTGGCATAATTCTAACAGAAGTGTCAACAAGCAGAGAGCCGTAGAACCCTGCCTGAGCCAAATGCAGAATGGAGGTGAAGACTGGAGAAGAACAGAGATGTACCAAAAGGCAGAGAAGCCAGCCTGAAGTAGATCCCACTGACCAAACTGGGGACAGTTTTAGCTTCACAAAGAATAATGTCTGTAACTGATTATAAGTTACTGAGTAAATAAAAACCCAAAAGTCCAAAGCGACACTAAACAAGAGAGAGAGAGAGAGAGAAGAGCATGCATTCAAAATCACTTCCACCACAGGAGGTGACTATTTGACTATCAATTTCCTAATCTGAAGATTGGTGGTTAAAAGAGAAAGGACTAAAGCATTTACCTGCCATTACAGGAATTCATCCAGTTGATGAGGGAAAGTTCTATACAAAAGCTCTGCTAATAAATGTAGATGTAACGACAGAATTTAACAATCACCATTTTCTGAACTCAAACAAAAAAAACTGATTTAGGCAAGGATTATTAACAGATGTCAAATTCTTCAGGTGAAAGAATTCAGGGAACAGGATGTTCAGAAATGAAGTATATAACTTCCCCCATAAAACATTCTTACACCAGATGTTAAATTTGAATCTATGCAAGCCTCTCCCTGAACTTCAACATTACGGGATCTGGAGGGATGACAGCAGAGGAAGAAATCAGAGAGCCCCGCACAGGGCAGGCGCATCCTTTCCTCTCTTCCTCTTAGCTGCAGGCTCTCCCTCCTCTGTCTGCTCCAGTCTGCGTCTCAGCTCTGGGGAGCCTGATAAACATCGGTGCAGGGCAAACAGGGGCTCATTTTTCTTCCTTCTCATCCTGGACCAGCACTCACTGGCCCTGTTGGCAAATTTACCAAATTCCTTTGAGAAAGGGAAGAAGTTGGGGTGGGAGGTGGGGAAGTGGTAGGGCAAAGCAATGAGGAAAGACTCAGCAGAAAGGTCAAGGAAAGAACATTCCAGAAGGTAGGGCAGGGGTCATGGTGATGAAGGCAACAGAGCTGGCAGCTGAGGTACCTCACAGAGTGAAGCGGGGGCGTCAGTCCAGGACCCGGGTAAGTGGCCAGTCAGGGGCGTAATTCTTAAGTCAGAAAAAAAAATTGGTCCCCTCGCCTCTCTGACCTTTTCATTTCACACTGAAACCCACACTCAGCGAGGTTCACCTTTCTTGGTGAAGAGGTTGCGGAATGTACCACACAGGCAGAAAACTCCCCCACTGTGCATGTCGACATGGAGCTGGTAGCCATGCAGTCCACACTCTGGGCTGTCATCCAAAAGGGGGGTATGAGGAGGCAGCTCATAGGGGCTAAAAAGCAAAACAGAACATACACGCACATTTGTCAACACCAGAGGTAAAACACTACAACTGGAAAGAATCTCTAAAACATTAACATCCATTCAAAGTACCAGCTCCTAACAAACCTCCCAGAGTGCCCAGAATGTTCAGTACAACAAACTCAGAAGAACAGCCCCATGTTCCTTTCACCAACATCTAAACAGGCAGAGGTTCCCTGCGCACCCACAAGACCACCACGGCAGAGCGTGGCCCTGATCTGCCTGGGACAGCAGCCCTGCTCCCCAGTGGTCATGGAGCCCAGGGGACGGAACGCTCAGCAGGAAAACATGCCAAACAGCAGCCCTGCAGCTCAGGAACCTGGCAGGAGACCCAGAGCCATGAAGAAGCAGTTTCAGTCAGCGAGAAACACGTTTCTATATAAGGCAACACGCTCAGAAGCATTCACGAGCTTTTCAGGTTCAGAAAAAGGCGGGGACGGGGGGATAGGGAGGCTAAGCCCTGTGGGTAGGGGATGAGAGGTTCAGTGACATGCAAAGCCCCCACCCATGACCTTCAGGATCATTAACAGACAGGTTATACCAACCAAGCAAAACCACACCTGCAGGCCAGACCCAGGGGCGTCGGTCTGCCTGCCTCTCAGGACACGAGAACGCACATCCGTGCAAAGTACCTGCGGCGCCTGGGTGCGCCGGCATCTCGTCAGACGAGGCGACCCCGCCTGGTAAACCGTCCTCTGCAGGGTGCGTCACCCCCAGCCCAAGCAAACAGCGCGAAGTGTTGCTCATGGGTAATTCAACTGTCTCAGCAACAGCCAAGTAATCATGCCTGCTGGCTTGTGTCTACTGACTAAAAACAGTACCCCTGTGGCCGTTCTCAGGACGTCAAAGCGCTATCAGCGTCTAGCCCCTCGCGCTGCCGGCAGCACGCTTCACACACCGCACACAAATACATACACAGCAGCCGAGCCCAGCGCGCTCCTCTCGACCAGGTGATGGAAATGCAGGTGTGCCATGACAAAAGCCAGCTCCTCCTCCCTCTGAAAAGGTAATTAAGAAGAATACATTTTTCAACTGAAATATTTTAATTTTTCACAAGGCTGTTGTGAAGATCTCAGCACATTCATCTCACAGAGAGATGGGGTTTCTCATAACTTTAAGGTCAGCACAGTGCGAATGCATTATTGCCGTCTAATAAGACTTACACATCACACTGACAGCAGGGCCACAATTCACCCAAGTATGCAGAGCACGTGGTGCAGAGGAGGAACACCCCAGTGCTTGTGACCATCAAAGTGCTGGATCACACATGATGACTGTGAAAACACACACTGCTGGTTCCTGGTTGTCTCAAACTCTTTTCAAAGGTAAGGGTAATACTGATAAGACCTTTGCAGTATGAACTGCACACACGCTCAGCAGCCGTGGCATGCTGTTCCTCTCAAGGACCCATTTGACTTGGCAAACCCGGGAAGGACCAGACTCAAACATCACTCATCTAGCAGGGTGAGCAGCAGAATACAGGAGCATCCAGGAACACTCATCCATTTCTCCCCGGGCTCAGGGGCATCGCCAGGTGGAGGTGACCTGTCGGAGGCCTGAAGCTGCCCTTTTCCAGTGACCAGTGGGACAGCTGCATCAAGTGGAGCCCTTGCCACTGTGCGGCCAATCCAGACTAAGTCAAGAGCCCAGAGCCAGCCAAGGGCTGCCCGGCCTGATGGCCACAGTGGGGCAAGGATGGAAGAGGCCCGGGAGGCTGGCATGGAGACCTGGGCTCTGCTGGTCGTGGGCACAGACAACTGCTGCTCTCAAATCAAACCTGGGGGCTACTGTCCTCACAAGTCCACGGGCCACAGCACAGATGTAAACAAGCGCATGGGGCATGTGACCCTGATGCCGTCTCACTGGTGGGATCGCCCAGAAAATGACCCCCAGAGGAGGAGCTGGTGGATGAGAAACGTCACCAGTGGGAGCGGACACTCCGGGACACCCTCCCGAGAGGACCACTCACCCACGTCCACAAGCAGGAACACGTCTGGGGCCCCCGGGTTAAATGCACAGGGAGAGAGAGATTCTCTGGTGGAGGAAGGACATGAAAGGGACAGAGGCAGGACCACGGCTGATGAGGAAGAGGAGAGGATGTCCCAGGATGTCAGATGTCAGAGGAGCACCTGACCCCCCAACCCGGCTGGGGGAGCAGAACAGCAGCGCAGCCCCCAGGAGCAGAGGGCCACTTGGCCGGAGAAATGACGACGTTGGGGACCGTCTGAAGGACTTCACCTCGGATGCCACGCACAGCAGGGAGTGGACGCGGGGCTGGGCCAGGTCAGGGCGGGGCGCTTACCTTCCACAGCCCGACTGCGAGGCCCGGGTGCAGGCAGAAGAGCCGGACCAGCGTGTCGCAGCCCATCATGGTGGCTTCGGCTAAGTTACTCAGATTGTACTTTGCAATTAAAGAATGCCATCGGGGTCTTCAAACATCCGGGCCGAAGAAAGGAGAGAAGAATGAGCTTCTGCATCCATCGTGCTGTCGTTCTCTCGGTGGATCTGAAAACACTCGTACCCACATGCTAACCGTGCACACTCTGCTAACGAGGGGCACAACTTGTATAAATGAAAGGCAGAACGGTTAAGTCCAAGCTTCTCACCAACTTTCTCATTCTTCCCCCTGCCCCCTCCCCCACGCCCCTTCAGAAGGGGGCTGCGGAACCACTCGGGTGAAGATGGGGCAGAACTGGCTTCTACTCTCTTCCCCTCAAAACCCAGCTCAGCGCTACAGTCAGCAGCAGATCCCCACTCAAGGCGGGGACATAAGGCACAAGCAGAGAGGAGATCCCTTAAAAGATCCCTTAAGTGCTAGCTGAGCGTGGATGTACCTCTTCAAGTTGTTACAGAGAATAACTCAGACACAATGAAAACTGTCACATCAGAAAATAAACTTAAGTCAAACCCACGAGTGTTTTCATGAAGGAGATACAGTGCGAACGCTTTATCAGAATCAGTGTCTAAGAGTAAATAACCCAAACGTGTAAGAAAACACAGTGCAACCCTACTATTCACCATGACACGGAAATCAGAAGAGTGGGCCCTCCTCCATGCACTGTAATGGTAGACGGAGGCGTCTGTCCCTCTCAGGGACAAGGCAGGAAGCGAGAAGGGAGAGGAGCCCTCAGTGGTGGGTTAGCACAGCTCCACGCTGGAAGATGGTCTCTGAGGAGCCGGGGCCAAGAGCCCGCCTCCAGCACCTGAGACACAAATCAGCAGGTGACAGTTGTTCAACGTTCATTAAGTCAAAGAATTTAAGAACCAAGTGCTCAGCAGAGGCACGAACACATGTGTAACCTAGAACTACACGGCGTGGGCCGAGCACACCGAGTGAAGGCCGAACACGAGGCTGGGGACCTAAGCGTGGAGCCAGGCGGACTCGCTGAAACCTCAGCCCGCACCCTGCAGACTGCCAGGATGAGCTCCACCTGGGTCTGCGAGGACCCCAGCCCCTTGAGGGGAGGGCGAGAGATGGAATGAGAACCCTCAAGAGCACGCGGCGCACACGAGGTGCCCAGGGCCCCGCAGTCACCGCTGGGATCACTGTCAGTGTGGACAGCGAGGCCGGGCAGGGAAAACACAGCCAGCATGCCTGAGGCCGGGACCCGCACAAACCCGGCTCCGGACCAGCTGGACAGACCCCACAGCGAATGCGCTCGTCCCCGCTGCCGTGGCCTCGCAGGCTCCAGACACAGAAACTAGGGCTGATCTTCACCCAGCGTTTCTTGGAAACCCATCACCTGCAGGGTGGAGAACCCTGGCAGCAGAAAACCTACTGAGACTGATGGAAACAGCACACATCCAGGGAAATCCAAACTGCGAGTTACATAAATAAGGCTTCTAGTGTTTTTTAAAAAAAATTCTCATGGAGGAAACAAAGATCCAAATAAAAATCATCAAGTCTCTCCTTTGCCATCACACAGACGCACACAAGGATTTGTATTCCTGCAGGAAGAAAGATCTGCTCACAAACTCGCAATAAAGTGCAGATCAAAACGGACTCCTGAAAAACACTTCTGGTGTTTGTTCACCACCATTTATCAAACGCTGGCTGAGGTCCACTGAGTTTTAACGGAAATAAATCACATTATCCACGTAGGGTCCAGTATGCCTGACTGGATGACTGTTGCGTGAACGCAGTGTCTGAACTGAACTTTACAATTCAGCACGTCCATTTATGATCTTTCATGATCATTTTCATTGACGTTAACAATCTTGTCCTCGTCCCAATGAACAACATTTCATGATACGTCACATGACATACTGTTCAGCCAACCTAGCACAGAGGCTGCAGATTCATTCTCCAGGTATAATTTCATGGTGTATAAAACCTAAGTACTGCATTAGGAAAACCTGGGGTCCACCACAAAACCACATCAAATTTCAGAAATTTATCCAAAGAAAGGTAGCATTTAAAAAAGTAACTTGTTTCCAAAGTATCTTTGGTTAATATAATCAGAGGAAATAATTCCCATGTTCTTCACGGCACTAAAGACATTTTCAGAACACAATGAAAGCTGGATTTACCCGCACTAGACACACGACACTCTTCCATGCACAGCATGACAACCAGACCAGGGATCACCGAAACAGTCCTCAAAGAGCCAGCACCAGAGGGAGGAACCACAAGCCAGGTCCCCAGGTATAAAGTCGCAGCAGTGTGTCTGTATCCAAGGAGACTATGAAAGTAGGCGGTTTCCCCATGGAGACAGCAGACACTAAAGCGAGGTCTCAACACCCTCCATCGTGGGCTGGGCGCCTGGGGAGATGCTCTGCCACGTCAGAGGCGCTGAGCGCACGAGGAGGGGCCTAGGGGAAGGTCACCAGCACTGAGAAGGTGAAAGCAGCCACAATCTTTTTACACCAAAAGGTCAGGATGCTACGTGAGCCACAGTTCAGCTTTCAGGTGAGAAAAGCAAGCATGAAGGGTTTGTTGGGAAAAGCAAGATTCAAGGCTTATAATGAGCAGAACCCAAGGCAGAACCGCCTAGTGACAGAATAATAAGTGCTCGACAGACTGAGCGATGTGACACACACATATCTGTCTCATGCACCTGGCAGTGCAGTCATTCCACCTCCACAGCAGCCATGCAGCCAACACTGCATCCCACCACTATCACCCTATTTTACAGCTTAGGAGACGGAGGCACAGAACGACACACATCTAGTAAGTTCAACAGAAAAGCACATGAGGAATTAAAAATTATGACTTCATGATCTAATGTTTAAACTATGATTACTGCATCATGTACTAAAGAAGGAAAATATAATTATTTTAAATATCTTTGTGTTAAAATGGTTAAAACTTAAACCTCAGAAGGTCAGCCACCAACCATCCAGGAAACTGCTTCGAGAATACCATTCCCTAAGCTACAGATAACCAAGGTTTGAGGGCCCGAAGCTTAGACTTAATCATCCCTGTGACAAACGCACACTTCCCCATCCCACAGTGATCCAGAGTGAGAGAGAAATAGTCCAGAAGCAATCAAACTAAAATACACTGGTGGTATTTATTTAATGACCAAAGTAATGCCAACTAGCATTTATATGTTAGATGTTCTCACCCAAACGCTCTGCTGAGTTAGGACTTACCCATTTTTGGTGGGGGTTTTAGACTGGTCCATGAAAACGGGCATCACCCCACACAAATCTAGGGTTGACAGCGTGGCAAGACGCGGCCAGTCTCTGCCAAACCACAGGATGGTAACGGATGAGTCGTTGATGGAAAGATCAACGTGCTCCATGACATATTCTCTCCCACTTTTCTCTCTCAGTATAATTACCCAGCCTAAACCAGATATTCTGAAGAAAGAGAAGCAAGCAAAAAAAAAAAAAAAAAAAAAACAAAGCTAAAGTCTATCACGTCACCTCTAAAGGCATCTGGTGCCCTAAAGCCAGAGTCAGAGTTCTCAGCACATGCTCAGCCCGCACATCCAAGTCAGCGGCATTTCTCTGAGGACTCCTCCCTCCCACACACTCAGAGCATCTGCCTTGTCCTAGAGGCTGGCAATACAGAGACGGGGAAGACGAGGGCTCTGCCCAGAGGACGGGGGCCTTCGGCGCCCCTGCTTTACTGGAGCAGGTTACTAGGCCCCCCCTGCTGTTCACCTCTGGGCCAGACACATGGAACAGTAAAACACTATGTATTTTACAGATACACAAAAGCACACAAAATATCAAACAGTCCCTCACGATAGAAATTGCACATATATCCTACACATACACAGTACTTTCAGTTTACACCATCCTTCTTTTTTTACAGTGTTTGTATATTTAAATGTTTAACAGTCCTCCCAAGTGACCACCAGGCCCACCTCAAGAAGACACTCGTACCTGAGGGCCTCTCTGATTTTAACCGGAAGGCCCAAGTAAGGGTTGACAGGTTGCAGAACCCGAGCGAGGGCTGCTTTTACAGATGTGATCTGTTTTGTAATATATTCTCTCTTCCAATATCCAGCTTCTTTATCCCCAACTGACAGTAAGTTCATAGACACAGCTGTCTTCTCCACTGAATTAACCTTCCAATTAGATCTTTTAGGTGAAAAGGCAGCTGAGTAGATTCTGATCCAAATAAAACTAGGGGAAAAGAGGAAAGATGTTATGTGTCTAAGAGACACTGTCACATACCTATAATAATAATACATTGAATTGGAGACACACAATTATCTTTAAGCAGCCTGGCTCCATGAACAAGTGAGGCCACACACTGACAGCTGTCCATGTGTCAAGGTGAGCTGCAGTTTACGTGTTTTAGAGTCAACAACCCTAAAAACATGCACTAACAGGAAAAGCTTGTTTCCAGGGCAGAGTTAAAACGAGTGATTGCATATTATTTGGTATCATCACGAATAAGAACAGCCTTCTTATACCAGTAATTGAACAGGAGACCCATTATAGAAAACAGCAAGTAGTGTATACAATGTGATTTCCTATCTTAAGTATATACATGTTTTTAAAAATATCAGAAAGGGTGTGTGTGTGTATATATATATATATATATATACACACACACACACGCACACACATATGTTCACACAGAGAAATGTCAACAGTAACTGAATTGTACATTCTATTTGCCTTCAATATTTTAACTTGTCAACAATGAACACGGACTGCTTGCACAAAGAGGAAAAAAATGAACCTTATTAACAACTAACAATGACGTTAACATCTTTTGATCACCATGTGCTCAGCACTGTTTCAGCACTTCGAATTATGCATTAAGTCATTTGATCCTCCCACAGACCCATGAGGCAGCTACTCTTACTGCCCCCACTGAGCAGAGGATGTGACTGAGGCCGAGGCAGAGTGATGGGCCCAGTCTGTGCAGGGGCGTGGCAGAACCACCATGAACCCCTGTACCCCTGCCTCTTCAGCAGCACAGGGAAGGGCCCGAGGAAATGGAACAATTCTACCTGCATTCAGAGAGCCCACTGGCTGCACGCTGCAAGGCGAGCCCGTGATGCTCCCGCTGCCCGTGAGGAGCCCATGAGGAGGGGCAGGAACGGCGCAGGGAGTGGGCCTGAGAGCAGGGTACCCCCAGACACCCCATACACCCCATCAGGGAAGAGGAGAAATGTCTGCAGGAAACTGTGGCAGGGGTTACATCAATTTCCTCAAGTGAAAGGTGAACTTTACATGAATAAAGGTACTGATTTGCTAATTTATGCCTCTACACTTGTGAGGCAGAGAGGGATGGCCCAGGGACAGCAGGGAGAAGGAGCAGGTCCAACCTGCAGGAGGACCGGGGGCCGCGGAGACCCAGGAGGGCGGACCCGTCGCAGAGCTGGGCCTGGTGCAACCGCGGCGGGAAAGGGGTGCCTCCTCCGTCCACGCAGTACCTGGACTTTCCACCCAACTCGCACATCCGCACACCTCTACCGAAATCTCTGTCTCATGTGAGGTTTTCAAGTCACTTCTCCCCTCGAAAACCATTTCATGGCAAGATTCATACCTTAAAGTACTCATGTTTCAGCCCCAAGTGTCCGGGCCTCCCTCGATGTGCTAGCAGGTGCACAGTGATGACAGATGAGTCCATGTAGGCAAGTCTGAGCTGCTTCATCAAAGTCCCTTGAGGAGACACTTTTAAAAACTCCCTCTGCATAAAAGTCCATTCATGTTTTCTTATTTATTTTAGTTCTCATTTCACTCCACTTACGTGTTCTTTTACTTCAGCGAGTCATCACTGAACCCCAAATTTCCCTCCTGAGCACCCCAGGAACCACAGCTGCTTCTGCTCCTTCCGTGCTCCCCCCAGTGCACACAAAGTGCAGGACAGACCCCGTGTAGGGAGACAGGGGGACGGGGCAGGGGCAGAGCATCAGCGCCACACAACCCCGTTACCATAACTGCCCTGACCCTTGTACGACGGACCACTTCCACATGCATCATCTCACTTAATGTACCATCAGTGGAGCCTCAAGAGAATAAAAATGCCTTAGAGAATTAAAATATTATATATTTTGTTCCCCCTGATTATTTATAAAATACAACCGTCAAGTTAAAGATCCTTTTAACATCCTGCAAACCCCAAACACATTCATTTCTCCATCACTAAGCGCTATGTCTTGTTAAAAAGCTAAAGTGGATTTAAGGACAAGAGCCTGTTTGTCTAATCTGACACTCAGTCAAGCACAGAAAAGCTTCAATCAGGTTGTTCAGGAAACAGAGCCAATCTAACATTCTTGTTTCCATGATGGCTGGAAAACAGACCCCCCGCCCCCGTCATGGTCCAGGTCCAGCCCGATCCGTGCCCCCTGCTATCCCCACTAGGCACCAGTGTGCGTGCTGAGGCTGCCACATGTGGGGCAGGGAGGTAGTCCCCCTGAACAGTGGGGCTGCCCGGGGGACCCCATCCTGGGAGGAGTCCCCGTTAAGTCAACAGAGTAACTGGCTATGGCACGTACTCCTGGCCTCTCTTCCAAAAGCAATGTTCAGAAAGTACCATTAACTTTCCAAACACATTCACTGTTTACCTATTCAACTGTTGATACATCCTTTTAGGAAGTCTGACTATGAAATCAGACTCTTAAAAATACAATTCAACTTATACAATTAAGATTCATTCTCTAAAAATAAAAACAAACATGAGGATAACTTCATAAGCAGCTCAGATTCTTAGAGGACAGCTTCCAAGAAAGTGGGACAGGCGCGTCCTCAGTCACAGAGCCACGCAAAGACCACTCCTAGAACTAAGGCCCCAAGCCCGCTTCGGCCCAGTGTCTGCACCGTGTGGGCCTGGAAGTTAAGTGGACGGAGGCGACGGAGACTAAGAAACTTATAATCTATGAGTTT